>NC_042619.1:220272294-220623294 GCF_901001135.1 Rhinatrema bivittatum
GCATTCCTCTCTCCTCCTCTACATGCATGATCCTTCTCCAAGGTGCATTCCTTGCTCCTCCTCTACATGCATGACCCTTCTCCAAGGTGCATTCCTTTCTCCTCCTCTACATTTATGACCCTTCTCCAAGGTGCATTCGTCTCTCCTCCTCTATATGCATGACCCTTCTATAAGGCGCATTCCTTGCTCTTCCTCTACACACATGACCCTTCTTCAAGGTGCATTCCTCTCTCCTCTTCTAAATGCATGACCCTTTTCCAAGGCCACACCTTTGTAGGGTTCCCAATGGGGCCCTACATATCGGTTAACAAAAGCGAAAAGATTAGCATTGATGACCATGGGCATTGCATGTTCCAACATTTCTTGTAATCTAAGAGCAAATTATTCAAATAGGTTTTGTCTTAAAATAAATGGTATTAAGTCATAAAAAAGATGAGAGAAGAACAGCCTACGGTAATCAGTTCTTAATTGCAAGTTCGTTAAATGGAGAATTCCTAACCTAGGACTAAATTCTTCTCAGAGAAAAAATATCTCCACAGGCAAAATAAATAAGCAGTAATTTATAAAAGGGAAAGAGAAAACAATCTGCTACATTTTTTTGAAGGGGTGAATAAACATGTAGACAAAGGTGAACCGGAAGATGTGGTAGTACATTTGGATTTTCAGAAGGCATTCGACAAAGTCTCACATGAGAGGCTTCTAAGAAAACTAAAAAGTCATGGGGTAGGACGCGATGTCCATTTGTGGATTGCAAACTTGTTAAAAGACAGGAAACAAAGAATTGGATTAAATGGTGTGTTTTCACAGTGGAAAAAGGTAAACAGTGGAGTGCATCAGGGATCTATTCTTGAACAGGTGCTTTTTAATATATTTATAAATGATCTGGAAAGGGGTACAATGAGGGAGGTGATCAAATTTGCGGATGAGACAAAATTATGCAGAGTAGTTAAATCTCAAGCGTATTGAGATGAATTGCAGGAGGACCTTGTGAGCCTGGAAGATTGGGCTTCCAAATGGCAGATGACATTTAACATGGACAAGTGCAAGGTGATGCATATAGGGAAAAATAAGGCTTGCTATTTTGTTTCACAATATTAGGTTCCATATTAGGAGCTACCACCCAGGAAAGAGATCTAGGCATCATAGTGGCTAATACATTGAAATCGTCGGCTTAGTATACTGTGGCGGTCAAAAAAGCAAACAATGTTCGGAAATATTAAGAAGGGAATGGCGACTAAAACAGTGGATGTCATACTGCCTCTGTATCTCTCCATGGTGAGCCCTCATCTTGAATCCTGTCTGCAATTCTGGTTGCCGCATCTCAGAAAAGATATAGTTGCACTGGAGAAAGTACAGAGAAGGGTGACCAAATTGATAAAGGGCATGGAATGGCTCCTGTATGAGGAAAGGCTAAAGAGGTTAGGGCTGTTCTGCTTGGAGAAGAGATGGCTGAGAGGGGATATGATAGATGTCTACAAAATCATGAAAGGATTTGAACAGGTAAATGTGAATCAGTTATTTATTCTCTCGGATAATAGGACTAGGGGGCACTGCATAAAGTTAGCAAGTAGCACATTTAAAACAAATTGGAGAAAATTCTTTTTCACTCAACACATAATTAAGCTCTGGAATGCATTGCCAGAGGATGTGGTTACAGCAGTTAGTGTAGCTGGGTTTAAAAAAGGTTTGGATAAGTTCCTAGAGGAGAAGTCCATAACTGCTATTAATCAATAAAGAATAGCTATTGCTTGTTACCAGCATTAGTAGCTTGGGATCTATTTAATGTTTGGGTGCTTGCCAGGTACTTGTGACTTGGATGGCCACTGTTGGAAACGGGATACTGGGCTTGATGGACTCTTGGTCTGATCCAGAATGGCATGTCTTACGAACAAATTAGTAAAACTGTAAAAGAAGGAATTGGAAAAGGAGAGAACTCTTTTGGAAATAAAGATCATTTTACAAAGATATGGTTCATGCAGACAACTAACCACAACTCACTTGCTGACATAGTATCATATAACAAACTTCATATACATTGTTTATCCCATATACTGACTCTCAGGGCCCCAGCTCTGTGTGATCTGAGGTTCTGGACATCCTGTATTATATAATGTTTCAATAGCTTATACCTGAAGCAATGACTATTCCCTATATTATTAATTATACACAATTCAACTGTAAAGTTGTCATAACTAATGGACTCGCCCCCAACTAAATCAGCAATGGCTTGATTAACATGATGTCATCCCAAGGATCCTCTGCCCCTTTTCTCTGTTACCTCAAAAGTTCAACTGTGTGGGCCCCTACAGAGGACCAATGTGTGGGTGGGGAGGTGATCCAGAAGGATGAGTCAGCCTGCATCACTGAACACCTGATCTTTTTCTTAGGGACTGCAATGCATATTCACCTACCAATTTTCAGTAAAGGCTTGAAATGATGAGATTCTAGAGAAGGCAGCAAGAGTAAAGAGAAAGATTTTGAGTGTTGTAGTGGTTTGGAGAGACCTGTACCCACAATAATATCCATGTTCATCTCATCAAGGAATTGGTACTACTAGCAGCCCTAGCCCTGCAAGGCAAAGAGTATCAACATCCCCTGTAGTACTGTGTTTGCAAAGTGCATAGATCTTCTGCCAGTCAACAAAAGGTGGAGACGTTACAAGCAACCATGGGCCCTAAGAAGAAGAGGATGCTTTGTCAACCACATCATGCTTGACCCGCAATAGTGGGCTGGGCTCCACAAGGCAAAGTCCAGAGAGGCAGGTCAAAAGCAGGGGCCAGGATTCGAGGATAGGACAGAGTAAACAAAGCAGATGGACTGGGATAACTGATTGCAAGGCCCTCTGGCTTTTCTAAAAATAGAATCAAAACTGGGCCCTAACTCAGGAATGGACATGGTATAATCTTGTATACCCCATGGTTGGTATGCATGTGAGATGTGCCATTTGGGGATTGTAGGAATTGCCTCCAGGGTTAAGAAAGAAATGAACTGAAGAAACATGTCTCAGGAGAGTAAGGTTAAAGCAATCTAAAACTTTTTGCAACCTTCTCTTCACAGGCAATCACATTTCAGAGACTGCTGAGCACTATCAAACTTGTTGCAACACCTGGAAAAACTACAGATTTGTGCTATAGGAGATAGGCTTAACCTGTGGGGCTCTGGGGATCATGCTAAAAAAAATAATGGTCTTCACAACAAGTGTTGTGTTTCAAAATAAAATAATTGTACTAAAGACAAAAATTAAGTAGTCCAAATATATAAAAGGCAGAAGATAGTTTAGAAATACAAAACCTCAGCTTCTGATGCAAGTTGAGTAGAATAGTAAAAGCTGTGACCCTCCATTTGATCTCCTCATGGCTCTAACTCCTCTAGAATCCCTACTAGGAACAAGGAAGTCCTCTTCTTCCACTCAGAAATAAATCTTAAATACATTGGTACTGGATGCAGTCAGGATAATTCCCGTTTCCCAAGATCTGGAGTCAGAAGCCTCCTGGATATGCAAGCCCCACAAGAAAAAGAGGGAGAGAGCGCCCCCCTCTCCTTTTGGATGAGAAAGGCGGCTGTCCTTTCCCTCCTTGGGGCCCGGAAGAGAACAAACCCTTGGCTGGCTCTCCTACACTCACTGTAAGACATCTCTACCGACTCATCCCAGTGACTCCTCGAGCCACCTTTTCTAACTCGTGACTACCAACCCCTCCATCAGGGGCTGGACCCTCCTATCAATCACCAAAACCACTAACTTTCCTTGCTGGAAAGTTTCTATGGTAAAAACCTCCAAGAGTTTACACTCTTTTAAAACTTTAAATCAAAGAACTTTGAGCAATTATAATCAGTAGAACCTGCCAACACCTGTACTGTTAGAGCAGAGAATTTTAAAATATGCACATTTTCAGTGCATATTAGAATTGCTGCTTCACCAGGATGTTTTTCCCAGTATACTTTAAGTGACAGGAGAATGCCGAGAGTACTTGTAGTTTCATATCAGAGGCAGCCTTTACGTTTTCTTATGCTAAAACCCTGATCAAATCCTATCATTAAAAATTGAAAACTGAAATTTACTCTGCTTATGCAAAAATGTCACAGTCTTCCAGTTTTCAGTTACACCAAAGGTGCTTGGAGATGGGTGGATAATCTTAGATCACTACTGCCCTAGCCTAGCAAACAAAGAAACTTTTCTTGTTGAAAGAAATCCAGTGACACCACTGCTCCATAATGAAATATTTTACTTTGGAACTACAAATTTTTGAAGAAGCAACCTCTTTGCTATAAAAATGCTCCCAGAATTTGCAACTTACAGTATCTTCAGCCAGAATTATATTTAGTATTTTCTCTGAAAGTTGCAAACTCCTTTCTACAGGGACCTCCCTGATACAAGCAAGAGGCCACCTTCAAGTACTGGAAAGCACTAAGCAACTCCTTGCAGGATTCTTCCAGTGGGGGGAAGCAAAATGCTGCAAGACCCAAGGGGATCACTCACACAGTATCTAAAAAATAAAGGTCTCCAGTCTTCTCTCAGTGGGTGCTATTCTAATACAACTTATCTTTTACTGAAGATACAAGAAAAAGTTTTGCTGTACAAAAATATGAAAAAGCTTGCTTCACAACTTCAACAGTTCATGAGCAGACAAGTACAAATTATCATGCCACTTGAATCAATCAGTAGTAAAGCAGGGTCCTCCTCTGGCTCCTTTCTCCCTTCAAACCTCCTCTAGAACTTGAGAATCCTCCTCTCCCACTTGGGAAAAACATAGCCAAAAATCTGATCAACATCTTCAGCCTCACAGAGAAACCTTCCTGCCCTAAGACATAGGGGCAAATGCCTCCCAGAGCACTGCAGACCATAGCTCCCCTGTCACCTTCCAGGAATCTCTCCAACCATTTGAGAAAGTGATCATCTCTCCCGAAGGAAACGAAAGAACAACATCCCTTTTACTTCCTGGAGTTCTGGGATAGGTGGCGATGTCCTTTCGTGGATTGCAAACTGGCTAAAAGACAGGAAACAGAGAGTAGGATTAAATGGACAATTTACTCAGTGGAAGGGAGTGGACAGTGGAGTGCCTCAGGGATCTGTATTGGGACCCTTACTTTTCAATATATTTATAAATGATCTGGAAAGAAATACGATGAGTGAGATAATCAAATTTGCAGATGACACAAAATTGTTCAGAGTAGTTAAATCACAAACAGATTGTGATAAATTGCAGGAAGACCTTGTGAGACTGGAAAATTGGGCATCCAAATGGCAGATTAAATTTAATGTGCATAAGTGCAAGGTGATGCATATAGGGAAAAATAACCCATGCTATAATTACACAATGTTGGGTTCCATATTAGGTGCTACAACCCAAGAAAGAGATCTAGGTGTCATAGTGGATAACACATTGAAATCAGTTCAGTGTGCTGCGGCAGTCAAAAAAGCAAACAGAATGTTGGGAATTATTAGAAAGGGAATGATGAATAAAACAGAAAATGTCATAATGCCTCTGTATCGCTCCATGGTGAGACCGCACCTTGAATACCGTGTACAATTCTGGTCGCCACATCTCAAAAAATATATAATTGCGATGGAAAAGGTACAGAGAAGGGCTACCAAAATGATAAGGGGAATGGAACAGCTCCCCTATGAGGAAAGACTAAAGAGGTTAGGACTTTTTAGCTTGGAGAAGAGACAGATGAGGGGGGATATGATAGAGATGTTTAAAATCATGAGAGGTCAGGTAAGGACAGCCATTTATCTCAGATTCAGATCTTTTTATTCTCAGATATTTCAGATTTACTACAGCTTTTTGCTTAAAAAACAAGACCCCAGCTTAAAAAGTGACAGGACAGCATAATGTTTGTTCTGAGAGTATTTTTTTAACCCATCGTATTACGGGGATTTTAAAGGTTTGCTCGCGTATCTTACGTGCGTAACCCTTTGAAAATCTATCCCACTATATACTGATACTAACTTTAAGATAGCCAGGTATATTCAGCAGCGCTGCCATGCAGCTGAATAGCCCAGTTAAGTTAGTCGGATAGGTGTATCCAGATAACTTATCTTCCTGCTTCATGGCTGAATATTGACCCCCAGGCGTTCTGAAATTTTTTTTTTTAGTATGCATTTACTATCATTGATCATTTATATTCTTAATTGAATTGTTTGATGTTTTATGAGGAATGTTTCTGTTTTTCCATTGTTGTACTGCATTTAGAGTCTGACTTGTTGCAGTTTCCAATTCAGTTTTTGTCTGTACATTTCTATTTATACTTTATTGTTTCTTTATTTATATTTGGTGAGGATCTGTCTATGTTCTGCATGTTTGACTGAAGAGATGTATTCTGCTAACAGGTAGATTCTGTGTAAGGATCCTTAGCAGACTGGCTTGTTCTGTTTTCCTAATAGGAAGTGTAGTGGTGTTTAAGGACCTGGTATAATATTTGCAGTATGATTGTTTCTATTTGAGTGCTGGAAGTTAGAGCTGTTTTGGTATGGGAGGTTTTCTATATTGTAATTGCAATCCAGTTTACTGAAGGCTTTCTGTGGACCATGCCCATACCCAAGACACATTACAATAGGCCTGTTGCGTCTGTCGGTCTCAGACGGCTTTGACCTCTGTGCTTCACCTTTCTTCCTTCTCTCTCCTCAAGCCTTGGGAAGATGGCTGCTGCCGCATCTTCATGCCGCCCTCTCCAGTGTCCCCAGATCAGGAACGGTGACGGTGTTCGCCATGATTTTCCTGAGGGCTTCCTAGGGTGAGCGCGCGCACACCACCCACGTCTTTATCCACGTCATGGCGGGAACCTCGGGGGCGTCCCCTCCGAGTGACGTCATCACATCCTGGTATTTAGCCTGCCCTTCGTTTGCTAACAAACTGAGTTAGCAAGGATTGGATTGCCTGCGGTCTAAGCTGATCTGCCGCTTCCCAGCTGCCGCAGGAAGCTGTCTCTGCCCTTAGGGGTATTTCTTCACTAACCTGGGTACCCGCTCCTCAGGGGCCCTTCTGCTCTATTTCAGGTACCTATCTTGGGATACCGGGTACTCGCTCCTCGAGGGCCTGCTCTCCCTAATCTGGTGCCTGCCACTGAACAACTTCTGCCTGCCAGGACCTTCAACAATACAGCTTTCTGCTTCAGTGAGTAGTAACCCTTTCAGTCTGTCTCACCTTCAGCTTCAGTGCTCTGTATCTACATCCGGGACCTGTCCCTGCTAAGCCGCGCTGCCTATCACCTACAGTGTGAGACTGGTCTCCTCTGATGAGGACCCCTGGACTACTTCACTGGGTTACCTTCACTGCTGCCCACTCCCCAGGCAGTACCATTGAGCTGTACAATAAATACAACTTCTCTGTGTCTGCGTGTATAGAGTCTAGCCTAGTACTGTGGTTTCTTATGGGGCTGCTCCCCGTGGGAGTGGCCATCACCGCAGTACCCAAGAATCCACTCCAACACCTCATAACCATAACAATGCCTAATACCATATGGGTTCCAAGTGTCATTTTTTCAGAATTTTCTGCTTTTATTTATTTATTTTGATTTATAATCCACCTTTCGTGACACTTCAGAGTGGATTGATTTAGGTACTGTTTGTATTTTCCTATCCTCAAAGGGATTGCAATCTAAGAGGGTTATTTACTAAAGGTTTTCTCACATTTTATATTTATGGGGAAAGTGTTTATGTAAAAAGGCGCAGGGATGGTAACTTTTAAATAGGTGCACTTATTCGTTGACCTGCATCCACAGACTCATCCATTTTATAACATAAAATAATCTGAACACACACATATATGTGTACGCAATTTTAAATGAACGCACACATGTGCGTGCAAATCCCACGTCTACCATGTAAATGGGGGAATTTTACAAGGGATGCACGCCAATGCCATAGCTACTTTCCCAGTTAATTCCCAGTTCACCCGGTTAAGGGATAGGAGTTCCAAACACCCCCCACCCCACCCCCACCCCCCGGTTTAATAGCCTCTTGTTAGCTCCAGTCCTTAAAACCCTTCTGACTAACCCAGATTTCTTTGTTTTAAAAGTTGCACACCATCCATAACAGAAGTAAACTTACACGGCAGGGGACACGGCAGGGAGCGCGCAAGGATAAGTATTTCTACATACATTTCTTGACCAGGCCCCAACACGCACATGCCCAGGCCCTTTTCAAAAACTTTTGCCTTGTGCATGCAGTGGGAGATACGCATGTCCATGGGCGACTTTGAAAATCTGCTTGGTACGCAGCAGACAACTTGTGTGCATATTTCCTGGTTTTGGCACGTGCAAGGCTTTTAAATTTCACTTTTAAGTTTGTATCTGAGGCTATAAAGACTTGCCCAAGGTCACATGGACCATTAATCAATACAATTAGTACTATTTCTTTATCATTTTCTTACACACTGGTTGCATCTTTTGGTACCTGGTGATCTGTCTCTCAATAAACAGTAAAGAAAAATATCTTGGTACTGACACTTTTGTTAGCAAAGTGGCCATTATGTTCTTTTGTTACCACAATGTCCTTTTCAGCACTCAGCTTTTTTACCAGTTGGAGTGAGAATGTTCTAGGTGATCACAATTGCTTCATTCTCTGCAGTTATGTCAGGGTCATGATGTTGCATCAGAAGTGGACCCCTGGGCCAAGGTGGGGTTGATGCAACTCGTAGGTGAGGACCTACGGGTCCCCACCATCGACAGGTGGAGTGGGCTGAAGGTAGAGGCCGCAGGAACTTCACCTATATCAGCCCTCGTTCCCCGCGGGTTGAGCCTTTGGGTGCCGGGGCCAGCAGATTTAGGTGGGCCTCGAGGTTGGTTAACATGGAAGGTTGGTTCAGCCCAGAGACAGCAGATGTTAGGTGGCATAGTCCTATCCTGGACTGGGTTCGGTATTGGAACTTGGGCGCCAATGGAACGGAGATTAGCTGGAGGCGCTCGAGCAAAGGTAGGCCGGAGCCTAATAAGTCCACGTCCAGGGAGTAGGCTAGAGGAGGCATCAATGACAGACTTGGATCAGGGCTGGTGGCAAAGCGGAGGTCATGGCAAGCAATGCTGAGTTCAGATCTCGGAGAGAGTCAATAGCGTAGTCAATCAAGGCAATGGTCTGATTACGAAGAAGTCAATAGCGTTAGTCAGGTGTAGCAGAGGTCTGGGTACGGAGATAGGCTGTAGCATAGTAAGGCGTAGCAGAGGTCTGGGTCTGGAGATAGGATGAAGCATAGTCAGCAAAGCAAAGTCAATATCCATAGAGTCAGTCCAACACATAGACAGGGCAGGAACAACGAAGACAGGAACCGGGAGCAATGGAGGTCTGGAACGAAGAGTAGAGAGGATTCTCTAGCAGCAACGAGTACTCGAATAGCGAGGAGACTTGTTGCAAAGGCAACGCTATGGAGCGAGGCCTGAGCTTAAATACACTGAAGAGTTTGACGTCATCATTTATTTATTTATTTAATATATATTTCTATACCGGACTTCACGAATAGAATTCACATCAGGCCGGTTTACATGGAACTTAGGGGAAAAAACAAGAGTAACCAAAAAACAAGAAGGCTGAATCAAGCAAAGTTACATAAAACAAGGGCATAGAACTTGGGGGCTAAAGTAGCCAGGAAGAAAGGTAGAGCGGAAATTAGCAACAAATAAATAATATATAACTGGTTATGAGATAAGAAATTATCTCATCATCATCATCCGGGACTGCGGCCAGGTTCCCGCCGTGGGCCCCCCCCCCCTTCATAGGGAGGGGCGAGGCACGAGTAGCAGCATCTCTCCGCAGACCACGCAGAGAGGCCCGTTGAGCAATGGCATCTTGAGCTGCAGTACTGGGGACCAAGGCAAAGCTGGAGGCACCGGGGGCGGCCTGAGGTCAGATCTGGCGGCCCACCGCCGCCAGCAAGGAGGAACCAGGAGCTGGAATCTGTGAGAAGGTGAGGGGGCTGCACCGCGGGTCTGCCGTGGACGGCACACGTAACACATGATCCCGGGACTTTTCTCAATCAGAGATGTAACAGTGTTTGTTTGCCCAGTTTCCAGTGGGTGAGCCATGCCACCTTGTTGTGCCTTTCTGCGTGCAGGCCTTCTGATATCAGCACGTCACACCCAGTGATGAACTACGTAACCGTTTCCACTTATGTGCTACAGAATCTGTATTTGTCTGCTTTACTAGCTTTTTTTATGCTGGCTGTATGTAGTGCACTATCCTATGCTGAAATTATCAATCTTCCAGTCCTCGAGGATCGCAAATGGCTCAGGTTTTCGGGATATCCCTAATGAGTCTAAATGAGATAGATTTGCATACAATTGAGGCAGTGAGCATGCAAATCTATTTATGCATGCTCATTAGGGATATCCTGATAACCGACCCATTTGTGGCTCCCGAGAACTGGAAGTGAATATGACCGACTTAGTCATTCCTGTGTCAAGTTTTGATCAACATGCAGTTGCTGAATTTACTTTGTATTTCCCACTCTATTTGTCCCTTTGCAAATTGTTTATCCTTGTGCAAATTGTTTGCTGATCCTGCTGTTTAAAGAGGAGGGTTTTTTTCTTGTTTTGCAAATTCAATTGCCTCTTTCTCCATGTGTGCTGGTAGATTCTCATTCATTCTTTCTATTCGTCAGAAAGCTTGTCCAGATTTGAGGATGAAGATCAATTGTGACTGTTTATTTTCGCACTTCAGCACTTTTGGGGTATTTGGATCTGTCAATGCTGTTAGGTATGTCTGGAGGCCTGTGCTAACAGCTCTATATAAGTAATCTATTTCTATAAAGCCCATACTGCCTTTAGCTTTATGGGATGCACAATCTCAGCATCTTGCATAATGCACATTCTCTTTTGCCTCATGTCTTGTCACAGATCAGTGACAAGTTATACCGCAGAATTCACAGGTTTATAAAAAGCTGGCAGGGGGACTGTGAAGTGAATGCTTCTGCCGTGACCAACATCTCATTCCACAGACACTGACTTTATATCCTACTGATCTGAACCAGGTCTGAACCGATGATCTAGAGCTGAAAGGTTCTCTAATGCTGTTTCAGCTCCTTTGAGCCATCTAGACTCTGTATGGTATACCTCCCCTGTGCTATACTAAGAGGACCTTCTGAACAGAAAACAACTGTATGCAGGTTGCTTGGGTTAATACTCCATGTGTATCATTATTCCAAGGGCATCCGAAGTTTATTTTTCTAGATTTGCTCAACAAATTATGCACAGTTTTGTTTTTAAAGGCAGATGTGATACAAATCATACCCAGGAGAACAGCAGAGATAATGACAGCAACAGCTGGATTTCCACTCTAAATCTCCATTATGGCATTTAATGAATATAGTTTATTGAATATCCCTGAGAGATCTGAAATATGTTTACAGAAAAGACATATGGCATTACTTCACCATGTCTGTGCAATAAAGTATTTGCACCAATTTTGTCGACATGCTTATAGTTGTTTCCAAATGTACTCCCTGTAAAATATACTTTGTTTACAAGACCTAGTGACTGTGTATTTGTTCAGAAAGCATAGTGACTGTGCATTTGTTCAAAAGGCATAGTGATTGGGCATTTGTTTCAGTCTCACTGTTGTCCAGGACAGTGGAACCTTCATCTGCTGATGGCAAGTTGGACTTACTGGGAAAGAGCATTTAAATCTTGAAAAAAAATTTCTTAGACGGCTAAACCATTACTGTCTGTGTATATTGTGTGCTAGTTTTAAGGTTAGTAGTTGATTGCCAGTGTCAGAATTATGTGTGTATTCTGGAAAAACAGAATTTGATTAATTATGTGTGCTAGCAAAGATTAGTATTTGATTGCCAGTGTCAGAATTTTGAGTTTGGAAAGGTCACTTACTTGATCTAAGGTGGTGAGAGTACTGGTTCCTACTCTCCCACCCACCTCAGTCACATTTTTTAATATATAGATTATTATCCCACTAGGAAGAAAATCTTCAAAATAAATGTCAATTGGTCATTTAGAATACCATTCAATTAACCCTGATTTTAGTGAATGACTAATTTTAGTACCATTGCTGGTCATTCATAAACTAACATTAGTAATCTAATTTAAAACCTAGTAATCTAATTTAAAAACCATTGATTTAAAAGACACTCAATAAAAAAAATATTGAAAACCCTATTCAAATGCAAAAGCCTTAAACTGAGATATATCTATGCCTTAATCAGCTTTTAAGATCATAGCAACTCAATAAATTAAGATGCAGACAGAAGCCCAGCAGCGAGATCGGGGCTATCCAGTCTTTTGCACCGAGTGCCCCATGTATAATTATCTACCTGTTCGTGGGAAGCTGGGTGTGTGCACCTGGTACAAAGAGCTCCTGGCTCTCAAGAGAAAAACTCCACTCTTTGGAGGTCAGAGCGGCAGACCTGAAAGAGCTGTCCCATCTCCAATCTAAAAGCTCTCGTGCTGCTTTGGAGTAGCAAAGTTATCTGGTGGGAGGACCATCACCTTGGTATGGCAGGAAGTGATTCTGTAGTTAGGACCTGCCATCCAGGTGATGCCCTATCCTCTCACAATGAGGATGTGTCTCCAGGGGTTAGTGCCCAAGAGGGAAGGATTAGGACCGCCGTTATGGTGTGTGATTCGATCATCAAAATTGTAGATAGCTGGGTGGCTGGTGGGAATGTGGATCGCTTGGTAACTTGCCTGCCTGGTGTGAAGGTAGCACACCTCACACATCACATAGACACAGTTTTAGAGAGTGCTGGGGAGGAGCTGGCTGTCACGGTACATGTGAGTACCACTGACATAGGAAGGTGCAGGAGGGAGGTTCTAGAAGCTAAATGTAGGCTCTTAGGTAGGTAATTGAAATGCAGAAACTCCAGGGCTGCATTTTCATAAATGCTTCCCGTTCTACACATAGCACCCCAGAGGCAGACTAAGCACCGAAGTCTCAATGTATGTACGAGGTGATGGTGCAGTGAAGAGGGGTTTAGGTTTGTTAGGACCTGGGGAACATTTTGAGGAAATGGGAACCTGTTCTGATGAGACGTGCTCCACCTTAACCAGAGTGGAACCAGGCTGCTGGTACTAACTTTCAAAAATGAGGTAGAGCAGCTGTTAAACTGGAACATGCGGGAAAGCTGACAGTCACTCAGCAGCACATGGTTTGGAAAGAAGTATTTTCAAAGGATACTGTCAAACCAAGTAAGTTAGAATGTTCCAACAGAGAGGTGGTTGTAAAAGCTGAAAAAGCTCAGATTTATCAAAATACAGATAAAAAAGACTCCAATCTATCTGCCTCATTTGATAATAAGCATGTTGTGGATACATATAAAATCAGAAATATAAATAAAAGTCAAAATGTTTGTACGTGAATACCAGAAATCTGAAAAATAAGAATGGAGAGTTAGAATATATGGCAGTAAGGGAAGATACAGACATAATAGGTATCTCAGAGACCTTGTAGAAGGAGGATAACCACTGGCACACAGTGATACCAGAGTACAAATTATATTGAAATGACAAGGCAGATCATTTGGTAGAGGGATGGCACTATATGTTAATCATGGCTTAGAGTCAAGCAGGATTAAATTTTTGCAAGAAACAAACTGCACTTTTATGGATTGAAGTTCAAAGGTAAAAAGGAAGTGTATAGTAGTGGGGATATATTACCAGTAGTCCACCTGGCCAGGATGAGGAAACAGATTACAAAATGCTAACAGAGATTGGACTGGCTAGTAAAATGGGCAACACATTAATAATGGAACACTGCAATTACCCGAGTATTGATTGCGTAAATCTTATATCAGGACATACAAGGGAGGTAAAGTTTCTAGAGGCCATAAATGACTCTTCATGCAACAGTAGGTCATGGAACCAACGAGAAGAGGAATTAAATTAGATCTAGTTCTTAGTGGAATGCAGGATCTGGTGCAAGAAATAAAGGTAGTGGATCTGCTTGGCAACAGTGATTATAATGAAATAAAATTGCACAATCACAGGAGAGCGAACTATAAAAAGGGAAACTGGAAATTTGTTATTAAAAAAACTAAAAGGAGCAACTCACAAAGTTAAAAACTTGTAGGAGGAGTGTTTAAAATAACATTGTAAAGTGTGGGATATACATGTTTTAAAATAAAATAAATAAATCCTTGAAGCCCAGACACAATGTATTCCATGCATTAAAAAAATGTCAAAGGAAAACCAGATGTCTGCTAGCATGGTTTAAATGTGAAGTGAAAGAGGCAATTAAAGCCAAAAGGGCATCTTTCAAAAAATAGAAAGTGGACCCAAATGAGGAAAACAGGGAAGAGCATAAGCATTAGTAAGTTAGATGTAAAAAAGTAATTAAGCAGGTTAAGAGAGAATTTGAAAAGAAGCTTTCCACAGAATAAAAACAAATAATAAAAGCTTTTTTAAGTACATTCAAAGCAAAAAGTATGTAAGGGGGTCTGGGGCTGCTAGATGACCAAGAGATAAAAGTGGTGCTTAGCGAATACAATGAAATAAAAATACAACAGGGATAGTAACTTTAAAGCAGGCAACTGGGTGCATATATACATATGTATATGAATAGGTGACAAGATTACACAGTAATTTTATAACATTGACACACATGTTATAAAATAGCCTGTGGTAACTTGGGTGATAGTGACTTGGAAACAGCTAGAAGGAATAAGGAGGCAGACTTTGGCTGTTTCCTTGTGCATTTTATTTACTGTGAACAAATGAAGTGCAAAGCAAAACAAACAAATGATGCAGCTCACCTTAAAATTCAAGTAGCACAGGGATATCACACATAGCAGGTTTTAGCATAGGCTGGCTTTCTGCCTGATCCCTGGACCTCTCTAACCCTTCTGGACCCTTTTTTTTGATAAAATAGCCTCTTTCACCTCACCTTTTAACCATGATGGTAATCATTTTGCCTTCCCTCCACCTTTCTTAATGTGTGGAATACATATGGACTGCACCTCTAGGATTGCATTTTTAAACAATGTCCATGCTTGTTGAACACTTTTAACCTTTGCAGCTGCACCTTTCAGTTTTTTTCTATTTTCCTCATTTTATCAGACAGTTTCCCTTTTGAAAGTTTAGTGTTAGAGCTACAGATTTACTTATTGTCCCCCTTCCAGTTATTAGTTTAAATTTGATCATGTTATGATCACTATTGCCAAGTGGCCCCACCACTGTTACCTTTCTCACCAAATCCTGCGTTCCACTAAGAATTAAATCTAAAATAGCTCCCTCTCTTGGTTTCTGAACCAATTGCTTCATGAAGCAGTCATTTATTACATCCAGGAACTTTATGTCTCTAGCAAGTCCTGATGTTACATTTACCCAGTCAATATTGGGGTAATTGAAATCTCCCATTATTATTGCACTGCCAAATTGGTTAGCTTCCCTGATTTCTCTTAGCATTTCATCTGTCTGACTGTTTTGTCCAGGTGGATGGAAGTATACTCCTATCACTATACTCTTACCCAACACACATGGGATTTCTACCCATATAGATTCTACTGAGCATTTAGTCTCTTGTATGATCTTTATCCTGTTGGACTCTATACCCTCCCGGACATAAAGTGCCACACCCCCACCAAGATGATCCTCCCTATCATTGCGATATAATTTGTACCCTGATACAGCACTGTCCCATTGGTTATCCTCCTTCCACCAAGTCTCGGTAATGCCAATTATGTCAATCTCATCATTTGCTGCTATAATACCCTAACGCATGCAATAAATACTGCAACACAATTGTGTATGCAAATGTACAATAGAATATGCAAGTGGGAGGAGACTGGGAGGAGTAAATGCACAAGAGGGTGTTCTACCACTTCCCGCGTCCGATTAACGCACAGAAATGCAGGAATTAATGTCAGAAATAACTACACCTATGTTTTCGGGCGGTACAGGGGAAAAAAGTTTTTATCGTACTCATTTGGCCGTTACCACAGTTCGGGGCTATTACTGTGTGCAATAATTTTGGGTCTTATTGCCATAACCATAACCAGAAACCAAAACCGAAACCTGAACCTGACCAGAAACAGAACCAGAATCCAGAACCAGAACCAGAAACTGAAACCAACCAACCAGGCCCTCCTGGGCCAAGAAAAACAGCTGCTTCCACCTGGCCTGCCTTCCTAGACCCATTATATTTGTGGCAAGTGTATTTGTGAGGAGCTACTGGATGACTGAGGGGGATCACCACAGACAACAACAAGAAGAGGAAGAAGAAGAAATCCAACAACATCAACCAGAACATGAAAGGGAATATCCAGCCCCTCCTTGGGAAGTCCCAGCACCCGAGCATGAGCCACTGGCTCCAAAGGGAGAGCAACGGGGCCCAAAACAGCGTTTGCCATGCACAGGAGATACAGAGTGTTGCTTGCTCTGGAGAGATGTGAGCCCTCGGGCCATGGTATGGCTCAGGGAGGAGCTCCAAGGCATGCACCATGGGAGGTGAACATGTCCTAGCACAGACTAGAACTGTAACAAGGCTGAGCGAGGAACATCACAGGAACTGGTACAAGGCAGGCTCAGACCTCCACTGGACCTACACGCACAAGTGAGACCCAGCAAAGCAATGCTGGTCTCAAGAGTAGCCCTCTAGCCACTCAATAGCCGTTCCAGACCTGCCGCTTGGAAATGGCGAGTGCGTAAGGCCAGATGAAGGCTGAGGGCAGGAACATATCAAGACGTGGAGCTAAACAAAACTCAAGGAACCTGAAAGACTCAGATGAGGACTCGAGGAACTTGGAAGATTCAGACGAGGACTCGAGGAAATTGGAAGACTCAGGTATGGATTTAGGATTCAGGCACTAGTACAGGGTGAGTACTGCACCGCAGCGCGCCATACACAGCCACCCGTGTCTGGTCGCAGACCACGCTGAAGCAAAGTAGGCTCAGAACAAAACCTGCCTATAGCGGTTAAGTGGCTACAGCTGTTGTATATCTGCTAAGGAGTTAGCAATCTGTTGTATGTCTGCTAAGGAGTTAGCAAACTGTTGTGGATCTGCTCCCCCAAAGGGGTGGAACTAGCAATCTGATATCGATTAGCTCCTCCCGAGGGGAGGAGTTGCAATCAGTTATGGATCTGCTTCCCTAGAGGGGAGGAGTTAGCAGAGTGTTAGTAATCAGCTCCTCCAGAGGAGAGGGATTAGTAAACAGATGTAGATCTGTTCCTCCAGAGAGGAGGAATAACAGTCTGTTATGGAATCTGTTCCCCTGAGGATAGTAGTCAGCAGTCCAAAGTACTCCATAGATGGAGTTAGTAATCTGTTGTGGGTTGGCTCCCCACAGAACATAAGAACATGCCATACTGGGTCAGACCAAGGGTCCATCAAGCCCAGCATCCTGGCAAGTACCAAAAACTAAGTCTATTCCATGTTACTGTTGCTAATAATAGCAGTGGCTATTTTCTAAGTCAACTTAATTAATAGCAGGTAATGGACTTCTCCTCCAAGAACTTATCCAATCCTTTTTTAAACACAGCTATACTAACTGCACTAACCACATCCTCTGGCAACAAATTCCAGAGTTTAATTGTGCGTTGAGTAAAAAAGAACTTTCTCCGATTAGTTTTAAATGTGCCACATGCTAACTTCATGGAGTGCCCCCTAGTCTTTCTATTATCAGAAAGAGTAAATAACCGATTCACATCTACCCGTTCTAGACCTCTCATGATTTTAAACACCTCTATCATATCCCCCCTCAGCCGTCTCTTCTCCAAGCTGAAAAGTCCTAACCTCTTTAGTCTTTCCTCATAGGGGAACTGTTCCAATCCCCTTATCATTTTGGCAGCCCTTCTCTGTATCTTCTCCATCACAATTATATATTTTTTGAGATGCGGCGACCAGAATTGTACACAGTATTCAAGGTGTGGTCTCACCATGGAGCGATACAGAGGCATTATGACATTTTCTGATTTATTCACCATTCCCTTTCTAATAATTCCCAACATTCAATGTGTTATCCACTATGACGCCTAGATCTCTTTCTTGGGTTATAGCACCTAATATGGAACCTAACATTGTGTAGCTAAAGCATGGGTTATTTTTCCCTATATGCATCACCTTGCACTTATCCACATTAAATTTCATCTGCCATTTTGATGCCCAATTTTCCAGTCTCACAAGGTCTTCCTGCAATTTATCACAATCTGCCTGTGATTTAACTACTCTGAACAATTTTGTATCATCTGCAAATTTGATTATCTCATTCGTCGTATTCCTTTCCAGATCATTTATAAATATATTGAAAAGTAAGGGTCCCAAAACAGATCCCTGAGGCACTCCACTGACCACTCCCTTCCACTGAGAAAATTGTCCATTTAACTGTTGTGTTCCGTGGCCGTGGCGCCCCACGACCGCGGCCCCCTACCTGATCCACGGCGTTCCTTCGCCACGGGAGCCCCGGGGGAGGGCTCCGATTCAGGCCATCGTGCCCGTGCGGCCTCCGGCCCTGTCCTCCGCAGGAGAAGTCGTCCTGCTCCCTCCTCGCAGCGTCCAGCAGCGTCTCCCCTCTGCGGGGGAAATCCAAGATGGCCGCCGCCATCCTTAGGCGCGAGGCCGCGCCTCCTCCAGTGATTTCAAGGGACCTAATCCCTTTAAATGGCTTCACCTGTTCCCTATCAGCTAGAGCAGGGTAAGTATAAAAGGCAGCTTCCTCTGCTCATCCAGTGACTTGGCAACATCCTCCAGCGCTGTCTAGTCTGCTTGCTTCGGTGAGTTCCTTAAAGCCTTAGATCCTGTTCCTGTTTCGTCTGACCTTCCCGGTTCCTGACTTCGGATTGGCTTAGGGTGATTCTCTGGTGTGTGACTTCGGATTGGCAAGCGGTGATTCTCTGGTGTGTGACTTCGGACTGGCAAGCGGTGATTCTTCGGCGTGTGACCTCGGACTGGTGAGCAATGACCCTCTGTCACTCGACCTAGGACTCCTTCCTCACTACCGTCTCCAAGAGACCGCCTAAGTCCCAGCGGCCCGGGTCCCTACGGGCTCCTCCCAGGGGGACTGCGGGCTTCCAGGATGAAGCTCCAGTCAGCCCTTGCACCGACACCCTGACCTCTCAAAGGTCCGCCTAAGTCCCAGCGGTCTGGGTCCCTATGGGCTCCTCCTGGGGGGACCACGGACTTCCAGGGGTGAAGACGCAGCTCCTCTTCTCGTCTCTTCATCTGCCTCCACGCTCGCCTCAGTCTCCAGTGCCAAGGGTCAGCTGGTCCTGCCTTCTGCTCTGCCTCGCCACCCGACGAGAGAACCTACGGATCCTCCGAAAGGTTATACCATCCTCCCGTCAGCCAAGGGTTCACAAGCCTGAGCATAACATTAATCCTACTCTCTGTTTCCTGTCTTTTAGCTAGTTTGCAATCCACGAAAGGACATTGCCAGATACCGCTCTAGTAGTGTAAGGAGCGAACACTTAATGTAAATTGGTGAATCCTTGGGCCGAAGGCAGATGACAGTGCCCCCAGGAGGATATCCTGAGAGGGACCACCGGCTAGGCTGGAGTATGGAGACAAATACAGATAGTTCTTTATTAGACAGGAAGTAGAACCACCAGAGGTGGCAGTAGTGAGTTGATGTGCACAGCAGGGCTGAAGTCCTTCAGATACTGGAATTGCGATCTCTGGATTGCTGAGCTGTAGAGAGAGACTATAGGTAGTGAGTAGACAGGGTATGCAGGATACATAACCATTAGTAGATGATACACTCACAATTATAGATAACTGTAATGGCTTTTATGCAACAGAGAGTCTTCAGTATATTCAGGAACAGGAGCCGTAGGCGAATACTGGTTCCTATATGCAGTCTGGAATGAGAACTCACAATATCTGTGTATGAGATGGCTTCTGGAATACAAGAGAGTCTTTGGAGGGTTTTAGGAACATGGGCCCTCGTGGAGCGAATACCGGTTCCTATCTGCAATCTGCAAATATAACTCACGATCTCCATACCTGCGATAACATCTTAGACAGAAGAGAGTCTTCAGAGATTAGGAATATAGGCCCTGGTGGAGTGAGTACCGGTTCCTATCTATAATAGAACTCACAGTGTTCACGTCTGTGATCACTTCCAGGCAGTAAGGAGTTTTCTGAGCATTCAGGAACATATGTCCTCGAGGAGCGAGTCCCGGGTCCCGTCTTAGCAATCTGAAATCAAGAAGAGAGAGTGGGGCCCCTGAGGAGCAGGTACCCCTAGGTAAGTTTGTGGAGTCAGAGCAGCAGAGAGAGATGTTCTCCTTCCCATTCCCTTGCTAACTCGATTCTTAGTTGCAAGCAAAGACCTTGTTGGAAGCAGATGACGTCACTACGGGGGGACGCCCCTGAGGTTCGCGCCCTTGCTGGTACAAAGGCTGGAGCGCACACGCGCCCTTACATCATCAGAAACATGGCAGATCCACAGCGTCAGGCCAGCCAGGGGATTCCGAGGAGAAGCGGCGAGGAGAAGCCGCGGCAGCATCTGTCCGTCAGACTCGAAGGGAATCGCCACCAAGATAGAGAGGGTGGAGTGAGGGTGAGAACAGGCACGAACGCAACAGTACCCCCCTTCAAAATGCGGTTTCCTCTTTGGGTACCAGGTTAAGTACCAAAGATGCGCGAGGTGGAACTGATGAAGCATCTCTTATCCAATAGGTCTGAGGTTCCCAAAGATGATTTCAGGGCCAAAGCCCTTTCAGGCAATCAAAACACAGCCTCTATACAAACATCCAGGGTCTCTAATTTCTTGAGTGCAAGTTCGTGTATTCACAATGACAGATGAATGTAGAGATTTGAAGAATCTAGCAGAGTGTATGATGAAGTCAGCAGCATTGAAAGGGCTGCCGTGGACGTCACTGAGGTTTCAGTGGAAGTGGTGATGCAGAAACTTGTCCAAGATCCACTTCTGAAAAGCTCTTCCGCAGGATGCTGGAAGAGAGATGATGGCAATACCAGCAAAACGAACAGGCTGATGGATGGAGATATCTTCATCCCTGGAATCAACAGTGTTGAAAACCTCCAGCACGACTTCCAAGTGAACCAAACGAAAAGTTGATAGTCAGAGACATCTTCTTCTTCGGAATCAACGGTGCCATAGGCTTCTGGGCACGACTTCCGAATGAACACAGCATAGGCTTGATAGATAGAGATATCTTCTTCCTCGGAATCAACAGTGCCATAGGCTTCTGGGCACGACTTCTGAATGAACCAATTGTGAAAGCTGGTAGCTAGAGATGTCTTCCTCTTTGGAACTGATGGTAGCACCAGCAATCAGGCTGGTAGTTACAGATACCTTCTTCTTCGGAATCAACAGTGCTGTAGTCCTTCAGCACGACTTCCGAGTGGATAGATCGTAGTGGATATCTCAACTTTGTTGTCCAGGAAGACATTAAAAATGTAGAGCGCCACCTAGCTATGGCGCACATAGCAACCACTATGATAAACAGCAGGTAATAGAAAAACTGCTGGTGATGTTGATAAGATCCTCAAACGAAGTGGTGGTGAAAAGAATCGTCCAAGGCCCACTTCAAATTGTGATACAATAGTGGATCTTCAAATTTGCTGAATGGACTCCTCAGGTCTTCCACAAGATGACTGAGAATAAAGTTGTCTCCTGCCCAAGAGTCCTTCAGGGCAGAGGTTTGAACCATCACTGGTTCAGGGATCACAGAGACTGGATGAGAGAGTGGAGGAGATATTGCTGTATAGCCCAAGAGCAGTCCTCCCGCGGAACTCAGGCTTGTCCGTTTCCCGGACGAATAGGACAAGCAGAAACATCATGGCCTGGCTGACCACAGTACATGCATAGGCCATTCTTCCTCCTAAATCTTCGCAAGTCAAGTGACCGTGACTGGGTTCCTTTGGTTCCTTCTTCTGCACAGCAGGAGGTGCTGTACCCCCTCGTAGTGCAGAAGCACTGGTTTGCTTCAACCCAGGTAACACCTTAGGCCGGAGTTCTTCACCTTGTCTCGGAGCCGTCGGTCAATCCAAGTAGCTAATAGGGATGTGAATCGGGCTTCGGACGATTGAAAATATCGTCGATATTTTCAAAATCGTCAGAAATCGGGCCCCCCCCCCCCCCCCGACACGATAGGAAAACCCCACAATATTGTTCGTGGGGGTTCTCTTATCATTTTGGGGGAGGGCGGGAAAAACGACACACAAAAATAACCCCTAAACCCACCCTGACCCTTTAAAACTAATCCCTTTGCTTCCCTCACCCTCCCAACCCCCCAAAAAACATTTTACAAGTACCTGGTGGTCCAGTGGGAGTCCCGGGAGCGATCTCCTGCTCCCGGGACGTCGGCTACCACTAATCAAAATGGCGCCGATGGCCCTTTGCCCTTACCATGTGACAGGGTATCTGTGCCATTGGCCGGCCCCTGTCACATGGTAGGAGCACTGGATGGCCCGCGCCATTTTTAAAAATGGCGCGGGCCAATGGCACGGATACCCCGTCACATGGTAAGGGCAAAGGGCCATCAGCGCCATTTTGATTAGTGGCAGCCGATGGCCCGAGAGCAGGAGATCCCGGGACCCCCACTGGACCACCAGGTACCTGTAAAATGTTTTGGGGGGGGTCAGGAGGGTGGGGGAAGCAAAGGGATTAGTTTTAAAGGGACGGGGTGGGTTTTTTGTTTATCGGCTCGGGCGCAGCCGATAAACAAAACCGCGATCGGGCCCGATGGAAAAAAAAACACATGTGAATCGGAACCGGAATCCGAACCGATTCCGGTTCTGATTCACATCTCTAGTAGCTAAGGCTATTAATTCTTCCAGCAAGTCAGGTGTCTGACGAGCAGCCAGCTCGTCCTTTACGCGGGTGTCCAGGCCTCTGCAAAAGAGTGTCTTCAGACATCTGGGTCCCAGCGAAGTTCCGCTGCAAGAGTTTTAAATTCTATGGCAAATTCCGCCAGAGATATGTTGCCTTGCTTCAGGTCCACCAAAGCAAACCCAGCAACAGACATACGAGCAGGGTCATCAAAAACGGATTTAAACAAGTCCATAAATCCTTCTATGTCCTGCAAGATAGGGTCCTTGCATTCCCACAAGGTAGATGCCCATGATAAGGATCTCCCATCCAAATAAGACAGAATGTAGCTGGTCTTAGAGAGGCCTGTGGGAAACAATGAAGGTTGTAAGGTGAAATGTAAGCTGCACTGGTTCAAGAAGCCCCGAGTCTTTTGGAGTTCTCTTTAAAGTCAGCCAGTGGAACTGCTGACTTTAAAGTTACCTCTGGTAACTGACCTTCTTGTATAAAAGTTGTGCCTTGTGCCTTCTGCGTGTGAAGCTGGTGAAAAGCTGCAGTAAGTTTCTCCAAGGTTTCTTGCTGTTCTGAGATGCGTTGAGCCAGGCCCGGAATAGCCTGCAAAGCAGAAAAGTGAGCCGGGTCCATGGGCTACAGACATCAAATACCTTTAGCTGAATCCCCAGGAGTACTGCTTCTCCAAAACATTTCTTGAAAGCTGGATTCACTGGGGTTAGCAATCTGTTGTATATCTGCTAAGGAGTTAGCAAACTGTTGTGGATCAGCTCCCCCAAAGGGGTGGAGCTAGCAATCTGATATTGATTAGCTCCTCCCGAGGGGAGGAGTAGCAATCAGTTATGGAGCTGCTTCCCTAGAGGGGAGGAGTTTACATAGTGTTAGTAATCAGCTCCTTCAGAGGAGAGGGGTTAGCAACCTGATGTAGATCTGTTCCTCCAGAGAGGAGGAGTAGCAGTCTGTTATGGAATCTGCTCCCCCGAGGATAGTAGTCAGCAGTACGATGTACTCCATAGATGGAGTTAGTAATCTGTTGTTGGTTGCCTCCCCACAGAGTGGCAATCTGTATGATACCACTCTAGTAGTGTAAGGAACGAACACTTAATGTAAATTTGTGAATCCTTGTGCCGATGGCAGATGACAGCGCCCCCAGGAGGATATCCTGAGAGGGACCACCGGCTAGGCTGGAGTATGGAGACAAACACAGATAGTTCTTTATTAGACAGGAAGTAGAACCACCAGAGGTGGCAGTAGTGAGCTGATGTGCACGGCAGGGCTGAAGTCCTTCAGATACTGGAATTGCGATCTCTGGATTGCTGAGCTGTAGAGAGAGACTATAGGTAGTGAGTAGACAGGGTATGCAGGATTCATAACCAGTAATAGATGATACCCTCACAATTGTAGATATCTGTAATGGCTTTTATGCAACAGAGAGTCTTCAGTATATTCAGGAACAGAAGCCGTACGTGAATACTGGTTCCTATATGCAGTCTGGAATAAGAACTCACAATATCTGTGTATGAGATGGCTTCTGGAATAGAAGAGAGTCTGTGAAGGGTTTTAGGAACTTGGGCCCTCGTGGAGCGAGTACCGGTTCCTATCTGCAATATGAAACAGTAATGCACCAGATATAGGTTTGCGATAGCTTCTGAAATGGAAGAGAGTTTTTGAAGGGTTTTAGGAACATGGGCCCTCATGGAGCGAGTACCAGTTCCTATTTGCAATCTGCAAATATAACTCACGATCTCCATACCTGCGATAACATCTTAGACAGAAGAGAGTCTTCAGAGATTAGGAATATAGGCCCTCGTGGAGCGAGTACCGGTTCCTATCTATAATAGAACTCACATTGTTCACATCTGCGATCGCTTCCAGGCAGTAAGGAGTCTTCTGAGCATTTAGGAACGTAGGCCCTCGAGAAGCGAGTACCGGGTCCCGTCTTAGCAATCTGAAATCAAGAAGAGAGAGCGGGGCCCCCAAGGAGCGGGTACCCCTAGGTAAGTTTGTGGAGTCAGAGCAGCAGAGAGAGATGTTCTCCTTCCCATTCCCTTGCTAACTTGATTCGTAGTTGCAAGCAAAGACCTTTTAAGTTGGAAGCAGATGACATCACTACGGGGGGACGCCCCTGAGGTTCGCGCCTTGCTGGTACAAAGTCTGGAGCGCGCACGCCCTTATGTCATCAGGAACATGGCGGATCCGCAGCGTCAGGCCAGCCCGGGGATTCCGGGGAGAAGCGGCAAGGAGAAGCCATGGCAGCATCTGTCCATCCGACCCAAAGGGAGTCGCCACCAAGGTAGAGAGGGTGGAGCGAGGGCAAGAACAGGCATGAACGCAACAACAGCCTAGTTGCATGTGTTTGGCTTCTTCTTCAGGATTGGGTAAAGACTGAACCAGAGCTGAAGGCAAGGAGCAAGAGCGAGTTCCTTCAGAAGAGTTTTTCTTGAGAGGTTTTACCTCAGCAGAGCGCTCTCGTATACGGCGGTCAATCCGTCCAGTGAGGGTAATAAGAGAGCTTAACATATCAGGCAACTCACTTGCAGCAAGTTCATCTTTTATATGGGAGTTGAGGCCTTCTAAGAAGATAGCTCGTAAACAACCTGAATCCCATAGGAGTTCAGAAAACAAGGTTTTAAATTCGATCACGTAGTCCGGGAGTGGCTTGGTTCCTTGTTGAAGGTGTAGGAGTGCAGAACTGGCTCTAGACTGGCCAGCGGGGTCATCAAATAGTATACTGACTTGAAGAGAGCCAGAAACACAGGCAAGTCATTCAGGACTGGGTCGTTGCATTCCCAAAGAGGTGAAGCCCAGGCCAGGGCTTTTCCATCCAACAAGGACAGGATATACGTCGTCTTGGTAACAGCAGTAGGAAAGTACGACGGTTGTAAGGAGAAGTGCATACAGCATTGATTTAGAAAGCCCCTACACAACAGGGAGTCTCCTGAGAAACGAGTAGGGACAGGTAAAGGAACTGTAGTACGCCCGGTAACCACTGAGGGTGATGCATTCTGGTCAGAAGTAGAAGAAGTACTCAGTCTGAAGTTCAGCTGATTAAAGGCGGTAGCCAATGTCTCAAGAGTCCTCTGTTGCACTGGAATCTGTTGGGCCAGGCCAGGGATGGCCTGTAAGGCTGAGAGCTGAGCCGGGTCCATGGAGTTAGCAATCTGTTATATTTGAGCTTTGTAGTGGGCCCTTGGGTCGTGGTGAGAGCTGACTCCACCCACAGGGAGGAGCCCTGTGGAGACTCACCACGATAGGCGGGGTCTCAGCAGTGATGGACACAAGAGGCAAGAGATTTTATTATACAGCAGAAAGTAACCCGAGGAGCAGGTTTGTAAACACAGTCCAGAGTAGAAAGACCTTTAGATGGATTCTCCGGTAGAGGTCCGCAGATTGGGGTAACCCGGGGAATACTTCCTCTTGGTAGTTCTTGTGCGAGGTATCTCCGGTAGTGGCTCACAGCGCGGGGTAGGCTGGAGACTAGTATTGGAAGTAGGCACAAGGCTGCGTGGATCCAGTAGTGGTCCGCAGAGCGGGATAACCTGAGGATCCACACAGAGAGAAGAGAGAAGGAGAGTAGAGCAGATCTTGGACTCACTTCGAAGTGTAGCAGAAGAACTACTGTCGTAGTTGCAGTGGAGACCCGAGGAACGGAACACTGGAGGGTCCGTCTGTAGTAGCAGTGAGAAGTGCTCACTTAGGCTGGAGAATGTGAGACTCGCAGAGAAAGCTCTCTGAGGAGCGGATAGCCCTGAGTGCAGCAAGGCCCCCGAGAAGAGGGTACCTGAATCACTCAGTCTGGAGCACAGGAACAGCTAGGCAAAGCGTCTCTAAGTAGCGGAATTAAGCAAGACGGAAATCCTTGCTAACTCATAGGTAGGAAGGTCTGGTAGGTTTAAATACACGTAGGCAGGTGACGTCATGCGGAAGGAAGGCCCCCAAGGTTCCCACCATGACGTGGATAAGAAGGAGGCAGGCGCGTGTGCCCTAAGTCACACCAGATTCAAGATGGCGACCGAGATCGCCCATGCCGTCCCGGGAACGCCAGGGAAGTTGGCGTGCAGAGGCAGTGGTGGCCATCTTTGCCAGAATCGGAGCTTCAGGGCAAAAAGTGGTGAGCAGCAAAGATCGCAGCCGTCTGCGACCGACGGGCGCAACAGACAAGTTCCTGAAGTAAAAGTCCATAAACAGTTATTAGCCAAGTAGACTTCGAAAGCCAGTGCTTATCCCTGGGAGTGAGTAACAGGAATTAGATTTACTTTATGGGATGTGCCAGGTACTTGTGACCCGGACTGGCCACTGTCAGAGACAGGATGCTGGGCTCGATGGACCTTGGTCTGACCCATCAGGGCACTTCTTATGTTGTTTGCGTTCACACTAGAAAGAGTCTGAGAGGTGGTTTTCACATTAATTCTGTGATTTCACTCTGAGATTAGTTATTCCAGGAGTGACTAATACTGGTTTATATGAACAGAATCAACTGCTGCACTGAATGTGAACACAACAAGAATCTAATCCACATTTAATCCTGAAGTAGCTCTCCATGTTGACTAGAACAGCAAGTGAATCTGGAAATGAATGCTGGAGTAACACATCCAGGAGTAGAAAGGTTTATGTGAGGAAAAAGTTTAGTACATCTGGCCCTTAGTATGTGTTAGACTTTCAGGTGAGGAATTTGCGGATTGTAAAAGAGAGGAGTGGATACATTTTTTTTGAGGAGGATATTCTCTCTCTTCTAAGAAGAGTTGAGGACTTTGGTGGCGGATTGTGATGAATTGCAGGAGGACCTTGCAAGACTGGAAGACTGGGCTTTCAAAAGGCAGATGAAATTTAATGAGGACAATTGCAAAGTGATGCATATATAGGGGAAAATAACCCGGGCTGTTGTTACACAAGGTTAGGTTCTATCTTAGGAGTTACCACCCAGGAAAGAGATCTAGGTGACAGAGAGGATAATACTTTGAAAACGTTAGCTCAGTCTGCTGTGGCGATCAAAAAAGCAAACAGAATGTTAGGAATTATTAGGAAGGAATGGCAAATAAAACTGAGGATGTCATAATGCCTCTGTATCGCTCCATGGTGAGACGCACCTTGAATACTGTGTGCAATTATGGTCACCGCATCTCAAAAAGGATATAGCTGCTCTGGAAAAAGTGCAGAGAAGGGCAACCAAAATGATAAGGGGCATGGAATAGCTGCCCTATGAGGAAAGGCTAAAGAAGTTAGGGCTGTTCAGTTTGGAGAAGAGACGACTGAGTGGAGATATGATAGAAGCCTACAAAATCATGAAAGGACTTGAACAAGTTAATGTAAATCGGTTATTTACTCTCTCAGATAATAGAAGGACTGGGGGCACTCCATGAAGTTAGCAGACAGCTCATTTAAAACAAATTGAAGAAAATTCTTTTTCACTTAGCGCATAGTAAAGTTCTGGAATTCATTGCCAGAGGATATGGCTACAGCAGTTAGTGTAACTGGGTTTAAAAAAGGCTTGGATAAGTTCCTAGTGGAAAAATCCATAACCTGCTATTGCGGTAATTAATGAGCAATAGCACCTTGTAATTTATCTAATGTTTGGGTACTTGCCAGGTACATATGACTTAGATTGGCCATAGTTGGAAACAGGATACTGGTCTGACCCAATATGGCACATCTTATGTTCATATGTAACTCAAGAAATTGAAAGAGGCAAGGGGAGACAACGAGAAGAAATGAAAAGCTGCATTGATATTTCTGTTTATTGTGTACCTCCAATGCATCTGACAGTCATTCGGGTGCTTTGCATGACATAAAAATTTGATCTTCCAGAAATCTGAGCCATGTCTATGAAAATGTATCTCTGCAATGTCACCTTTTACAAAATAAAGTGATTCCGTTCTGTGCTTTAGCAATCAAGGCCAAGGGAACATGTTTCTAGAGATTGCTTTGTCCTGTTTTCTGATCTAATTTACTGAAAGCGTATTGGGAAAATAATTACAATGCTGCTAAAACTTTAATGGAGTTCTCTTTGAGAAAGTAAAAAAAAAACTTATTTAACAAATGTAGAAAAATATATGTGTATTTATTGGATAATTGGTAGCAAATACCCTGAATTAGCACAAGTTTGACGACTGCGGGCTATGAGCCCCACAAGACACCTAAAGAACAAAGTGGCATGAACCCCACCAGCACATAAACAGGAGCAAAGGCGACCAACAATAGTGGCATGAAACTACAAGGTCCCTAAAGGGGTGCAAAGGGCATGAACAATGGTGGCATGAGTACCGCAAGGTTTCTATAGAGCAAGAAAGCAGAAGCAACAGTGGCATGAACACCCCAAGGATTATAGTGTGTGGTATGGCAAACAGCACAGTTACATCAAAACCCCCAAGGTGTAAAATATAGGGCATAGCAAAGAGCAGTGTGTCATCAAAACCCCAATCACAAGAAAGGCAAAGGACACCAACAACAGTGGCATGAACAGCTGAAAGAACCAAAAGAGCAGCAAAGCTGAACCAACAGTGGGGTGAATACACCAAGGCACTGTAAAACAGCAAAACTGTATAAACAGTGACAGGAGTTCAAAACTCCCCATCCACTGCCTATGAAAAGGGGTTTTATTTTATTTTTTTTTACAAGAACTGTAGTGTTAGTATATCTACTCCTTTTTAATTTACTCTCACATGCACTGCCTGTACCTGGAAGTAGTGCTTCTTTTATTTCTATAGTTAAATGCAAAGTTTATGGAAAAAGAGGCATCATCCCTTATACAACATGTACATGTTTTCTCACTCCACGATACCATGCATTTTTGTCAGTGTGCTGACTTGCAGCTGCAAAGGTTAAAAGTGTTCAACAGGCATGGACATTGTTTAAAAATACAATCCTATTCCACGCATTAAGAAAGGTGGAAGGAAGGCAAAACGATTACTGGCATGATTAAAAGGTGAGGTGGAAGAGGCTATTTTAGCCAAAGAAACATCCTTCAAAAATTGGAAGAAGGATCCATCTGAAGAAAATAGGAAAAAGCATAAGCATTGCTGTTAAGTATAAAACATTGATAAGACAAGCGAAGAGAGAATTTGAAAAACTCATAATAAAACATTTTTTAAATATATCCGAAGCAAGAAACCTGTGAGGGCGTCAGTTGGACCATTAGATTACCAAGGGGTTAAAGGGGCTCTTAGGGACGATAAGGCCATTGCAGAAAGACTAAATGAATTCTTTGCTTCCGTGTTTACTAATGAGGATGTTGGGGAGAAACCAGTTCCAGAGATAGTTTTCAAGGGTGATGAATCAGATGAACTGAACCAAATCATTGTGAACCTGGAACATGTAGTAGGCCAGATTGACAAACTAATGAGTAAAATATCACCTGGACCGGATGGTATGCATCCTAGGGTGCTGAAGGAACTAAAAAATGAAATTTCTGATCTATTAGTTAAAATTTGTAACCTATCATTAAAAACATTCATTGTACCTGAAGACTGGAGGGTGGCCAATGTAACCCCAATATTTAAAAAGGGTTTCAGGGGCGATTCGTGAAACTATAGACCAGTGAGCCGGACTTCAGTGCCGGGAAAAATAGTGGAAACTATTCTAAAGATCAAAATCATAGAGCATATAGAAAGAAATGGTTTAATGGTGTTATGGCTGCCGGCTGTGGCGGGCCGCAACCGGGATCAGGTATCCTGGCTGCCGGTTGTGGCGGTCCACGACCGAGGCCAAAGAACTCACCCAAGGCGTCGGGCCACCTCCGGGGATCCCACAGAGGCAGGCAGGCCTCTGTTCTAATGTTTTCGTGGCCGCTGCTGCTGCTGGGACCAGCCGCTTGTGTTTCCTCTTGGCCGGGCTGACTCCTCCCCCTCTGGTCTCCTTAGAGCCGCGCACGTGGCAGAGACCTTGTATTTAAAGGGGCCACGACAGGAAATTGTCGTGGCTCCTCCCTGTGAACTCCACCTTCCGGGTTGCTATTTAAGGCAAGGTCTGCTCCTCAGACCGTGCCTTGGCTTCTTGGCTTGTAGTTGGTGGTTCTGGTGCTCCGAGTTCCTGTCTTCTCTGTTCCTGGTTCTCCTTCTCATCCAGTTGGTTAGATTTCTTCAGGCTTTGACCTTTGGACCGGCTTCCAACCATTCTTCAGGCTTTGACCCTTGGACCGGCTTCCGACCATTCTTCAGGATTCGACCCTTGGACCGGCTGCCGACCATACTTCAGGTTATGACCCTTGGACCGGCTGCTGACCATTCTTCAGGCTTTTTGACCCTTGGACCGGCTTCCGACCAGTCTTTGAGCTTCGGCTCCTGGACTGACTTTCGACCTACTGGAGGTGCCAGCTATCTGGACTATACGACTTGCAGGAGGCGCCTGCATCCAGATCTCTTCTCTGTCTTCAAGGGTCCACCTGAGTCCAGCCTCGTCTTCTGACGGTAGGGACCCAAGAGGGGTTACCCTCTTAGGTAGTGTCAACTCTACCTCGAACCAAGGGTCCACCTTCAGAATCATAACAAATGGAACACAGTCAACATGGATTTACCCAAGGGAAGTCTTGCCTAACAAATGTGCTTCATTTTTTTAAAGGGTTAATAAACATGTGCATAAAGGTGAACCAGTAGATGTAGTGTATTTGGATTTTCAGAAGGTGTTTGACAAATTCCCTCATGAGAGGCTTCTAAGAAAACTAAAAAGTCATGGGATAGGAGGCGATGCCCTTTCATGGATTAAAAACTGGTTAAAAGATAGGAAACAGAGAGTAGGATTAAATGGTCAATTTTCTCAGTGAAAAAGGGTAAACAATGGAGTGCCTCAGGGATCTGTACTTCGACCGGTGCTTTTCAATATATTTATAAATGATCTGGAAAGGAATATGATGAGTGAGGTTATCAAATTTGCGGATGATACAAAATTATTCAGTCATTAAATCATAAGCGGATTGTGATACATTACAGGAGGATCTTTTGAGACTGGAAGATTGGGCATCCAAATGGCAGATGAAATTTAATGTGGACAAGTGTAAGGTGTTGCATATAGAGAAAAATAACCCTTGCTATAGTTACATGATATTAGGAGCTCCCACCCAGGAAAATGATCTAGGTATCATAGTGGATAATATTTTGAAATATTCGGCTCAGTGTGCTGCAGCAGTCAAAGAAGCAAACAGAATGTTAGGAATTATTAGGAAAGGAATGGTTAATAAAATGGAAAATGGTATAATGCATTTGTATAGCTCCATATTGAGACAGCACCTTGAATACTGTGTACAATTCTGGTCACTGCATCTCAAAAAAGAAGGTACAGAGAAGGGCAACCAAAATGATAAAGGAGATGGAACAGCTCCATTATCAAGAAAGGCTGAAGAGGTTAGGGCTATTCAGCTTGGAGAAGAGATGGCTAAGGGGGGATATGATAGAGGTCTTTAAAATCATGAGAGGTCTTGAACGAGTAGATGTGAATCGGTTATTTACACTTTCGACTGGGCAACAAATTTTCACAAAAGTCATGTTACGGAAATGAAATTAGTCAATTCTTATACATTTCCATGTGCTAAACATGAATGTGACTGTGAAAATGCAAAATTGGCTCTAGTTATTTTGTAATATGCAATAATATAATTACATCTTGAACTGTATGCCAATAGCTCATTGGGCAACAAATTTTCACAAAAGTCATGTTACGGAAATGAAATTAGTCAAGTCTTATACATTTCCATGTGCTAAACATGAATGTGACTGTGAAAATGCAAAATTGGCTCTAGTTTTTTTGTAATATGCAATAATATAATTACATCTTGAATTGTATGCCAATAGTAGGAGACCTACGGTTAATACCGTTTGAAAAATGAAGTCATAGACTACATCTTAGATTTCTTTGCTTGTCTCTTGTACACCTGTTCGGGAGCATCTCTGCGGAGTGTCCAGCAGTAGTCAGCCAGCATGAATATTTCAAATGCTCACCCTTTCTGACTGGACTTCATATAGTACACTGCTGACGTCAGCTTACTCAGCAGCAGCATGGCAGTAGAACTACATTGCATCAGAAAATGATGTAATAAACTCTGGATGATGTGTGTATGATGGTATTATGCAATATGATGCAATATTACATCATTCTAGGCTTATTTACAGTCCTACTGGATAAATTTACATGACTAAACATAGAAAGTGAACTATATTAAATATCTTCAAAACGAGAGCCAATAAAAACTTTTCATGGTCATATTCGTGTTCAGCACATAAGATACTACATGGAGACCCATAAATCAATGGGCCAGCAGAAGTGGTCAGTCAGAGCTAAACCAGCCTGAATTTGGGCTTTATGCTTTGCTCCCATAAGAAGTAACAAGGGATAAGAAAAGGTAATCATGGAGCTCCCCACATTATTCTTCTGAAATGTGGCGTTGCCTTTGTGATGTAAAGTATATCTGGAATTGGGTGAAAAAATCTCCCTGCGCATGCTCTAACTATAAAATCAACTCAGATTAAAGACAACATTTGTCCACACTTCAGTCATCACACAGCCTCATTACTATGTTCTAAGGCACTCACATACCCTAATTCCATAGAAATTAATTGAGATAATAAGAAGCAAATGTCAAAAAAAGGAAAGCTCTCATTTATGGTTGAAAAATATTTATATTTATAAATACGTTACAAGAGCTAGAGACAGCTCATGCATAAGTAGAAAAAAAATGAGAAGAATAAAATTTCTTGTTAATGTCTCATGTTTTGCCTTGCCCCTCACTCGTTTCTCAGCAGCACAGCTCCTCGCAAACAACCCATTTCCTTCACAAACAACACATATTAGCTATGCATAGCATACAGGTTTAATTCTCCTCTCGAGGATAAAGCATGCATGTATACACTCTACTACATAAGACAGCACAAACTATTCAAGGGGAGGGGGAAAAGTGGTGGGGTTGGAATATTGGAAAAAAGATGTCACCACCATCTACAGGCTCGACCTCCAGAAGCAAAATTAGTCTGGCTGAATAAAAACAAAAATCCCCTTTCCCTGAGTCCCTGCTTCAGTGGTCCATGCTGTATTCAGACTATTTTCATCTCAATGTAAAACCTACCTGGGGTTCTCCAGAGGATCAGCACAGAACACATACATATAATGGTATGCTTGTCAAAGGCGGACAATCCTTCCGTAACTTTACACACTAATCTCCAGAATTAAATAAACATTTGGGGTGAGGGGGATGTTCTTAATGATTTTTTTTAGCTGATAAGTAAAATTATTCTTCTTCTATTACTACTTTAACATACCTAGAATTCTATTTACAAAAAAAGAAAAAGAAGAAATATGAATATTTCCTTCACTTCCCTGCATCGGTCTTTCGAAGGAATATTTTTATAGAATATATAAACTTTGTAAGGAAATTTATATTTCTTTTAAATGAAAGTGCATCATAAATATAAATATATATCTCTCCCTTAGGGATGCACATTAATTTAAAACAAATGCAAATTTCATAACAAAATTTTCACAGCTGAGTCAATTTTTGGTTTGTTTCATTCATAACAAACCAAAACTCAACTTATTCGCTATGAGATTAAGGGGGTCATTTTCCTAAGCGATCGCACGCGAAAAGGGACTTTTCGCACATGAAAAGTCCCTTTTCGCGTGCAATCACTAAATCGGGGTGGAGTCCGCACTGGAAGGAGAGGAGTCGGGGTGGACTCCGCGATGACTTTGCTGACGGCGAAAAGGTAAGGGCCCTTTTCGCTGTCACTAGTGCGCCCAATAGCACCACCTTTTATGATGGCGCTAGTGGGTGCGAAAGCCGGCAGCGATTGCACCGCGGAGGTGCAATCACTGCCGGCTTTCGCAGGCCCCCCCCCCCCCCGTTACCACGCGATTCAGGAAGCCGTGGTACCTTAGAACATCTAGGCCTAAGTTGTTTTAAATGAACGCACATCCCTAAGATATATATATAGATAGATATATAGATATATATATATATATATATGTGTGTGTGTGTGTGTGTATGTGTGAATGCAACAAACCACAAATTGACTCAGCTGAAAATATAAAAAATATTCCAATATTTTCAGTTCATTTAAAACAGGGGCCTCCCTTAATCTCCTCAGTCCCATGGATCTGAAACAGGGCCTACCCTCCCTCCACCTACCCCCTCCATGGGGTCTTCTGCGTAGAAAAGGACAAGTGAGATCCCTAGTCACTTCTGCCCCGCCCACTCCTGGTTATGCTCCATGAAGATGGTGCCATTTTGTTGTATGTCCATACAATCATATGGCTGTGTAACAAAGTGGTGGTGATGTGTTACCGAGACGGGCGCCATTTTGTTCTGTGGCCGTGAAACATCGGTGCCAGTCTCAGGGCCAGCCGGCACCATTGTCAAGCAGAAGCCAGCAGGGCAGGAGCGACCATGGATCACTCTTGCCCCTTTCTGCATGGAAGAACCTATGGAAGAGGTAAGTGTCAGATGGAGAGGCCCCAGTTTAGCTGTGAGGGGTCTAAGAAGACCCCATATAAGTTACAGGGGGATGGGGGAGCCGGTTAAGGTCCTTTTTTTGTTTTTATTTTGTTTTGATTTATAATTTAATTTTCTTTCTCTTCAGCAAACAAACCAAATTGAAATAAATATTAAACAAACCAAAATCCAAATTTAAAAAACACTGAAATAAAAAATCATAGTGAAACAAAAATGTTGGAAATGTATATCCCTGACATATATATAAAGCGATGAAGAAGCAACAAAAGAATAGATGCCCAAGAAATTCTTTGCCAATTCTTTAATAAGTGGAGACGTATAAGACAAGTTAAAAACGCCCATATATATAAAGCGAGACATATACACAGATATAGATAGATACAATCTCTTCCAAGCAGCAACCTACAGAAAAAAGAGAAATCCTCAATGGAAAAAAAAAACAGTTTCTAAGCTTAGCTCTCAGAAATCCACTAAGAGCTTGAAAGAAGTCCAACAAAAGTGTCACATTTCTGCTGTTAAGGTTTGCCTGGGATTAAATGTTGGCATTTTGCCAAAATATTTTGGGCAACTGTGTTATTTTTCTTTTTATTGTATTTACAGTTTTTTCTAATTTTGGGGCCGATGCAATACAGTGTGCTCAGCCGAGCGCACTGTTTAACCCGCTGTCGGACGCGGGTTAAATAGGCGCTAATCCACCCACTAATGCAATAGGGGGATTAGCGCCTATTTAACGGGCGTCCGATGTGGAGTGAATGAGATAGCGCTCATCACATGCAAATGCATGTGAATGAGCATATTACTAATTCACTCCAAATGCAAAAAAATAAATGTGTATCTCAAACGCACATTTATTGCTCAGCTATTAACGCCTGCCTGGAGCAGGCGTTAATAGCTGAGCACACTGAAAAAAAGTACAGAAAAGCAGAAAAAACTGCTTTTCTGTACCTTTTTAAAAGTAAAAAAAAAAGAAAAAAAAATCTCTGCCGGCCACTTTGAAGACCGATGCCAATATGCTCGGCGTCGGTTTTCATAACCAGACGGCTGCAGTAATGAAAACCGGCTGACTGTGGTTATGAAAACTGAGTTTATCGGCATCGGTGTTCATAACTGGCAGACCGCCGGTAACTGCGGGGTCGCATTAGCAAGGAGGCGCTAAGGTCGCACTGGTGACCCTAGCGCCTCCTTGCGAGCGTGACCCCCTAATTTGCGTATTGCATGGCGCCCCCCTTGTGGGCACCATGCGTGCATTAAGAAAGCGGGCACTGAAAAGTCAGCGCCCGCTTTCCACAAATAATATTGCATCGGCACCTTTGGTTGCTGGGCTTAAATTTCATGCATCTACTTACAATGTTTACTTCCACAGTTACTGAACACTTTACTGGGTTTTCTTTTTTTTTTCTGGGAAATATACCTAAATCTTAAATTTGGGGATTAGTCTTCTAACAACTGTTTGTGTAAGTCTGTAAGACTCTCTGGGCTGGATTTTTAAACCTACACGCGTGGGGGTATATTTGTGTGCGCTACCCGGCGCGCACAAAGGTACGCCCGATTTTATAAAATGCGCACACAGCCATACGCATGTTATAAAATCGGAGCAGCCTCGGAGGGAACTTTCCTTCGCCCCCCCCCCCCCCACCTTCCCCTCCCTTCCCCTACCTGTCCCGCCCCCAGCCCAAAAAAAAACAACCCTTACCTTTATCCCAGATGTTACGCCTGCCAGAGGTAGGCATAATTTGCGCGTGCCAGCCAAGTGCCGGCGCGCGATCCCTAGGCCCAGCAGCCGTGGAGAGGCCTCTGGCCATGCCCCGCCCTGCCCCAGGCCGCCCATTTTTTCAAGCCCCGGGACTTACACGCGTCCCAGGGCTGTATGCGTGCTGCCGGGCCTTTTGAAAATAGGCCCGGTGCGCGTAACCTCCCCTACGCGCGTAAATCCACCTGGATTTACGCGCGTAGGCTTTTTAAATCTGCCCCTCTATATATAGCAGGTGTAAGCAACTCCGATCCTGGAGTGCCACAAACTGATGTGGCTTACAAAATATTCACAATAAATCTACATAAGGTATATCTGCATGTCCTGCCTCCCTTGTATGCAAATATACCTCATGCATATTCCTTGTGGATATCCTGAAAACCAGGCCTGTTTGTGGCACTCTAGGACCAGAGTTGGCCACCCCTGACCTATAGAAATGATGTAGTTGGTGTTCTCTTCCTTTGTATCTTGGATAATTGCTTTTGCTGTAATTATTACTGCATTAATTTATATTACTGTTTTGGATTTATTTTGCTGCAATGGCTAACTAATAACTACTTAATATCATTTAAATAGTATTAATTCTCACTGGCATCTTATTTATTTTATTTTTAATTATATTCTGCCTTTCGGCCCTTCAAAGCAGATTACATTCAGGTATAAGTATTTCTTATCGTCTATCCACCAAAGAGCTCAATTATTTGGAAAGATGACTTCAAGCTGGATAATATGTATTTATTACATTTATTATTTATAACACTTCTTAGCCACTTTCCTGGCCATTTCAGGCCACCAGAGGCAATGCACAGCATCAAATAAAAAAATAATCTCTCAAAGTGGAGTACAATAGAAAATAAACAAAGAGAGAATGAAAGCCATATTCATCAAAATGGCAACAACAAATGGACAGCACGCAGAGAAAATGAACAAAACGAATATAAAATCATAACTCAGACATAACAGAATAATCCAAAACTGGCATCAACCCCATGCTTGTCTGCCACCGTAAGGGACCCACGGCACCACAGAAATTATTTTTATTACAGTGGGACAACTGTTTTCCCCATGATCTGTTAACGCCTACTTCAGATCTTAAAAGACTGAATTCCCAGGTCTGCTCTAAGAAGTGATTTGTAAATGATGGCGCTGCTTTCTGCACTACTGGAGGCTAACTGAGATGAGAACCACGAGATGTAAGATTATTTCCTTGATGGGATGATTTCTGCAGAAATTGATTTTAGAAGGGGCTGCTCTTTTTTTTTTCTGCCTCGGGGAGCATGCTAGTTGAAAAATCACTTTCGAAAGCTGTAAGGGCTTCAAGTGAAAAAATAGCTTCAGCATCTGCTTGCATCTGCCAGTTTGTTCAGGGTCATTGCCGGTCATCGGGGAGCAGCAGAGACTTCACTTTGCCTGGGTATATTTTTTAAGATATAACTCAAAATATTTTGTTGTTTTCTTGCTTTTGTTCTTGCTCTCTCTCTCTCAGTTTATGAAAAGTGAATTATAGTAACAAAAGGCTGAAAGCCTAATGAGTTGTTACTGCTTAATATAATGCAAAGTAGGGCATCTGGTTAATCTATCTAAATCCATTTTGAAGAAATAAGGGACGTATTAACAAGGTGTTCAGACTTTTTGACATCAGCACCCAACAGTGACTGGGCACCCAAAAAGTATAATCACACACTTACGATCCATTTAAACTGCCTTTGTGAAAATTGCAACTATCAAATATAAAAAAAATAGAACCACTTGTCTGATGCCAATCATTTCCATCTGTAACCTTAAAGTCCCAAAGTCAAACACAGTCTATGTACCGAGCTTCAAACAAAATGTTCCCTCATGCGCAGTCCACAAATTATTTGTGCAAATCTCAGTAAGACCCAACACTGGCGTTTCGGCAACTCATTGCCTGCTTCAGGGGAGATTCTCCAGAAGGGTTTGAAGATTTCAAAACCACACCTCTGAAATGAGGGCGACATTCGCCTCTCTGATTTATTTCCATCTGGGAACAGGTTAGATTGTTGCAAAATTAAAGAGTTTTTTCTTTTTTTGTGGCACTGCAGGTTCACCATATACAGTCTACTCTTTCTTCTGCTCTTTCAAAATCTGGGTATTTGTGTTCTTCTCATTAAGAGCTGCATTAAGAATTGAACATGTTTTTATTTATTTATTACTTTTGAATAGCATCATTATGTGACCATAATGGTTTACAAGAAATAAAATAATAAAATCAATAAATCATAAACTTAAATTAAAATTACAATATCACAAAGTAAAAACAAATAAATTACAAGAAATTAAGAAAATATACAATAAAACCAAAAGTTATGAGATAAATCATAAATAACATAAAACAAAAGATGTATGCCTCATTCTTCAAAAAAACTATTTAATTTCCTTGCCTTGATAGATAATATCCGTGTGTTTGTTTATCTGTAGTGGTGCTGAAGTGCTGCTTGAGTGGGACAGAGGAGCAAGAAGCAGAACTGGGTGTTCAAATAATAGCTTACTGATTTTATCAAAACTGAATCAATGTCCAACTTGTAAATAAACAAACATTACAGCTGGATGTTTCTTCTCTCTGTGTATGAGGTGATGAGTCAAGTTCCTGGGTGAATCATGACACTCCTGCACTAGGGTTTTTGGGAGTCCCAGTCTCTGGGGAAATCCTAGCTTGGGTGGGATCCCCTTAAAGCATGAAACAATCCTACCTGACTACCCAGCCTGTGCCTGGTGAGTCTCCAATTCTTCTTCTCTTCCTCTTCTCCTCCAACTCAGTCCTTGTTGGCCTTCCAGAGATCAAGCTATACAGCTCAATCTGCACTGGAGAATAAAAGTGACAAAAACCTCTCCACAAAACAGAAAAAAATACTTCACTCAACTGTCCTGAACCTTTCTGAGGTGACACTGTCACTGCAGTCCTTCTCTAACCTAGAAGGAAGATGACACTTCCTTCAGTTTCCTGGCCTCCGGATCCGGGGAATGGCCATCGCTAGGAGAAACCCAGGTTGTACTCCAGTACACAACTCTCAAAAAGCAGATAAAATATTAACAAAATATCTTATTCTAAATAGAGGGGTTTCCAACCTGGCATAGAGTACACTGAAAGGAATAGCCTCCTAAAAAGATCCTTAGTGAGGGGATAGGCAGGGCTGGTGGAAGCACTAGGCCTGGGCCTAGGGTGCAGACGATTAGGGGGAGCGAGCCACGTGGCAAAGAGGAGTGGAGATTCGGCAGGCCGCAAGCAGCGCCCAACCTGCTCGCGGCCCAGAAAAACACACACTTGGTAGGAGTTGACCAGGGGGGGGGTGTGCAGTTGAAAGGCAGAAGGTGCCTAGGGCACCTAATCCCCTTGCAGCAGCCCTGAGGATAGGCCTCACTATGAAGAAAATCCATCACTCTTCAAAATCCAAACTCAAATGCCACCCCTTCTGCTATCCTAGCCCCTACTTATAATAAAAGGTTCACCTACGCAGTGACCGGGGGTGGGGTGGGGGGGAGGGGGGGCGCGGAGGGGCACCACATTTGGAATGTGGCACCCCTATGCCACAGAATGTATAGGAGCCGAGGTTTGAAAAAGGTGCATGGTAAAGTGCAGATTTTCCCCTTAGGGGAAATCTTTAAAGTCTCACAAGCCTGAGCCATCTGCTGGTAGTGCACAGGATGATCAGAGTGCAAAAGATTATCCTGCAGCCAGAGTAAGAATGTTCCAGGGCTTATAGATCATTTTTTGGTCAGAGGGTGGTACATGCTCTTCCTGATAAGATATGGTGTGGTACATCCCCTGTGGCTTCGGAAAAGTCATAAAAGCCCTGACTCTGCTGAGTCTGGGGCTGCTCCAGATTTGGAAGGACAGAGACAGAGTTGGAGCTGTGATCCCTTCCCAGGGTTGCAGAAGGAAGTTGCAGGAGCAGGGGACAGAGATTTTCTCCCACAATCTCAGGAGGCCTGAAGGGAAGAAAATTAAAGTGTTGCAGTACTGTTTGGAAGATTTAAGAAGCCTCTGCTTAACTGCTGCAGGTGTCTGTCTGGACCAGGAGGCAAGCAGTGCCTTTGCTGCAGTGCTCGGTGGGTTCCTGTCTGCTGCACCAGAGGGAATCTCTCCTTGAGCTGAAACAGCCCTTTACTGTGTGAGTAAATATGTTTCTAAAGGATGGAAAGGAAGAGAGAGCCAGGCCTGGCCTGTGAGTAAACAGAGTAAAGGAAAGAAACAAAGCAGAAAGGGACACCGTGTTAATAAAAGAAGTAACTTAGCAAAGGAAGAGACGTTTGAAGTGAGACGAGGTGGCACTTTCTGGAACTATGATATTGTTTTATTTTTCTGCATCTACTGGGGTTTGTCGATATGTTTTGCTCTGAAAATTGTACAGTACGCTATTTTTATTTTGGAGCACAGCTTGTGCCTGGAGAGTGGTTTGTGTGGCGTTTTCTCAGCCTGGTACTGGCCCTGCAGGTTATCCTGTTCCCAGCTCACAGCCCCTGAGACTTGATCCCTCCCCACCTCGGGAGAGTGACCCCAATGCTCCCTGAGGCTGGGAATGCGACCCCAGAGGTACAGGGGGTTACAGGAGGTTAAATTTAGCTGCTCAGTGATAGGAGGATGAGGGAGGAATTTTTAGAAGCAGAGGTTAAACCGAGCACCTCCTGAAGTTACCCGGTTAAACCCTTTGAAAACTCCCCCATAAGTTTTAAATAAGGGGGGGGGGGGGGGGAAAATAGGGTTCTTATCCTAAATATAATAGGCTTGGACCTAAAAAACATTTTGATTAGTTTATGCTAAAACCTCCTAGACATTCATCCACTCCCAGTGTCTGTCTCCTTTCTCCACCCCTTCCAGCACCAAAGAGAGGAGGGGGCAGTGGCGAACAGCCGCCCTCATCCCAGTGATGTATTGGAATGGGAGCCCCCTTCTTTAATGGTTTAACAGAAAGCAAAGCACATCTCAGTGAGCGATGCAGAGCTAGCGAGAGTCCCACTGGTTCCCCATCACAGCGACATGCTCTCCCCTTCCAACATGGCAAGCTGGTGCCTCACTTCAGAGCCCAAACAATGCCCACTACTGCCCTGACCAGCAGATGTCTCTGTCCAAAAGCCCAGCAGGGCTGCCCGACTTTCAACCGGGAAAAATTCCAAACACCTGGACGAACGGAGTAAAATTTGTCACCTTTGTCCTTCCACCGGCCCATTTATTTCAAATGTGTATTAACTTGCCTTATTAATGTGCACAAAGCAAGGTACCAACCAAATGATCCCAATGGGCTTCCTCCTTCCATTTCCTGGCTCACTTCCTTTCACACAGCCAGTCCAGTCTCTAAGTCACCAACTGGGGTAACCATTTATAAATATTCTTTTTATCCTTCACAGCCCAGAACATCCCCCTCAAAAGGCAAACATGGTGGCACAACTTCATAAGTCACTGCATTCTCTTAACTCTGGTGCCACTTTCACTAGATTGCTGGGGGGGGGGGGGCTTGGACTTTAGGCTCCAGGCAGCGTTCCCTCTCACTGCATCAATAGGCTCCCCTATCTCACCAGGTTGCTGCTGCTCCGAATCCCCACACCTCCCCGAATCCATTTCTGAGCCAATCGTCTGGTACCCCACCACCACCATAGCCTGGCTCCTGGTGACTGTCCATGGGGCCACTGTGCCTTCTCCTGAATAGCAAAAAATGAGTGCATTCCACGTTTCTTTTTCTTCTTTATTATATCTTTATTGATTATTTATCATATACATGAATAAACAACAAAAAGTATATTCTGAACATTAAAAGGAAATATAACAACAGGTATAAATCTTAATAGGATTTACCATTAATGTAACAGAATTCTAGCCTACATCTAGGGGGATAAGATTAGGTAATAAAAAAGAAAATGAAATAACCATTGCAACTGTAAATTACATACAATGACTACTATACCCTGCTAAAGAACTTACGGGCCGATACAGTAAAAAACACGGGAGAGCGGGCGAGCGCCCGCTCTCCCGGCATGCATACAGGACACTCTCCTGTGCGCACAATACAGTAATTTAATTTATTTAAATTAGGCCCGGTGGTAAAAAGAGGCGCTAGGGACACTAGTGTGTCCCTAGCGCCTCTTTTTGGGCAGGAGCGGTGGCTGTCAGCGGGTTTGACAGCCGACGCTTAATTTTGCCGGCGTCGGTTCTCGAGCCCACTGACAGCCACGGGCTCGGAAACCGGACGCCGGCAAAATTGAGCATCCGGTTTTCAGCCCAGTGACGGAAGAAAGGTTGGCGCTAATTTATGAAAGTAAAATGTGCGGCTTAACTGCACATTTTTCTTTCTGAATCGCGCGCGTATACCTAATAGGGCCATCAACATGTATTTGCATGTTGAGGGCGCTATTAGGTGCTGCGGGTTGGACGCGCGTTTACTCCCCTTACTGTATAAGGCGTAAGGGAAAACGCACATCCAAGAGCAGGCTAACAGTGCGCTCCGTCGGAGCGCACTGTACTGTATCGGCCTTTTAATCTGTAATAACCACTGAAGATTTATCATTCAAAAAAGTCTCCGAATGAGCTGGATCAAGGAACACATACAATTATCTTTGGTAAGTTACTAAACACTTGGAGGGAAACTTAAAGAAAAAAGTAGCACCAAGGGAAAGAAATAATTTTCTATGAAACTGTGTTTCACGGGAGACATCTGGGTAGAAAAAAAACCTTTTGACCACAAAATTCTATGGATTTAAATTTAAAATATTGTTTAAAAATTAAATCCTTATCCATATCTGTTAAAAAAAGTAACCAAGTAGCTCTTTTAGATATAATATCCTGAGAGTCCTGGATAAACTAGATTATCAAAGCCCCCCAATGGGCTTCAACCAGCATCATATTACTGAGCACAATATTTTCATGTCATTTACTTATTCCCACCTATTATATCACTTTAATCTTTACTTTTATTCATTCAAAAAAATTTTTTATATATATAAAAAACTTTCTTATCATTGGTTCTCTTATATCCCTGTATATTATAATTTTCAAACCACAAACACTTATCTTTTTAAATGTAAGCCCGCTCTCTTTAAAGGGCTCAGTATTTATGCCTTCCTTTGACATTGACAATGTTTCAGCAACTTCTACCTGCTTCAGGGGAATGTGCCACATCTACAACACAAACACCTACATAAACCATTCACATTAATTAAAAGAATTTTTTAAAATAAAATTGAACTAAACCCAGCAGGAGCATACCTTTATCAATGGACAGTGCACAGCTCACAAAACAACCATTAATAATGGCGGCAAATGCTCAACCTGCATCACTAAGCCACTAAGAATTTATCCACCCATCAAGCCTACCTTCTCAGCCAATAGCTATCAACTACACCTTCCTCACAGGAACACAGACCAATCAATTTCTTTATATAGACCCGTGGGATGGACCATCTGTAATTTAAAGATATAACATTGTTTCACCTGCAAGAAGTGTAAATTATAGTCTCCTCCTCATACATTCAATTTTAGAGCTTCCAAAACAGTAAAAGAAAGATCTTCAAAAGAATGGTGAAGAGCAAGAAAGGGATCCACTAAAGGTGCTTCCACCCTTTGACACTTCAATGCACTACGATGTTCAATTTGATGTGTTTTTAACATCCACATAGTTTTTCCTAAGTACAACAAGTTGCAGGGATACCAAATTAAATGCACAACTTTACTTGAAGCACAAGTTGTCCTTGTCTTCGGATGAAAATTACGCAACTTTTCAAATTGTAAATGTGTAATATTACATGACTGTGAACAAACTGAACACGATCCACACGCAAAATGTCCCAACTCTCCCAGTGTGCAGACAGCAAGGATAGAGACAGCAAGCATTTTATATTCAGTCTAGTGAATGGAAGATGCTAACTTTGGGAATATGCGACTCAAGATAATTTATTTTGCACAATACAGTAGGAAATGCATTTCTGTTTCTTGTTCATAAATAAATAAATTTCTCTGGTGTTGCATGTCATGCAATATCTAGTGTTGCGCTGGAGGTGGACCCTTGGCCTGGTGCAGGATTGGTACGGTCCTCTGGCAGACCCAGAGAGCGCCTGCCACCAGGAGGCGGAATACACTAGGAGACAGAGGCTAGCTGGAGCGTCACCAATAACAGTCTGGGGTTTCCGCAGGTTGAGCCCTTGGGTACCTGGACCGCCTGGACTTAGGTGGGCCTCAGAGGGTCTACCGGAGAGATAGCAAAGGGGTGTGCCCACCACGAGCAAGGCTGTACGGCTGATGCAAAGAGGATGGACCAGACCCAAACTGGAGATCCTGGAGACCTCAGGGAGGTAGCAGTTTAGGAAGGTCCTCCGGGCGAGACAGGCAGCGCCTGGGGCCTGGTTGGATGAAGGCCCGCGGGCAGAGTCCAAGAGGTCGGTCTGGTGGTTATGGAAGGCAAGAAGGGAGTGTCCGAGTGAAGTGCAAGGGTCAAAGCCAAGGTCAGTCCGAGCATAGTCAAGGCAAGCGAGGGGTCAGTTCTAGGCGGCGGTTATCGTGGTCAGGCAGGCAGAGGTCAGTTCCAGGCAGCAGTCAACGTGGTCAGAAGGCAGGCAAAGGTCAGGTCCAGGCAGCCATCAGTCATAGTCAGGCAAGTAGAGGTCAGTACCGAAAATCAGTCTGAAGGGTACTACCAAGGACCATGGAGCAGGAACAAGACAGACGCTGGAAGAACATGGAGGACAACGGGAAACACTGGAACACGGAGACGCTGGAACACAGGATCAGGTACAGGAACAAGGAACAGGCAAAACTTGAAACACCGAGGTGTCGACCCAATTGCCAAGGCGAGGTCCTGGGGACAGGGCCTCGCTTTAAATAGGGCTTCTATGTGACATCATCGGGAGGCGTCCGAGATGGGCTTCCCGCGCTTAGCCCTTTAAATAGAGAGACGTCGGCCACGCGTGTGCCTAGGGGCAGGGCGAGGAGATGTAGGATGCGGAGCTCCTCCGGGAGCTCCACTGCGAGGCCTGTGACGTGGATGGAGCCGAGGACGCCTGAGGAGCGCGTTGGGGACATAGGGAGCTGGCGGCCATGGCAAGGCCGGAGCTAATGGAAGGCCAGCGCGAGGTGAGCAGGCCCGGTCGCAGCACCAATGTGGCCGGGACGCGCAACATCTAGTTTCTCAGGGTTTCCAGTTCAGTTTTTGAATGAAGACGTATGCTGCCAGAATCGTACTGGTTCCAATTGAGCTGGCAGCCCAAAGAAACAGGGGGAAACTGTTTGGGGAAAAATAAAAAATTAAAATTAAAGCCTCCAGCAGTTTAACAGAGTCCCCCAGCTTGTGGTCTTATATGTTGTGTTCAGGGTGAGGGCACACTTTTTCACTGGCCATAGGTGTCAAATGGCCTGGCTACGGCTCTGGTATTACCCCTGAGACTACCTCCTCTGAGCCTCATATCATGGCCTCCTGTGTATATATAAAATCCGTTTAGAAAATACGTAAACGTACATGAACTTCTAGACCTTGCCCTAGAATGCCCTCTTTTTACATGCATGTTTTACCACCCAGCAGCAATGGTATGCATCTACTCCCGTCCATCTGAAATTTTTGTTACTGTGGCATAGAAGATACTTTTGCATGCATGTGCCAATTTGATGTGCACAACCCTTGTGTAAGTCTTTGAAAATTACCCATTAAAGTCCTTGCATGTCTCTATCATTTCCCACTTATTTCTTCTCTCCTCCAGAGCATACATGTATAGGTCCTTACTTCCCATTTCATAGGGCTTTTTGATGCAAGTTCTGTCCTCATTCAGCAAACTGATATGGCACGCAGAATCCTATATTTTTCAAAACACATTCTAATACCTCAAAGGTATAAATAATGCAGGAAGGTCCAGCATTTTTTCAGAGGGAAAACACATTGTAAACTCATGAGTGTTGCAAGGAAGCATTTCTTCATGAAAACAGTGGTGGATTTCGATTTTATACAAGGTAACATCCTTCAAAAATTGGAAGAAGGATCCGTCTGAAGAAAATAGGATAAAGCATAAGCATTGTCAATTTAAGTGTAAAACATTGATAAGATAGGGGAAGAGAGAATTTGAAATGAAGTTGGCCATAGAGGCAAAAACTCATAATAAATTTTTTTTTAAATATATCCGAAGCAAGAAACCTGTGAGGGAGCCTGTTGGACCGTTAGATGACCGAGGGGTTAAATGGGCTCTTAGGGAAGATAAGGCCATTGCAGAAAGACTAAATTAATTCTTTGCTTCCATGTTTACTAATGAGGATGTTGGGGAGATACCAGTTCCGGAGATGGTTTTCAAGAGTGATGACTCAGACGAACTGAACCAAATCACTGTGAACCTGGATGATGTAGTAGGCCAGATTGACAAACTAAAGAATAGCAAATCACCTAGACCAGATGGTATGCATCCTAGAGTACTGAAGGAACTAAAAAATGAAATTTCTGATCTATTAGTTAAAATTTGTAACCTATCATTGAAATCATCCATTGTACCTGAAGATTGGAGGGTGGCCGATGTAACCCCAATATTTAAAAAAGGGCTCCAGGGGCGATCCAGGAAACTACAGACCAGTGAGCTTGACTTCAGTGCCAGGAAAAATAGTGGAAACTATTCTAATGATCAAAATCGTAGAGCATATAGAAAGACATGGTCTAATGGAACACAGTCAACATGGATTTACCCAAGGGAAGTCTTGCCTAACAATTCTGCTTCATTTTTTTGAAGGGGTTAATAAACATGTGGATAAAGGTGGATTTTCAGAAGGCTTTGACAAAGTCCCTCATGAGACACTCCTAAGAAAACTAAAAAGTCATGGGATAGGAGGCGATGTCCTTTCATGGATTATAAAACTGGATAAAGACAGGAAACAGAGAGTAGGATTAAATGGTCAATTTTCTCAGTGGAAAAGGGTAAACAGAGGAGTGCCTCAGGGATCTGTAGTTGGACCGGTGCTTTTCAATATATATATATATATATATATATAAATGATCTGGAAAGGAATACAACAAGTGAGGTTATCACATTTATAGATGATACAAAATTATTCAGAGTAATTAAATCACAAGCGGATTGTGATACATTATAGGAGGACCTTGCATGATGGAAGATTGGGCATCCAAATGGCAGATGAAATTTAATGTGGACAAGTGCAAGGTATTGCATATAAGGAAAAATAACCCTTGCTGTAGTTACATGATGTTAGGTTCCATATTAGGAGCTACCACCCTGGAAAAAGATCTAGGCATCATAGTGGATCATACTTTGAAATCGTCAGCTCAGTGTGCTGCAACAGTCAAAAAAGCAAACGGAATGTTAGGAATTATTAGGAAGGGAATGGTTAATAAAACGGAAAATGTCATAATGCCTCTGTATCGCTCCATGGTGAGACCGCACCTTAAATACTGTGTATAATTCTGGTCGCCACATCTCAAAAAAGATATAGTTGCAATGGAGAAGGTACAGAGAAGGGCAACCAAAATGATAAAGGGGATGGAACAGCTCCCCTATGAGGAAAGGCTGAAGAGGTTAGGGCTGTTCAGTTTGGAGAAGAGACGGCTGAGGGGGGATATGATAGAGGTCTTTAAGATCATGAGAGGTCTTGAACGAGTAGATGTGAATCAGTTATTTATGCTTTCGGATAATAGAAAGACTAGGAGGCATTTCATGAAGTTAGCAAGTAGCACATTTAAGACTAATCGGAGAAAATTCTTTTTCACTCAATGCACAATTAAGTTCTAGAATTTGTTGCCAGAGGATGTGGTTAGTGCAGTTTAGTGTAGCTGGGTTTCAAAAAAGGTTTGGATAAGTTCTTGGAGGAGAAGTCCATTAACTGCTATTAATCAAGTTTACTTAGGGAATAGCCACTGCTATTAATTGCATCAATAGAATGGGATCTTCTTGGTGTTTGGGTACTTGCAGGTTCTTATGGCCTGGTTTGGCCTCTGTTGGAAACAGGATGCTGGGCTTGATGGACCCTTGGGTCTGACCCAGTATGGCAATTTCTTATGTTCTTATGATTTATGGAGCAACCTGCCAATGGAAGAGGTGGAGACAAAAGCAGGAACAAGGTTCAAGAAGGCATGGGATAAGCGCACACAGGAGCCTTCATGATAGAGATGAGAGGTTTGAAGTGACAAATCAAGTAGGGTTTGCAGTATTGCAGTAGGAAGGGAAAATAGTCAGATAAGATGGGCCTTGCAGTCATTCTTTCTGTCAAATAAAAAGAAACATCTCACATACTTTGTGAATTTCTTAAAGTATTTATCGCACTTTCCTGTTTTATTGTGATCTGGTTTGATTGTCCTCATTCCTTCCAGTTGTGCTTGATCCATTGCTGGGAGGGCTCTTTCTGTCTCTCAGAGCTCTGATAATTGTCTTTGATGACATCTGTTATGATGCTGCTTTTGGCTAGGCCACAAGTAGCCTCTTACCTCCTATGCGGCCTGGGGCCACCGGCGCTCCTCTTCGTAGCCTGGAGTCCGCTGCTGACTCTGCCTTCCCCGTAGCCTGGGCACCACCTCCTCCGGCTCTTCGCAGCTAATCCACCACCAATGTCTCTTCCTGCGTGGCCCGGAGGCCGCCGCTGGTACCGCTGTCTTCAGGGCCTCTTCACAGCTAGGCTGCTGCTGACTTGTTTCCCTCATGCGGCCTGGAGGCCGCCACCAACTTCGCCGTTTTTTCGCGGCCTGGAGGCCACTTTCGACGTCCTCTTCCGCAGCCTGAAGGCCGCTCTGGAGCTCCTCTTCATGCGTTAGGGAGCTGCCATCAATCTTCTGTTCTTTGCGGCAGGGAGCCACCGACGTTGGGCCTGCTTCGTCCTTTGCGGCAGGACACTGCTCTCCATGGTACTGCCTCTTCCGTAGGTATGCGGTCACGCCTCCTTTCTTCTTTTAAAGGGCCAGCAGTGGGCAGTCCTCCTGGGCTCCTCCTGCTGATGTTCCAAGGTGTTTCCTCTTCAGCCCTATAAAGAGGTCTTTCCTTCATTCCATCGCTGCTTTCGCAAGGAGTCAGTCATGGAGTTGGACTGCTCCTGGATCCTCAGTTCCAGCTCTTTGTTCAAGGAGACCTCTGTGATCCTTCCGCGCTTCTTCAAGGCATTCTATTCTTCATTGGTATTCCTTGTCTTCATCTGTTGTTACTGAACCTTTGTCTCCATCTTCGTTCCATGTTCTGGTCTCTTGTCGGAATCCCATCTCCTTGTCTCAGATGTCCAGACATCTCCTCGTCTCCAGACTTATCTCTAGATGTTCCAATGTCCCTGCCTTCTGATGTCTTCATCTGGCATGTTCCAGACATCCCTGAGGTCCACCTCTCTAGAGGTCCCTGATGTCCAGATGCCATAGATGTCCAGAAGCCTTGATGTCCTGGTGTCCCGAGGTACCGGCATCCTTTCGTATCCGATGTCCTACGTTCCAGTCCTGATGTTTCCAAGTTTCAACTCCTGATCCTGATGTTCCGAGTCTTGATCCTGATGTCCTTGGTCCAGTTCCGATCCCTGAAGTACCGCCAGTTCCTAGCTCCGGGTTCAACTTTGCCTTGCCCCGGACTTTTGTCCTCCAGCTGACCTTCCCTGGGAGTAAATCCATTCCTATCCAGTGTCCGTTTCCAGTGGCTGGAGCCCTCTTCCAGTTGGATCTGTCTTTGAGCACTGCCTGGATTCCTCCTCCGTCCTGAACCTCAGTCCTGCGCATGTCCCGCTCTCCACATGGTCCGTGACCAGCCTCTTCAGGTTGTGTAGTGCACACAGTGGGTCAGGGTGGTCCATGACCAGCCCACGTCGGCTGTGTAGGGTGCTCTGAGGACAGTGCCAGTCTAAGTCTCTGAGTATCCTTAGTCCTTCCAAGTTCCAAGAGTCCTCGTCTGAGTAACCGGAATCTTCTCCCGAGTCTACGTCTGATTTCCACCCACATCTGAGCATCTTGCATCTGAGTTCCCAGTGTCCTCATCTCGTCTGAGTTCTAAGTTCCAAGTTCCCAGCGTCCTCATCTCGTCTGAGTTCTAAGTTCCAAGTTCCAAGCATCCTTGTCTCGACTGAGCTCTGACTTCCAAGTTCCACACGTCCTCGTTTCATCTGACCTCTGAGCTCCAAGCATCCTCAAGTCCAAGTCTCATCTGAGTTCTAAGTTCCAAGTTCCAAGCGTCCTCGTCTCATCTGAGTTCTGACTTCCAAGTTCCACACATCCTCATTTCGTCTGACCTCTAAGTTCCAAGCATCCTCATGTCCTCGTCTCGTCTGATTTCCAAGTCCCAAGCGACCTCGTCTCGTCTGAGTTCCAAGCTCCAAGTTCCAAGTAACCTCGTCTTGTGCAAGTCTTCAAGCCTAGTCCAAGCCCAAGGTCCCGTCTTGTTCCAAATTCCAGTACCATCGCCTGTCCTCGACATCTGCCATCCTGCCGTATCTGTCGCTCCCTAGCGGCAGGTCCGAAAGGGCTATTGAGTGGCCGGAGGGCTATCCCAGAGACTAGCATTGTGTTGCTGGGTCTCTACCGGTGCATGCAGGTTTGGCAAAGGTTGGACAAGTCTTGTCTGCCTCGGCGCTTCCACGGAGCTCCTCTCTGCTGACATGCCATGTTCCAAGGGCACACATCTCCCTAGAATCGGGACCGCTCCCTAGCGCTCACGCAACAACATCTTATTGTCCATAAGAACAATACTGTTTCAGGGCCAGCTAAAACAAGCATTCCTGTTACCAGCAGCATTACTGTAGAATCTTTTACAGTATTCTTGTGTTTCTCAGCTTTGCAGATTATTCTTTAACATCCAGATTAGGGTATTCAGAACTAAATTTTGGAGAAATCAAAGTTAGACTGTAGCCTCATGTAGTCAATCAAAATAATTTGGGTAGTTTGCTCATTCTTAGAATATTTATTTTTGACAAATATATTTCACCGTAACTGGCTTAAGGGTGACCATCACCTAAGACAGAAAGCCATTTTCTGGTTTGTGACTTATTATAATGCAGGTGTCTGCCATTCATTTGCTTTCCATTTTTATTTTTAGTTGCTTGCTATGGACCCCTGGTACACCGCTGGCATCAAATCACCCAGATCTCCATCTGCTCAGCCATTTACGTGACTTGGGTAGATTGAGGATCAAGGCGTACGTGCTTTTCAAACCTGGGTGGAATTTACAGGGTAGACTCAAGTGAAAAACAAGGGCACAGCAGGAAATCAAAAAACAAAGTGAGGAAATGAGCCATCCTTCGGAGGAAAGAGCAGGTGTTGTTATTATAGTGACTGCACTTTCCCAAAATAAAACTGGGGGAAAAAAAGGAAAATAGTAGAGCCATTGAAATGTACCATGGGATCAGCCATTTTTCAGCAACCCTGAATGAGCTTACAGAAACTCATAATTGTTCCTATATTTCTTTAGCGCAGCAAGATATTATGTGCTTGAAGCTACTGGAGAGGCAGAATTAAGCTACTTAGAAAGAAATTGCAAATACCCACAATAACAGAACTCTCTTTCTTTCCATTATATCTGTGATGTAGTAAAAAGAACTTTAGCATCCACTGTTTAAACAACAGCAGTATGGAAAGGTCAACCAAGTTTCATCCTGGCCAGTCAAGACTCTCTGTTCTCTGCTTTATAAGCCAGTTAATTGACTTAGTCTTCACGATGAATAATGGATAGCCTGCTGTTACTCTGTTATCGGGCTTGGCTCTGCTAAGAATTTGTCCATGTTACTGGCAGCTCCAGGTAACTATGACATTTCATGGGGATGGATTCAGAGGGGAAAAAATGATGATTCCTTTATTTCAAGGGGTTTCACATTCAAAGACACAGAAACTGGTATTGGCTTATGCTTCTACTAAAAATTCTACTTCAAGAATGGATAGAAAATAACTATCCAGATGGTACTATACACCTGACAGATTGTAGGGAGCAGTCCTTAGATTAATAGCCAGATGGCTGACGTGGTTATGGTGGAGCAAATATATATTTTTTTACATATCTGATGGTCTTGCCCCATTATCAAGATGTATTAGGCTGACATAGTTTCATGGATTGTTGTCATGACCTGTTGCGATTCCGGGCCACCCCCGGAATCGTCACCCACCTGCTCGCGGGTTGCCGCGGGTCCCGCGCTCCCCGGGCCTCCAGGAACGCCGGCGGCCGCAAGCCCGGCACCTCCCCAGCTCGCCCGGGCCCACAGCTCCTTCTGCTCTCGCTTCCCTGCCTCGCCGGAGCAGCCGGCGCCTCGCGGCGCTAAGCCCCGCCCCCTAGACGCGCGCGCGTCTCAGTCCTTAATTTAAAGGGGCCAGCGCGGGAAACCTTGGGGACGCCCCCTGATGACCTCAGACGCCTCCAGGGTACTTAAGCCCTGTAGCTGGACCAGAACGTCGCCTTGCAACGAGGTTCCCAGGCTTGCTCCTGTCTTCAGTTGCTGCGTTCGTGCTGTCTTGTCTCCTATTTGGCTCCTGACTCGGATTGGCTTAAGTATCTTCTTGGCTCCTGACCCCGGACTGGTATTTGGTATCCTCTGGCTTCTGATCCCGGACCGGCTTACGTTGACCCCCTGGCTTCTGACCCCGGACCGGCTTACGTTGATTCTCTGGCTCCTGACCTCGGACTGGCTGACGGCGATCCATTGGTTCCTGACTCTGGACTGGCGAGCAACGACCCTTCGGCACTCAACCTTGGACCACAGCTGACTAGGCCCCCGCGGGCCCTCCTAAGAGCCAGCGGCCGGGTTCCTACGGGCTCCTCCTGGGGGGACTCCGGCTTCCAGGGTGAATCTCCTAAGTCCCAGCGGCCAAACTCCTACGAGCTCCTCTCGGGGGAGGTTCGGCTTCCAGGGCGAAGGTTCCCTCGACACAGTGCCAGCGCCTCCATCACCTCCACCCTCGCCAGAGCTCTTGGTCGCATAGGGCTCCCAGAGTTCCACCTTCGGCCAGCCACTAGTCTGTCCTCTCCGCCTCCCGGTCGGGGCCGCTGCTGCAAACACCTACAGCAGCTCCTCTTCAGGCTCCGATCGGCCCAAGGGTCCACGAATCCAACATGACCAATGCATGTCTTCCTGCAGACCCATGGTTGCTACTGTTTGGTTCTTCTCACTTAGCTCTTACAGGATACCAGTGCAAATAGAAGGAACACTGTTAAGAACTAGAACTCGCTAGATAAGCTATTCCTTGAGCTGTGATTAAAAATATGTAGTACATCTGTATGATGGAAAGGATTATGAATTTATTTGGACACTTACATTGATATTAACAGAATATGGAATTTATAGAGATATGCATTTGTTTGAAACAATATAGACAATGTCAACGACATTGTTAACAACACTGACTATGTTGTTTCTTATCATTTACAAAACGAAACATTTTAGTGCGCACTATTTCCGAAAAGCAAAAAGGCTTAGTTTTTACAAAGTCTCACTAAACCTGGTGTGGATTCTCCTAAGAGGATTTGGGGAAGGGGGATAGACAAATCTCCATGGTCTAAAACGTAGTGCCAATGTCTTTTCTGTGGGTGAAGTTCAGCGCTGAATCTCTGTACTGAAGATCTTCAATACCCAGGCTGGGCAGTTGAGTAGGCTGCACCAGAATATAAAACGTTTACTGTTCAGTGGTAATAAACTGGCACTAAAAAACATTTTCTGCTTGTTTCATCCATGAACACTTCAATAAATAAAATCCAGATCTATTTGTGTCTGTGGCCCCTTAGTCTCTTCCTGTGAGTGGAATTTAAAGCTCTCCAGGGTGCAATGGAGAAGCTCCTCCTATCCCTCATGTATCTCCCCTTCCATATACCTGTGCTGCAAACCTGTCCCCAAACTATTCCACACTCTGCTTTCCTATTTCTCTTTGGCTAAAACTCTCGGGATGTCTCCAAATGAGTCAATTTTGCAGGAATGAGTCAAGTTTGACAGGAATGAACTTCACTCGTAAGCCAGAGTATGTTGAGTCTGATCTCAATCTCTTAATACTTGCATTGTGCCGCAAAGAGCTTTCTTCGGGAGCTCTGAGGATCTTCTCTTTCTCCACATAATCCACAGAACAGTCACTTGGTGCTGATACTTCTATCAGCAATGCTACACTTGTACTTTTTCTCTTTACCTCTGGAACGCCCCCGGGCTGAAACCACGCCTGAGGCACCACCCCCAGATGACACGCCGACCATGCCATGCCCCCGACACGCCCACCCCAAGAAAGCCCCGGGACTTACTCGCGTCCCAGGGCTTTGCGCGCACCGGAAGCCTATTCAATATAGGCTCGGCGCACGCAGGGCCGTTTTAGAAGGGTTACGCGTGTACCTTATGCGCGTAACCGTTTTAAAAGCCGGCCCCAATGTGTTTCCCACTTGCTTGATTGAAAATTCTAGAATAGATCCTTTCTTCCAAGGTAAAAAGTCTAAGAGTGTATCTTGCTCGACGCCCTCACTCCACCCCTCTTTACCTCTGTGGCGACTCCCTCCGGGTCTGATGGATGGCTGGCTGCTGCGGCATCTCCATGCCGTCTTCCTCAGGTGTCCCTGGACCGGCTCGATGTTGCATATCCGCCATGTTGCCTGAAGTCTTAGAGCGCGCACGCGCGCGCGCGCGCTCTGATTGAAGTACCAGCAAGGGCTGCGAACGTCAGGGCGTCCCCCTGAGATGACGTCATCCGCTTCCAATATTTAAAGGTCTCTGTTATCGCTAACTAACTGACAGGCCGATACAGTACAGTGCGCTCCGACGAAGCTCACTGTTAACCTGCCCTTGGACGCGCGTTTTCCCTTACCCCTTATTCAGTAAGGGCCGGAAACGCGCGTCCAACCCGCGGCACCTAATAGCTCCTTCAACATGCAAATGCATGTTGATGGCCCTATTAGGTATGCCCGCGCGATACAGAAAGTAAAATGTGCAGCCAAGCTGCACATTTTACTTTAAGAAATTAGCGCCTACCCAAAGGTAGGCACTAGTTTCTGCCAGCACCGGGAAAGTGCACAGAAAAGCAGTAAAACTGCTTTTCTGTGCAACCTCTGACTTAAAATCATGGCAATATTAAGTCGGAGGTCCCGAAGAGTAAAAAAAGTAAAAAAAAAAAATTTTAAATGGGCCGGCAGCTGTCGGGCCGAAAACCGGACGCTCAATTTTGCCAGCGTCCGGTTTCCAAGCCCATGGCTATCAGCGGGCTTGAGAACCGACGCCAGCAAAATTGAGCGTCGGCTGTCAAACCCGCTGACAGCTGCCGCTCCGGGTCAAAAGGAGGCGCTAGGGACGCACTAGTGGCCCTAGCGCCTCCTTTTGCCCGTTTCTACAGCACCACCTAATTTAAATACAGAATCGCGCGCACAGGCGAGTGGCCTGTGCGCACGCCGGGAGAGCGGGCGTTCGTCCGCTCTCCCGCTGACTTTACTGAATCAGCCCGTGAATTAGCAAGGATTCGCTATAGTAGAGATATCCTTCGAAAACCAAACCCCCAGATATTTAATTTTGTCGGTTACCTATTTCAAAGGGAATAAACCTTCCCACATATTGATATTCCCGTTCTCAATAGGCAAAACTTCAGATTTATCAAGATTCAGATTAAATCCAGCCAACGTCCAGGAACTTGAGGACTGTATTCCTCAAGTTCCCCTGAGAGTAGCTTGTAAAGATCTAACAGGATTTGTAACATGAACTAATAAATCCAGCAAAGCTGCTAATTTAAAAGTAGTTTGCCCCAAGCTGAATTCCATGAATATCTGCCATGGAATCCAAGACCTGAAGGAGAGGGTCAAGAAAAAGTACAAAAAGTAGAAGAGATAGTGGGCATCCCTGATGGGTACCTCTGCTTAATTTGAAATGTTTAGATAATTCTCCATTCACAAAAATGGCTGCCTGTGGAGTTGTATAGAGCATAGTAAGGAAAGAGATAAATTAACCATTGAAACCATATGCTCTAAGAACATCCAATTCACTCATTCAAAAGCCTTTTCAGTGTCAAAGCTGATCAACAGAGAATTCAACTGAGATTTTTGAGAGAATGCCATGGAGGTCAATACTCTTCTTACATTCAAAACTGCCTGTCTGCCTTTAATAAATCCCACTTGTTCAGGAGAAATCAGTTGAGAAAGAACTTGGCTAAATGATCAGCCATAATCTTTGCTAGAATATTTATATCATAGTTTAAAAGTGAGACAGGCTAGTACAAGCCCCGGTTTAGGATCAACCACTATGGTTGCTCTATTGGATTTCCACCAGTAACATTAGGGTCTGAGAGGGTTTCAAACAACTGGCCCAAAGGCAAACATACCTGATCATTCAGAAGTTTATAAAATTCACTAGGCAAACCATTGGGACCTGGAGATTTATATAGGGCTAAAGTTTTAATCACTGTTGTGACTTCTTGAAGAGTGATTTGAGCATTTAGACACTGTAAGTTCTCATCCAACAGTTGAGGTAATGGGACCTTGGCTAAGTAAGCCCTAACAGATTCTGCTTCCCAGGACTCAGCTTGATTATACGTCCTGATATTAACAATAAAATATGTCACTTATTTCTTTAAGGGAATGTCTTATTTGGCCTTGACTATCCTTTAGGGCTAATATATACACTTTCCCATGCCATGTTAGCCAGTAACTTCCCTGTGTTATTTCGTATGGAGAAAGAATTTATGCTTATAGTAGAGCAAGCTTTTCTTAGTTTTCTGGTGCAAAAACTCATTTAAAGCATCTTGGGTGGCAAAAAACTATGCTCGGTTTGTTGTTGAAGGAGTATGGCAATATCTACACTTATCTATTAACAATTGCGTTTCCAAACATAGAATTTCCTGGGCAACTTCCCTCCCCTGTTTAGCAACATACACTATTATCTCTCTTCTTAATACTGCTTTAGCAGTTTCCCAAAAAAATATGGGGATATCTTGGAGAATCTGGTTAAAATGTTCATACTCTGTTATGACCGTCGGCCGCAGCCGTCTGCAGCCGACCCAACTCATGTCATGTCATGCCTGGCTCTTCACTCCTGGTGAACTCGCGGCTGTGGCCAGTCGCTACCGTCGCATTCCTCCTGGTTCTCCGTGCTCCATGTGGTGGCTGGGACGCCGCCGACCTATGCTCCGACTCCGAGCCTCCTTAGGCGCGTGCTCGCATCATCTGTCCTCCCTTTAAAGGCCCAGTGGCGGGAACTCCAGGGTCGTCCCCAGCTGATGACATCACAAGCCTGAGATATTTAAGTATCTCCTTTGGCCTACGCTAACCAACTTGGCAACAAGTTCCCTGAGCTCCTCTGGTGCTTGTTCCTGTTCTCTGGACCTGCGGTTCCTGCCTTGGATCTCTGCTCTCTCTGGCTCTGGGTACCTGCTCCTCAGGGTAGCCGCTGTGCTACTTCGCCAGAGATTCTGTCTCTATGCTTCCCTGCTCCTTGGGGTAGCCTCAGCGTTACCACACCAGAGATCCTGCCTGTACGCTTTCCCGCTCCTCGGGGTAATCTCAGCATTACTACACCAGAGATCCTGTCTCCACGCTTCCCCACTCCTCGAGGCCACCTCAGCATTACCTCATCAGGGGCCCTGTCTCCACACTCCCCATTCCTCGGGGCCTGCCCTGTGCGCTTCTGCATTGGAGATCCTTCGTCTGGTATATCCTCTCTCCTGATCTGCCCAGCACTGCGATACCATTGAACTGACTCTCTCAGACCCTGCTCCTCAGGGCACCCCGCAGTACTGCTTCAGTGCAGGTGTCTGCGATCACTTGGCTGTGATGCAGACAGCTCTTCTTCGCCTCCTCTCTCCTGGGCCACAGCCGTGGTCCTGTTACCTGTGCTTCTAGTCTACCTCGCCTCCCAACAGTGGGGACCTGTGGGGCCCAAACCCCTCAGGTAGTGTCAACCCCCACTTCGGGTCAAGGGTCCACGATAGCTACAAAACCTAACATTTCCATTTAACCCATATATTCATGGAATTTACTATTGTGATAAAGATAGAAAGGAAATCTCCCTCTCACATTACCAGTTATAGGTGAGAGACTCTCAATGTCCAACCATACTGGGGCATGATTGGAAGTCTCATGAGGACCTATCTCTGCTCCCACCACCTTTGAGAAAAATTTTCTAGGTATCAGAAAGTAGTCTATACGATATATATTTTGAATCATGTGCCCTAGAGACATGGGTGAAGCCCCTGTCTGAAGGATGCAATGTTCTCCAGATACCTAATAAGTCCAAATGGTGACATAAATAAGATATAACCATGATTCTGATCACCCCAAGAAACAGGCTGGGCAGGTTGCTTATCAGCCTCACTATCAAAGACAATATTGAAGTCCCTACCTAAGATTGACATAAGTGAATAAGATGAAAGGATATCCAGAATGTTAGTGAAAAAAAATGAGAATAGACATTTGGAGCATATACACTACCCAAAAAGAATTGTCTACCATAAATTTCCACTCTCAGAAAAATATATCTTCCCTCCGAATCAACAATAGAAGTTTGTACTGTAATTGATAGACTTATGAAATAAATAGCAACCCCCACTTTCCGTTGGGTTGAAGAGAGAGAAAAAACCTCCTCAACCCACTGTTTCTATAATTTCAAATTTTCCAATTCAGAAAGTTTTGTCTTCTGGAGCATAGCAATATCAGTACAAAATCTATGCATGGCCTGGAGAATTTTATATCATTTAGTTATGGAGCCTATTTCACCTACATTCCAAGTTAGATATCTAAGAGCTAAGGCCATTCCTCCAAGAGAAAATTACTAAGAGCAGAATGAAAAATAAATCAACTATAACTTGTCGCTGGGTTCCTTTGCCTGGACCCACACACAAGAATGAAATATATAAACTGATATTTATTTTTATTTATTTATCAGGGTTTATATACCACCGTTTAGAAATCATTCCATCACAAGATTATAGCTTGTGTATGAACATTTCCATGCCATTATCGACAAACATTTCCCCTCGAAATAGATTTATGTGAATGAATATCACAACCCCCCCACCCCGATAATCTCTGTCTGATAACCTTCCCAATAATACCCAAGCTGAAAACCCCAACTGTGTAATACAATGGGCAGGAGAAAATAAAGAGATCTCCTAAAAACCCATCAACCAGGGACACCAAAAATCATACTATCCAAAAAGTGAAACCCATCTATGTGTGTTATGATGGTCCTCCCCATTGCATACAGATTCATCTGGTAAACCTACAAGAAAGTTGCAGCAAATCAACCTAAATCTTTATCTTGGAGAAATGTTGTAGCTTTCTCCACAGTGTTAAAGAAAACATTTTCCCCCTTGTAAAAGACTTTCAGTCTTGCTGGAAATAGCAGGTAGATATTATGTGTAGCCTCATCAATTGTGTGCATACTGGAGTAAAAGATCTTCTTGTTGCAACAGCTGCTGAATAATCTTGAAATAATAGCACCTTGACTCCCTCAAATTGAAGATTCCCATGGTGATGATAAGCTCTCAGGATATCCACCTTATGTGCAAAGTTAAGAACTTTAAAAACATCTACTTGAAGCTTGGACATAGGAGTGATCTCTACCATCGCTGGGCCCATGTGATGAGCTCTTTCTATGTTAAGAGTGCCATGTCATCCAGCTTGAGGGTGTGCTTGAGCCAAGTCTTCAAACAGGTGACCAGCAAATTCTCCAGCACCGATTTGGAGATCCTGACCACACGTAGATTTTTTTCACCTGGATCTATTCTCAAGATCGTCAATTTTGAGCTGCATCACTTCACATTGCTTCTTAACCATGTCCATAGCTGTTTGCAGAGTGCTCATCTTGTCCTCAACATCCAAAATGCACTGCTCTGCAGTATGAATTTACTACTTTTCAATAGGGCTAAAACTGCTGCAGCCACTTCAGCGATCTTCGGGTCAGCATTGTCGGAAGCTGGGAATCAATCATGTCGGCCATTTTGGTGTCGCTGCTCTTCATTTTGTCCGTATCTTTTCAAGCCAACTTAGAGGCCATAACCAATGCTAAACCATCGCAACCACTGGAGCTGAAATCACCAAGACAAGAAGGAATTATCCAAAGAGGGATTTCCCCAAATTGCAAGCGTGCACCACAGCAAAAGTAAGAAATTGAGGAGAAGGACCTGGGAGAGATCAGGCAACACGTCTGCTCTCTCTCACAGCATCACATGGTCTCCTCAGGTGAAGCCTTTTAAAGGATCCTGCTGTCCAACTGAAGGCTGAGAAATAAGAAATAAGTATAATATGTTATTTATATAGAAATAAAATGAACAATAGCTACAAAAAATGTATGGATAGATATAGAGAGCTCTAGATTGACGCATGGGGACAACAATGTTCAAAAGGGGTTTAGCTGGATAACCATGGAAAACTGCAATCTTCCCCCACAGTGGTTTAAAGTATGGGGTACATTTTCAAAAGGTTTTGTGTGGAAAAATGAGCCTATATGTATATAAATAGAATGTGTGCGTGCACATGCTAGTTTAGAAACAACAAACATATGTACGTAAATAAGAGTTCGTGCACAAATATATGTGTGTCTGAAAGGGACATTCTGGGGTGAGGCCAATGTATATGTGGGTAAGTGGCTATTTTAAAAGAGACTTGCGCATGTAGATTTGGCAACTTACACGCATAATTTTAGCCCTACTCATTATCTTGCATAAGTGATATCAAATCTGTTTACGTTGCATTGTTGGCTGGGTGAGAGGTCAGTGTGAACTGAGGGGAATTTAGGCTGACTCAACGACCTGGAGCCAGACTGGGTGAACTGATGCAGGAATTGAAAATTTGCTGACTTGCGTGCATAAATAGGGACTTATGTGGGTAAGTTCTACTTAATTTTTGCACGTAAATTATCCGTGCATATAATGTTAAAATAGATTGGAAAAATGTGTGCATTATTTGCATCATATATGCATTCAGTAGTTCAGTGCCACTTAGCTGGATATGTTCTGACTTATCCGGCTAAGTGGCAGCTGCTAAATGCTGCCACTTAGCCAGAAAAGTCACAAAAAGCGCCACTTAGCTAGAGTAGTGCTTTTTTTTTAGATTTATCCAGCTAACTTAATTGCATGTTCATGCGTATCTATACATACACACAAATGTGGCAGGGCAGATTTATATTTTATAGACCACACCATTATGATATGCATCGGTTATAAAATACTAGGGTAGATCTGTGTGCAGCTATATATGCACATATATGGGGCCAGCAAAGTTATTTCAAAGTTATCCTCCCTCTGTGTATTTGAATCCATTTTTAAAAAGGGCATAACTGCATAGGACTGAATTTTCAAATCTATGCACTGAATGTTGCTCCTACTTCTCCATCCGCAGAAATACCAGAGGCAAAGTGCATGGATAATTTTGTACTCGTGGACATGTAAGCAAATTTTCAAACTATCTGGGCAGTTTCTCTCTGAAAATTCACTTGCATGTAATGCAGGTTCTTTTGCACGCGGGTACCTTGCCACTGACTGGCTTAGTGTAAATTGCCCATATTATGTACAGTTGAACACCATCTTTTCCAGGACCGCTGTTGTATGATAATTCTCTTCTTTTAGGAATGAACTATCACTCAGATAAATTCTAACATGGACAGACATGGGACCTCAGCCTTGCCTAATGGAAATACATTGTTTAGTTCAGCAGCAGAGTCCTTCATTACTCAGCAGCAGCTGGACACTGTATACATATACAGCACTCTAGCGCCAGTCCCAACACTCTCAGACTGGCTCCCACATCATATTTCCATTATCAGGGTCAAAATCAACACTAAAAGCCTTGAAGTACCTGCATCCTTTTCTCCTCCTATTTCTCCTCCTTATATAGAATACATTGACTTTCCTCCAATGAGCAGCACATTCATCTCTGGGAGCTATAGGTTCTTTTTCTCCAATAGCATTAGTCTTAATAATATGAAATTACTACAAAATAAACAGCTAGCAAGGAAAAACAGCCATTCAGAGCTACAAATCCATGCCTGAAATGCAGTAAGTGGTGATGCTTGTAGCAAATAAACATCCTCTTCATATTTTCAGTATCTGGCATTAAATCCCCTCTCTCTCTATCAAATCTGTGCTGGCCTAATAATGTTAGAACTAGGGGACTTTAATTCATCCTGCTCTAGCATTAAAAATGCCATATGGTCTTATGTAAAACTGGAAACATTCCAATTACTGTCCACAGACTGAATATGTATTTATTACAATATTTTGGAATGATGGTACTTCCAAGTCACAATAAACACTGAGCCCAATATTCATTTGGCACTTAGCCAGTTAAGTTGGACTTATCCAGCTAAGTGACGGCTGCTGAATATCCGGCTATGTTCGGTGGCTGCCACAGCCAGATAAATAACTAAGCCCTAGATTCATGAAAATGCCATAAATATAGTGGAAATATCACCTGTGATTAAAAAAAAAACATGAGACAGAGAGAGAGAAACTCTATAGCAGTGGTTCCCAGCCCTGTCTTGGGACCCCCCAACCAGTCAGGTTTTCAGGATATCCACAATGAATAGGCATAAGAGAACAGTTTCATGCACTGCCTCAATAACTTGCAAATTTTCTCTCATGCCTATACATTGTGGATATCCTGAAAATCCGACTGGCTGGGGGGTCTCCAGGACAGGGTTGGGAACCACTGCTCTATAGGAACCAATATGTCAGTCTACTATTTATACCACTGTAAGATGGGCACTATTACCTCGGGGTGAGGTTTGGGCAGTAGGGTAGGTTTCGGGGGGGGGGGGGGGGCAGTTTTACATACACAGTCAGAGGTACGAACAGCAAAGGTGCCACAAGAACATAAGAAATTGCCATGCTGGGTCAGACCAAAGTTCCATCAAGTCCAGCATCCTGTTTCCAACAGAGGCCAAACCAAGCCACATGAACCTGGCAAGTACCCAAACACCCAGAAGATCCCATGCTACTGATGCCAGTAATACCAACAGTGAAGATTTTCTGTCATTTGGAGTGATGAAAGGTAACGCTAGCATTAAGGCCCTAACGGAAAATAATAAATGACCCTGTTTGTTAGACGGATAAGTCTATCCGGTTAACTTAGATAACCGGCTATATTTTGAATATCTAACCCACTTCAGTCAAGTGGAATGTATTCAACCTGATCATCGATTTCCACTGAGAAACAAAATATTAGTGCAGACGCTAATTGCATTCTTGGCACAATCAAACCAATATCAATAAGCACTCAAACCTAGGGGTGCGTACCTTAATTGGTTTAGTTTTGTTATGTTTGTCATTTCTTTTTCTTTTTTTTTTTCTTTTTCATTTTGTGTGTGGTTTATTTCATTGCATTTTGTTTATTTGAAATTAAATAAACAACAACCTAAATGGTTGCTATAAAAACCAAGCACATAAGGGGATTACCTGGCTGGTGGTGCTGTCCATGACCTCCCCAAGGGTCCTGCAAGGCTTCCCCTGAACAGCTTGGCACTGACATCATCAGGAGCATCGAGGGGGCCTATAAGACCAGCTGTGCTGCGGCACACAGCCAAAGCCATGTGCCAAAGGGGCACCCCTCTCATTGCAGCTTTCAGAGGGAAACCATGGGAAGGAAAAGAAAGGGGAAGATAACTACTCCCCCAAAGGCATCAACTCTAATCAGAGAGCCCATGGATTCACATGTGATATACCCTAAAAGATGAATTATTAAAGAGATGTTTGCACCAAAATCGTGAGTTGAGTGCGCATCTAGCACAATGTGCATAACCTCCCAATTTTATAAAGTAGGGGGCAATGCGTTCATTTGCCGATGCATGCATATCTTGCATCAGAAAAAAAAGGGGCATGGTGTGGGCAGGGCATGGGCCTTCCAGGGTGTGGCCAAGAGATGTGCATGCAAGTACCTAAATGTCTGGCCTTGCACCCAGGTCCAGTGCCATGTAACTACTTCTGCTATGGAGGAGCTGTAATTAGAAAACAAAAAAATGCAGGTATCCCTGAGGGGTTTAAGGGATCTGGGGTAACTGGAGGAATGCAGGCTAAAGACCCAGGAGGGTTTGGAGGACCTAGCTCTAGACTGGGAGAACTGGTGGATGAACTGGTGAAACTGGCCTTGGCGAGGATGCGCACCTGTTATAAAATTCTCCCACATGCACAGCTCAAATCTGACTTTACGCAGCTGTGTGCTCCCACTTGCAACATTAAGAAAACACATACGTGCTCCCAGGCTATTTAATAATGTATGCGTTATGTGCACACGTTATAAATTGGCCATGTCTCTGGCGCTTGGCAATGCACAAGTGTACATGTGCTCCTGCTCGCCTTTTTGAAAGTTATTGTCTAATTCTTCTCAGGTAATTTTCAATAATGAATCAGTGGGAATCTCTTTGAGTCCTGGAGTTTGCCCCCCGCCGTTGCTGACCCACCTTCAGTCTTATGGGATGGTGGAGAAGAGCTCCATTGTTAGGTTGGGCTCCCCAGATGTTGAGTCGATGTCTCAACTGCACGGAGTACAAAAGGTCTTCCCTTTTTGGGAGCTTCTCCTCCCATGCCGTTTTTCTGAAAATATTGGTGTCACTTCTATTTTGCCTTTTCATTTTGAGAGTTCGGTGGACACTTGGATGCCAGTTCCAGACCCTATCCTTCTTCCTTTGGCTTTGGATGGGGTTGAAGTAGGGGATGGATTGCCTGAGCTTGCAGACATTTCCCTCAGAAACATAGGGAGGATTGTGATGCGAATGGAAACTTCTTTAGCATGTGCTGTTTCACAGCTAAATACTTACTCTTCTAGTATTTCCTCTAAGTTACCTGGGGACCACTGACTCTCAGGTGTTATATCATTATACTGTGATGACTAAGTTACAATCTAATGTGACCGCTAATATTAAAGTTAGCTTAAGCTTGCACTATCAATATTAGAGAACATGACGAGATCTAAGAATTTCCGATTACTGAATTTTACCAAAACCAGACTTCTTTATGGGCGAGAGCTTTTCAAAAAATATTTAACAGAGCTTTTGCACTTTCCCGTAGATAGGGACTTCTTATTTTCTAACTGTTATATTCCTGAATCAAAGAGGGTCCCCAATTGCAAGGAGGATTCCCCAGATGTATAGGCTTTGATAGCTCTGATTTGTCTCTTTTTTTTTTTTTTTTTTACAGAGCTCTCTGGACACAATCCAGCTAGAGGAACCCTTACTTCAACTTTTGCTTTAGACTCCAACAAAGATTTGATTTTACAACAGCATTTCAAGCATAAGGGAAGTCTATTTTGTGGCCAGAAGATCTTGAAATTCCCAGATGTTGCTAGAAAAACTCGGGCAAGGAGGAAGCTTTTTCTTCAGTTTAAACATTGTGTATTGGCTTTGGGTGTATCCTTCTTCCAGAAATTTTCCTGCAAATGTGAGGTGGTCTATCAAGGTAATACATTTATTTTTGTTGTGCTTTTTCGCTTGGAAACCTTTTTTGTAGATAAAACATCATGTTTTATAGGCACCCAGTGGTTAGGCGGGTTCATTTAACCACCAAAAGTACCCAATATGAATCATAATAGCCAAGAGGGATGCTGACAAGCCAAAAACACTGTCAGAGCTAAAGAAAAGAAACTTTGCCCAGATGAGAATTTAAAACCAGAATTGAAGGATACTTATCAAGATCTACTTATGTGTAAGCTCCTGTGTAAATAAAACCAAGGAAGAGGGACAATGCAGCAACTTTTGCTCATAAGCAGAAATCATGGACCAGCCAAGGGAAGTCCAGAGGTCAGAGGGATCCCCACCCTTGGATGAAGGGGGAGCACTCTGAAATAGAGAAAACGCTGATGGTGGCAGACAGTCTTGGTCCACACTTGGCAGGACCCAACCTCCAGAAGAAAAGGAGAAGGGGAAAAGACCTTCAATGAGGCAAATACCCTCCACCCACTACATGATTATGCACAAGCTTATGCATATTTATCAGTTGGAAAGTATAAGATGGGGGCAAATAAGAAGAAAGAGAGCAGACCCCAAGGCAGCCCCAGCAACCCCTGCTTTCGAGGAGGTAGAAGACTAGGTGTGGCCAGGAGACTGGAGAGAGGAGACGCCCTGCTTTAGGTTGGATGGTGATGGGGAGTCTGAGGCAGTGAGGAGCCAAAAGCAGCCCAGCAGCTCTGCCAGTACCAGTCCTGGAAGTGCATCTCCTTCCCAGATGATTTTCCAGACCTCCAGCCAGAGACTGCTTCAGAGGTAAACAGAGGAAAATCACCTGAAGTTGGGACCGGGGTAAGTAAGTTAGCCATATGTATTACTATATTAGGCAGGCTAAGGTTTATGGCATGTTTTAACCCACCTATGGTACAGAACTTTCTTTAGGGTAAACTGGTGTTTCATAGCCAGGATATTAGAGACATGTATTGTTGTTATCTTCTAAATGCTAATCCTGCCAAATCTGATAAATAATTTAAGTCTAATTCTGTGGAGAAGATGTTATCTTTTCCTGAACTTAGGATCATGAGGTGAAGTGGGAGGGGAACTGGAAGTGTCCTGTAGCAGACAGGTCCCTACACCCCTAAAACTTATTTACAGTCTGCATTGTGTGGTCATATGTATAATATATTTTCCTTTATTTTTGCTTTTCTTTTATCCTTCTTCTTAATAAGGACTTGTGAAACATTATTTTTATTTTGTATTTTTCAAGGGATATAAACCTTATTATGCTTCTTTGCATTAATTTTATTGCATATAATTGATTTGAAATCCAATAAAATAAAGTAAAAAAAAACCCCAAAAACTTAGCACTTAAATCGGTCGATTTTAAAAGCCGTGTTTGAGTCTCGGACCCAAGCACACTGCATGGATTTTTAAACCCTTACGGGTACGCACTTATTTCCCAGTACGTGCATAAAAAAGGTTTTCACCAAAAGGGGTGGGGCATAGGCATGATCTGGGCGGGGCATGGGTGGGACATAGGTGGGCTGGAACTGCACCATAAAGTTTGCACATAAGTGTTTCGACACAAACGTGCTCCAGGTTCCCCTACTGCGTAACTTTACTTCTGCTATAGACGACGTGTAAGTTCTATAATAAATAAAACTAGGCTAGTCAGTGGGATTTTAAGGCTAAGGGCTAACAAGTAAAAGAAGGGCAAGTTAGCTAGGGGGTTTAGGAAGTCCTCTCCTTTACTGGGCTGAAGTGGGAGCAAACTGGAGAAACAGATAAATGTGTTGGTGCACAGTTCTATTAACCCCTCCTCCCACACTTACGCGCTCAAGTAGCCATATGCGCGCAAATGTACTTGTCAAATTAAAATCATGCTCACATGTACGCACATATAGCTGATTTTGTAACACGTGCGTATACATGCGTGTATGTTATAAAATTGCGGCATCCATGTGCATACATATGTGCGCCCACATGTGGGTCTTAAATTTTACTTCAAAATATTTAAAAATTCAAGTCCCACTGGTTCTGTTCCTCTCTGCTGGGTACCTCTTACTCCAATATAAGAACATGCCATACTGGGTCAGACCAAGGGTCCATCAAGCCCAGCATCCTTTTTCCAACAGTGGCCAATCCAGGCCATAAGAACCTGGCAAGTACCCAAAACTAAGTCTATTCCATGTTACCGTTGCTAGTAAAAGCAGTGGCTGATTTCTAAGTCAACTTAATTAATAGCAGGTAATGGACTTCTCCTCCAAGAACTTATCCAATCCTTTTTTAAACACAGCTATACTAACTGCACTAATCACATCCTCTGGCAACAAATTCCAGAGTTTAATTGTGCATTGAGTGAAAAAGAACTTTCTCCGATTAGTTTTAAATGTGCCACATGCTAACTTCATGGAGTGCCCCCTAGTCTTTCTATTATCTGAAAGAGTAAATAACAGATTCACATCTAGCCGTTCTAGACCTCTCATGATTTTAAACACCTCTATCATATCCCCCCTCAGCCATCTCTTCTCCAAGCTGAGAAGTCCTAACCTCTTTAGTCTTTCCTCATAGGGGAGCTGTTCCATTCCCCTTATCATTTTGGTAGCCCTTCTCTGTACCTTCTCCATCACAATTATATCTTTTTTTAGATGCGGTGACCAGAATTGTACACAGTATTCAAGGTGCGGTCTCACCATGGAGCAATACAGAGGCATTATGATATTTTCCGTTTTATTCACCATTCCCTTTCTAATAATTCCCAACATTCTGTTTGCTTTTTTGACTGCCGCAGCACACTGAACTGACGATTTCAATGTGTTATCCACTATGACGCCTAGATCTCTTTCTTGGGTAGTAGCACCTAATATGGAACCTAACATTGTGTAACTATTGTTAAAAGAGGGGCGTCCCCTCTAATTACAGAATGAATACCAGCTTCAAACGGTAATAAAGAAAGGGGTTTATTAATACAGGTAATTAAACAGAGGAAGGCGGAAGATTCCTCTATTGGAGCAGAGAATTACAGAAAGAAAAATAGTACAAGCAAAGGTGTACAAAGTCTGTTTTAAAATCTGCTCAGAGCTTCAAGATGTGTGCTTCAGCTTATAAAGGGTCTGGGGTCTGCTATTATCAGTTATCTGCATAATCCACACCCTTTACCTTTAATAACCAATCAATATATATGTTAACATGTGTACTTTAACTTGCTCTTACTATAGGCCACAGGCCTCTTCTTATCAGTTAGAATAACAAACTTAGTTCCATCCTTCCAGGAATGATGTCATCTGTGCTGGATGATTCTCTGGCAAGTTCAGTGATCAGTGCTTCATAGTGCTATAACTACATATGTGCAGGATATATGCAGTGCACTATTCTACACTATAGCAGGGGTTATTTTTCCCTGTATGCATCACCTTGCACTTATCCACATTAAATTTCATCTGCCATTTTGATGCCCAATTTTCCAGTCTCACAAGGTCTTCCTGCAATTTATCACAATCTGCTTGTGATTTAACTACTCTAAACAATTTTGTGACATCTGCAAATTTGATTACCTCACTCGTCATATTTCTTTCCAGATCATTTATAAATATATTGAAACGTAAGGGTCCCAATACAGATCCCTGAGGCACTCCACTGTCCACTCCCTTCCACTGAGAAAATTGTCCATTTAATCCTACTCTCTGTTTCCTGTCTTTTAGCCAGTTTGTAATCCACGAAAGGACATCACCACCTATCCCATGACTTTTTACTTTTCCTAGAAGCCTCTCATGAGGAACTTTTTCAAACGCCTTCTGAAAATCCAAGTACACTACTTCTACCAGTTCACCTTTATCCATATGTTTATTAACTCCTTCAAAAAAGTGAAGCAGATTTGTGAGGCAAGACTTGCCTTGGGTAAAGCCATGCTGACTTTGTTCCATTAAACCATGTCTTTCTATATGCTAGGTTATCCTGATCTTATCTTGATTAATCTCTTGTTATATGTAACTTTCCCAGGTTTGGTTTGATGTAAACCGGTGTGATAAGACTTTGTCCTGAATGTCGGTATATTAAAAAGAAGTAAAAAAATAAATAAATGTTCTGTGATTTTGATGCTTAGAACACTTTCCACTATTTTTCCTGGCACTGAAGTCAGGCTAACTGGTCTGTAGTTTCCCGGATCGCCCCTGGAGCCCTTTTTAAATATTGGGGTTACATTAGCTATCCTCCAGTCTTCAGGTACATTGGATGATTTTAATGATAGGTTACACATTTTTACTAATAGGTCTGAAATTTCATTTTTTAGCTCCTTCAGAACTCTGGAGTGGATACCTCCAGGTGATTTACTACTCTTTAGTTTGTCAATCAGATCTACCACATCTTCTAGGTTCACCGTGATTTGGTTGAGTCCATCTGAATCATTACCCATGAAAATCTTCTCCAGTACGGTACCTCCCCAACATCCTCTTCAGTAAACACTGAAGCAAAGAAATCATTTAATCTTTCCGTGATAGCCTTATCTTTTCTAAGTGCCCCTTTAACCCCTTGATCATCTAACGGTCCAACTGACTCCCTCACAGGCTTTCTACTTCGGATATATTTTAAAAAGTTTTTACTGTGAGTTTTTGCCTCTACGGCCAACTTCTTTTCAAATTCTCTCTTAGCTTGTCTTATACTTGCCAATGTTTATGCATTATCCTATTTTCTTCTGTTGGATTCTTCTTCCAATTTTTGAATGAAGATCTTTTGGCTAAAATAGCTTCTTTCACCTCCCCATTTAACCATGCCGGTAATCGTTTTGCCTTCTTTCCACCTTTCTTAATGTGTGGAATATATCTGGACTGTGCTTCTAGGATGGTATTTTTTAACAATGACCGTGCCTCTTGCACACTTTTTACTTTTGTAGCTGCTCCTTTCAGTTTTTTTCTAACTATTTTTCTCATTTTATCAAAGTTTCCCTTTTGAAAGTTTAGCACGAGAGCCGTGGATTTGCTTACAGTCATTAATTCAAATTTGATCATATTATGATCACTATTGCCAAGTGGCCCCACCACCGGTACCTCTCTCACCAAGTCCTGTGCTCCACTGAGAATTAGATCTAAAATTGCTCCCTCTCTCGTCGGTTCCTGAACCAATTGCTCCATAAAGCTATCATTTATTCCATCCAGGAACGGTATCTCTCTAGCGTGTCCCGATAATACATTTACCCAGTCAATATTGGGGTAATTGAAGTCTCCCATTATTACCGCACTACCAATTTGGTTAGCTTCCCTAATTTCTCTTAGCATTTCAATGTCCGTCTCACCATCTTGACCAGGTGGACGGTATATAGTCCTATCACTATAGTCTTCCCTGACACACAAGGGATTTCTACCCATAAAGATTCAATTATGCATTTAGTCTCATCTTTAAAGTCCAAACAGGGCAGGAGCAATCCTTATTTGCTCCACCCCACTGGAAGGACAGAGTAAAGCAACAGTTAAAACCTTCAGAGAATGCACTAAAGGTCTCCAGGCCATTTCTGCCAAGACAGAGAGCTGAAAGGGAATCTGGGACTCAGTTCTGCAGTTGGGGTGGGTGAGACCTCCCATCTGCACTTTTCTTTTTTACATTTTTATTCTTCTTTTCAGGTGCTTCAAAGCAGATTACATTCAGGTGCTGTGAGGAACAGGCAAATGAATGTACTTGAGCATAATTTATCCTTAAAAGGATTCCTACACTAACTTGGATGAAGAAATCTTGGGAGCAGGAAGCGGTCAGACCTCCCAAATAGATTTGTCATTGGCTTCCTTTTGTGATTCTGAGCACTTCTCTGGTTTTCATAAATTGTGGTTTTTTTATTTTTCCTTGAGTTTTGTGATGTAGTGAAAAGCGGAAGAAAATCACTTTAAAATAATGTAATTTAAATAACTAAAATCTCCAGCAAGTCTCTCCGAAAGGTACACATGCTTCTAGGACCCCCTTGCACGGGGGAAGAGGAGAAGAGGAGAAGTACGTGGGTTCAGTTCTTTTCTGTCTTTCCCCAAATGAGAGATAAAGGCTTAAATTGGGTCTTCAAATTCTATGCTCTTTGCATTTTAAAGCTGGCATTTCATTGATAGGGAAATTAATGTAGCAGTGCAGATCTGGAAATGAATGCTTTCATTCCACCTGTGTCCAGCCTTACACATTCATCTGGAAACGAGTAGTTCAGGGACTGTAACATTTTTATCTCCCTGCCTAATCTCACCCTATTGTACTGATTCTTCGTACAGTTTGAGGTTCATTTACCCTTTGAGAAAGCCTGCACTATTTAGTCATGGATAACATTTATTTCACTGTGTGCAGGGGGATCTGTTAAAAACCAGAGTTTTAATGAAATGTTTAAAAAAAAGGTGGTAGGAACACTTTGCATTTTAAACCAAGCAGGAAGTTAAATGGAGACTGAAGAAAAAATAAATACAACTTTCAGGGTATTGGGAAATGTTAATTATAATAATTATTATTATTATTATAATACATTTCAAGTAAATATATATATATATATAGTAAACAAGTATACATATATTTTTTTTTATAATGAACATCTATTTGGCACAAACCAAATATATAAACAATATATAAATGTAAACACAAGCAATATCCTTCCTCCCCTGTTTAGAACTACAAAGGATTTTGAACTCCTACAGACAAAGTACACAAATGATTTTTATTTATATACTACTAAACATTTTATAAGATCCTCATTTACCAAACTTCTCAATGTCTCTCCAACAAATAATGAGACCCCCAACAAAGGCCTGTTGTTTTGCACTCTCATGGGCTTCATCAGGGGGAAGAGAGTTTTTTCACTTTTACTCCTTGAGAGGCAGAAAAACGGTATACCTGGTTACATTTCAACCAAATCGGATCCTATTTCCAACAGCATCTGACATCTATTTTTTATTTTATGATGTGGATGAGAAAGTGTATGTGTTTTTTAATGCTTTAATATGTGTCATGTAGAAATTGCTTTAAAAATTTTGAGATGCTATTTTATGTATACATATTTCATATGAGTCTTATATAATGTTTACTAGACTATAAATATAAATCATTTGTTTACTTTGTGGGTTGGAGTTAAAAATCCTTTGTAGTTCCAAACAAGGGAGGAAGGTTATCGCTTGTGTTTATGTTTATATATATATATATATTTGTGTGTGTATATATAGGGATAGATTTTAATACCGGTACGCGCATGTGATAAAATTGTTGGGCCGCATGCACATGCATGCCGGATTTTTAAATCTGTGTGCGCATGGGCGCGCGGCACGCATGGGGGAGGAGATTATGCAACTTTTGCACAGGGATGCATTGCGGTCTTCCCCAGTTCCTTACCCCCTACCCTAACCTCCCTTCCCCTTCCCCTTCCCCTCTCCTCCCCACCCCCTAAACCCGGTTTTTTTTTATTTTGTTGCTTACTGCTCCGTTGGAGCAGTAGCAACTTGCGCGCGCCAGGATTCCCTTCCTCGGTACAGTGGCAAATGGCCACTATACCGGCCACCTCCAGCCCTGCCCCGCTCTGCCCCCAGACCGCCCCTTCCCACCCTCTTCCCCGGTACTTAATTGCGTACCTGGGTTTATGTGCGTGGCCGGGCCCGTTTGGAAATTGGCCTGGCGCATGAAAGTCCCGGCTACGTGCGTAAACCCCGGGATTTTACGTGTGGGGCCGACTTAACCCGATAGACAATTAACTGCCACTTTTGATTGTAAGGACAATTCTTTCTTTGTGTAGATTACTGCTCAAGGACAACATCTGGAGAGAAACTTTAGCAATTAACCAAAACTCAAAAACTTACAATCAATTGCGTCCATTTATAAGTTCCGAGCCCATTCTGCTGGATTCAGTTGAAAAATTTATATAGTATGAACGAGAAAATTTAGAACAGCCTTCTGTTGCTGGACCACAGATTAAGTAATACTGAAGTGTGCATGTAATGGGGTTGCGGAAAATAGCACCAAAAAATGCTTGGGGCCAATGAAGTGGCCAATGAATGATTAAAGTTGTCACAGTGGAATGCAGAACTCGGGAAGATGCTGTGAAGAACTGACATCTTCAAAGAACAGGATGGTATTGCCTTTCTTAATCACTCCACTGAATGGATACAGATGAGGCCTGAATGTCAAAGATTTGCCATATGTAGGTAACCTAAAGGTTTTGCTTTCTCAAAGTGACTTTTGTTGCCTTTCAACCTCATGACTTGTATGTATGTGGCACGCAAAATGGATTAATACTGTGGTAAATATCAAATCTGCTGATCAGATGAAAGCCCTCAGCCTTTCCCAGCATGCGGATTGCCTCTGAACGGGAGACACATGCCAGAGCTGGGATTTTAATTCCCCAAATCTTCCCTGTCCATAAAGTGACATGCAGATCTGTACACACATTCTCCACTGGATATGGAAACACGATCGGTGTGTAACTTCCTCACTGCATGGAAACATCGATGCACCTATCTAATCAGATCAACAACACTTTTGTGGGTAAAACAATGTTTTACACTCAGAAATTGCCCTTTTACAAAAATTTCCCTTGCAACATGCAAGTAAACTGACGCGTGGTTGTGCTGTTTGTGTGTAAGTTCACCAGGAGCGAGAGCAGACATTCATGGAGGTGGATCCGGGGAGAGGCTTGCACTTCCCTGCATAGTTTTGAAAATCCAAACGCATGCACATATAGGAGCAGATTTTTTTTTTTTTTTTCTCGGTCCCACCTCCACCCCACCCCTTTCACAAAGCCCCGGCACATATGTCCCGGGGCTTTGTGAAAGGGGTGGGGTGGAGGTGGGACCGAGGCCTCCGGCACAACGGCCATGCCAGGGGATTGCGCGCCGGCACTTGGCCGGCGACACAACCTACACCTGCCCAGAGGCAGGCGCAACGTATGGAACAAAGGTTAGGGGGGATTTAGGTAGGGCTGGGGGGGGCGGGTTAGGGAGGGGAAGGTAGGGGGGCGGAGGGAACAGGAAAAGCCATCGGGGCTCCCCTAGCGCTCTGCGCGCACAAGTGTGTACCTCCTTGTGCTCGCCGACCCCGGATTTTATAACATGTGCGCGGCTGCGCGCACATGTTATAAAATCGGGTGTAGATTTGTGCGCGCCGGGTTGCACGCACGAATCTACACCCGCGCGTAGGTATTAAAATCCAGCCCATATTTTCCCAAAAAAATATATGTGCATCCAATAGCAGATGCAAGTATGTGTGAGCAAATTTGGTGAGATAATTGTCAAAGTGCACTTATGCATCTACGTCTGCTTTGTAAATAGGTGTAACTTAAGCATGCATTTGCCCAATTATTTATGTATGTATTATTTATTTATTTATATTCCTCCAGTCACCCCATATTCCTTCACTGACCTCTCCCTCCTTCTCCTCCTCTAGCCCCCCCAATACAAATTTACTCCCTAACTGTGCCTAACTGATATTTGGGAATGCCATGAAAGCTCATTTCTCTAGCCATCAGCTCATTTGTCGCATGATATTAATTGAAGTGGTAATAAATCTATGACATGGGAAGAAATAAAAATAGGATAATGAGCAATCAGGTTAAAACTATAGGCTTCTTTTGCTGGTATACCTGGGGAACTGCCTGTGTAGCTCTGTGGAAAGCACTGCTTAGCAGCCTGAAGCTTCAAGTTCAAATTCAGAGATCCCCTGATGAAAAAAATCAAATCAAAACATTTCCTGTGACTGCAGGAGATTATTCAGCATCTTACCCCTAGAAACTCTGTTGGGCATAATGCTGTTTGAGCCACAGGATGTGCAGCACAACAGAGCTTCCAAACCAGTGGGACTTGAGTAAAATTCAACTCCCAATGGAGAATGAAGTCCAGTGTCAAAAAGATCGCGCTCAAAATGACAACCACAAGGAACATCAGGGTCAGCAGCACACAGCCTATTCTGTCCACCTCTGGAAAAGACAAAAAGCTCAGGGTTTTGACTGAGTCTTTTGTTGAGTCCCTTGTGGATTTAACTAAAAAGTTTAATTCCAACTCCCAACAGAGCTGGCCAGTCTCTAGCTTTAAAAAGCAACAGCTAACTCCCTTTCAATCAGTCCCAAAGGAGTAGTGCCAATATTTCCTCTGAAGTGCATTGGGGCTGTTAAGACTTTCTCCCCGCCAGGTGCATTCCAGCTGTTCTGCAGATTGCCAAGGCCACACCATGTGGTTCAAACCTTGGACCCAGCTGGAATGCACCTGGTGGGGAGAAAGTGTCAACAGCCCTTCCCCTCCACCACTGTTCCCTCCGCGCACTCCAGAGGCAATGTTAGATACTGCCAGTCCCCAGAGCTGGCCTGTTGTACAGCAGCTAAATGCACAGAAAAGTACATGCACATCACATACACTGAACATATGGTAACCCATACAGAAAACCAGCGCGAATTAAAAGAAATGCATGAGCAGCAGCACCAGATGTTAAGGCTGAAGCCTGGAAGATGGGCACTAGTGCTAGCACACTTCAAAACCATGCTAATTCAACCCTTATTTCTCCAAGTGCAGCTAAATCAATCCATGGTCATTATTTTCTTTTCACTGTCCTTTTTTCCGGTATAAATATCTTAGTACGTCTGATTATTTCTCATCTGTGGCAAGCATAATAATCCACTCAAGAGAAGCACATTATACATCACAAATTTATAAGTGTGCTGATGCACCTACTTTGCATGGCATAATCCTCCTTCTTTGCAAGATGAATCAGACTTCTTAATCGTATGCAATTTTCTGGGACAACAGAGGCAGCATGTGCAGTAATTCATTGATGTCTCCTGTCCTGTCGTCACGTTGGAAGATGATTCTAAGAAAAGTCGCCTGAATACATCATAAAAGATCAATAGGCTGCACCTGTGTAAACCCTTCAAAGATACTAATCATCACACTGGAAGAGGAAGACAAAAGGCTTTTGATTGGTTTTGGGGATATTAAAAGCTTCCAGCTCAAACAGAAACAATACACCTCGCTGTTTTCATATTGCTCATTACTTCTAATAACTCTTAACTACATGATCAGTAAATCGACTAGGGGGTGTGAGTCATAGCAGGGCAACATTTAAAACAGGACTTAATAAACGGAAAGCATCTCCTGCCTGACTCACCCCCACTCCACCCCCCCCCCCCCCAAAAAAAAAATGCAGCTATTTAATAGGGGTCCACAGTTTGAATTTGGCTTGTTTGAACTATTAAAAAAAAAAATAGCAACAATAAATTAGATTGTAATTCCTTTCAAAGGCCTTGTCTCAGTAGTCTTAAAATCTATAGTGCTTTTACCGGACATGCTATTTCAAGCCAACAAGGATCTTTATCAAAATGCCATGCCCTAGAGACAAGGGTTTCACGGACAGCAAAGCATAAACTATTACCCCTCTCGCAGTGACGGTAGCTTTTAAATAGGCGCACGGGCACACACGTGCAGGTATTCGTCAGCCTGCTCCTAGAGTTACGTCCATTTTATAACATATGCGTGTATAGGCGCGCATGTTATAAAATTGCCTGGATGTACGTAAATCTGCGCTCAATTTTAAATGGATGTGCACATGTGCGCGCAAATCCCGTATCTACTGCGTAAGTGAAATTTTGCAAGGGATGCGTGCCAACTCTATAGCTAGTCTTCCCAGTTCATTCCCAGTTTGCCCAGTTAAGGGATAGGACTTCCAAACCCCCCTACTTTAATAATCTCCCTGCCTCCCTGTTAGCATTAAACCCTTAAAACCCCGCTGACTAGCTTATATTTCGTTGTTTTATGATTTATATGTCATCCACAGCAATAGCAAAGTTAAGTGGCTGGGGGACCTAGGCGCACACCTCTGCACATAAGTATTTATGTGCACATCTTTTGGCCAGGCCCTTACATGCCCATGCCACACCCCTTTTGGAAAACGTTTTACTTGCGGCTTGCAGCGGGAGACACACGTGTCCTCGGGTGACTTCTAAAATCTGCTTGCGTGCGCCGGCCCGGCTTGTGCGTGCATCTCCCGGTTTTGGCATGTGCCAGGCTTTTAAAATTCACCTTTTAGGTTTCGTAGGTGTGTTGGCTCAGTTCTGGATGCAATGGTTGATAAAACAAAAAGGCAGCCATCTCACTTCCCAGGCATCTCAAACTCCCGTGCTCCACTGCGTGAGATGATCTGGTTAGAATGCGGTGCTCAAGGAAGCGTCTATGAATGGTGGAGACAGAAGAAAAAAACCAAACAGTGAGACATTAAATTGTGGTGCAGTGGGGGCGCTATTGAGCAGCGCTAGCAGAGGGGGCGCTATTGAGCAGCGCTAGCAGATGGTCGCATAGAGGCTGAGCTCCCTCCCCAGGGCTCTTTATTTGCCTATATTTTCGCAATTACCGGGTCCTTTTTGGCTCATTCATACTTTTCCAGACGTTGGTACCTTGTATAGCATGGCGGTGAGGAAAAAAACGGCAGACTTGCAGCAGTTTGCCTTTAGCAAATTGCAGGACGAATCTCCTCCAGATGACGACGTGCAGGGCCTTAAGCAGCGGAGTGGCGTACAGAGCATGGCCGTCCCGGAAGCTGAGTCAGTAGGTGAACCTGCCGCGAGTGGCCTACACCCCGACATCCCCACCAGATCAGAGATCCGGTCCTGGTTCTGTGAAATTCGGACGGATCTTAAATCCTATAAGGCAGACCTCCAAGCAAGCATGGCAGAGATCCGTGAAGATCTCAATACTATGGGACGTCGGGTGGACGATTTAGACACGAGGGCCGACCACCAGAGCGCACATATCGATGCTATATCCGACTCCTCCAAACAACTTACCCTTCAGGTGGATGTGATGGCGGAAAAATTGGAGGACTTAGAGAACCGGTCCCGCCGCTCTAACCTCCGCATACGTGGTGTTCCCGAATCTGAGATCTACAAAGACAGTGAACAGACGGCGGCGGCCATTTGCAAGGCTTTACTTCAGGAACACATGGCTGAAGCGGGGGATACACAGCCAGAACCAGTTATTGTTTTGGAACGGGCCCATCGTGCTTTAGGGCAACGGAGGGATAATCAGCCCAGAGACATTATACTTAAATTTCTCAATTTTAAGCAGAAGGAAGAAATAATGTCTCTAGCTCGTACACATACTGACTGGACCTGGCAGGGCCTATCCGTCACCTTTTTTAATGATTTGGCCCCTTCCACGCTTCAGAGACGCTATCAACTACGTGATGCTACCGCAGTTCTTCGCCGGACGGGGATTAAATATCGCTGGACTTTTCCATTTGCATTGCAGTTTCAGCACAATGGTATTACTTATAAAATGCGTTCACTACCAGAAGCTGCGCAGGCATTTAAGGAGGCCGGGCTGGAGTTTGCTTTCGCTATTGAGGGGCCCACCGGCAAAAAGCCGACGGTCGATGCCACACCACGTTGGAGACGACCGGGGACGGGCAAGGGACGACTTCGGAGGCAGACTACTTCGGCCACCATCCACACAGCTGATAAGGGCTGAGACTTCTTGTGCTTACTCTGGGCGCTAGGTTGTGGCGTCTGGTCAGCCATTGTTATGTTCAGTCATATGTTGCACTTAACGTTTGGTTCCCTATTGGTGACACTGGTCACCTAGGTGTTTAATTCAATGTGTACCATTCTTAATGGGCTACCTGGATCTATGGCGAAATTCTTTATTGAAATCTTATACAGAGATATATTTATCAGGGGAGAGCTTTGGGGGGGGGGGCCTCATGTTGGCTACGGGCGTTGCTTTCTGTTACCCCCAGGGTTGGGATCCGACAGGAATTGCGATCCCTTTCGATGTTACACCCAAAGGGGATAGAGTGTCTTTTGCTTTTGTTTCTGTGTATGCTTCATCCCTTATGGGGTAGATTTTCAGAGCCCTGCTCGCCTAAATCCGCCCAAAACCGGGCGGATTTAGGCGAGCAGGGCCCTGCGCGCCGGGAAGCCTATTTTACATAGGCCTCCCGGCGCGCGCAGAGCCCCGGGACTCGCGTAAGTCCCGGGGTTCTCGGAGGGGGGCGTGTCGGGGGGCGGGCCCGGTCGTCGCGGCGTTCCGGGGGCGTGTCGGCAGCGTTTTGGGGGCGGGTACGGGGCGTGGCTACGGCTCGGGGGCGTGGCCGCGCCCTCCGTACCCGCCCCCAGGTCGCGGCCCGGCGCGCAGCAGGCCCGCTGGCGCGCGGGGATTTACGTCTCCCTCCGGGAGGCGTAAATCCCCCGACAAAGGTAAGGGGGGGGTGTAGACAGGGCCGGGCGGGTGGGTTAGGTAGGGGAAGGGAGGGGAAGGTGAGGGGAGGGCAAAGGAAAGTTCCCTTCTAGGCCGCTCCGATTTCGGAGCGGCCTAGGAGGGAACGGGGGTAGGCTGCGCGGCTCGGCGCGCGCAGGCTATACGAAATCGATAGCCTTGCGCGCGCCGATCCAGGATTTTAGCCGATACGCGCGACTACGCGCGTATCTACTAAAATCCAGCGTACTTTTGTTTGCGCCTGGAGCGCAAACAAAAGTAGGCTGTTCGCGCTCGTCTGAAAATCTACCCCTATGTTTATTCATGCAAGGACGGGGAAGCACCAAAGTCTATGTTAGTACCGTCGTGACAGGATACTGTATATTTCATAGCAGGTGGTGCCCATATAACTTTCATTATGGTGCGGCTTATTTCCCTTAATGTCAAGGGGTTAAATACCTATCGAAAGCGTTATCTTCTTCTGAAAGAGTTACAAAGCCAAAAAGCAGATATAGTATACGTACAGGAAACGCACCTCAAATCTAGGCATAGTCACCTTCTAGAATCTAGGGCCTATCCACATGTGTACCATGCAGGATGTAGTGGTGGGGCTAAATATACTGGGGCGGGCATCCTGCTGGCTGCCTCTCTTGTGTATGAATATGTTTCCCATGTCGCGGATCCAGGGGGCCGTTACCTCTTGCTAAAGATTAAACTGGGATCCCAATTATACTCTTTACTCTCCCTTTACGCCCCCAATAAGGATTGTGGGGTTTTTCTGGCTGCCATCCAAAATTTGCTTTTAAAACACGTGGAGGGCACCCTTGTACTGGGTGGCGATTTTAATGTTTCCCTAAATCAGAGTTTAGATAACTCGTCTCCTAAGTCCACCACGCCCCTGACCTTGCGCAAGCAACTGCAGACCCTTATTGCAGACTGGTCTCTTACTGATGTTTGGCGGTCCAGATACCCCCACTCTCGCTCCTATACTTTTTACTCGGCTCCACACAATAGCTACTCCCGCATTGATTATTTTTTAGTGGATAAACAGTTGGGCAACAGAATCCGCAAGGTGGATATTGATGTCATTTCCTGGTCGGATCATGCCCCTATCCTTATAGAGGTGGATGTGAGTGACGGGGACAGAGGGGAAACCTTCTGGAGATTGAATGAATCCCTTTTGCAGGATACAGCTTTTGTTCAGAGGCTGGAATCTCAACTCCTTGAATACTTTAAACTGAACGCCACCCCTGATGTCAACCCGGGTACGGTGTGGGACTGTTCCAAGGCTTACGCTAGGGGGTTGTTGATTTCTAGGGCTGCGGCATGTAAGCGTCTTAGACAGCAGGAGCGAGAGGCCCTCATCAATCAGTTGGCAGTACTTTCTAAGGAACACATGCACACTCTCTCCCCACATTGTTATCAGAAAATACTGGCAATAAAATCGAAACTTTATGCTTTGGATAATGCCCACTTGCTTCATTCTTTGGAGATTACCAAACAGGCCTACTATGAGGGCGGAGACAAGGCGGGGCGTCTGCTGGCTCGTAGCTTGAAAGCCAGAATGGTGCATAATAATATCTCAAAAATCAAATCTGCCAAGGGGGAGATGTTGACGGCCTCTCACGACCTTAGGGAAGCATTTTCTTGCTTTTATGAGCGCTTGTATTCTACAAACGCCGCTATTGGCCCGGATGGTATTCTGGAGTACTTGCAAGCGGTGGCTTTGCCTGGTCTCACCCCCAGCCAGCAGCAAACTCTGGAGGCACCCATTACGATAGAAGAGGTATTAGCTGTCATAAAAACTCTTAAACCAGGCAAGGCTCCGGGGCTCGACGGTCTCGCCGGCGTTTATTACAAGCGGTGCGCTACCAGCCTTGCTGAACCTCTAACGCAGTTCTTTAATAGCTTACGCACTAATGGGTCTATATCCCCACAAGCGAATGTCGCGGGCATTTCGGTGCTGGCCAAGCCGGGCCGAGACCCCACGCAATGTGCCTCATATCGGCCCATATCTCTTATAAATGTGGACCTTAAGATTTTAGCACGAATCCTGGCGCTTAGGCTTAATACTTGCCTACCTTCCCTTGTGTGTAATGACCAAGTGGGATTTGTTCCTCACCGCATGGCGGCGGATAACATTCGTAAGGTGCTTGATTTACTGTGGTGGGTGCAAAAAGAACGCATTCCAGCCGTCTTGCTCTCCCTGGACGCAGAGAAAGCGTTTGATCTCGTCCACTGGCCCTTTCTATTTCAGACTCTGCAACGCATGGCCTTCGGTCCCTTTTTCATTCACTGGCTCCAAAAATTGTATGCTGACCCTAGAGCAAGAGTTAAGGTGAACGGTGGCTATGGGAAGGCCTTTGGGATTGGCAGGGGTACCCGGCAGGGCTGCCCGCTTTCTCCCCTTTTATTCGCTCTTTATTTGGAACCTCTTACCATCAACATTCGCAACTCTATGGATATTCGTGGGGTAGAGCTGCGGGACACTAGGTACAAGTTATCCTTATTTGCCGACGATGTGTTATTGATTCTGACCGACCCAATATCCTCCCTTGCGGGGGTGAGGCGTGAACTGGACAGATTTAGTGCTGTTTCTGGGTTAAAAGTAAACCTTGACAAATCGGAGTTACTCAATATCAATCTGCCGCCTGGGATGGTCCAAAAGATCAAAGAAAGGTTTCCATTTAAGTGGGCTCGTGCTTATATCAAATACCTGGGAGTGCGTATTTCTTCTCAACTCACTGACTTATATAGATTGAATTATCAACTGTTGGATGATAAAGTCACCATTGATATGAGCAGGTGGAATAGGGGCCCGTACTCATGGCTGGGAAGAATTGCTATTGTTAAGATGAATATCCTACCCAAATTTTTATACCTATTTACCTCTTTACCTGTGTATCTCCCTATTCCTCTCATCCGCAGATGGCAGCGTAAAATTTTTGATTTTATCTGGCGCCGGAGGCCGCCCCGACTCCCGAGAGCTCTCTTATATATACCCAAGCAACAAGGGGGGCAGGGCGTACCGAACCTGCTACGGTACTACCAGGCTGCTCAGCTCAAGGCTGTCTTGGATGTTAACCGTACTCTACATCCTAAACAGTGGGTTCAGTTAGAACAGGATATGGTGGGTTCTATGGCGCTATCGGCTTTGTTCTGGCTGCCTAGGGCCGACTGGCGGCCGCTCCGCTGTGTGCCCTGGACTCTTGGGACCACACTGCGCATTTGGGGACAGACACGCCGGCTGTTGGTGGGGGACTTTACTTACTTTTATCAGTCGTCCCTTGCCCACACACAGCGTTTTAGTCCAGGACATTCCTCCCCCCTTTTTCAACCCTGGCGTGCCAAGGGCATATTTACTATAGGACATTTCCTCTCACAGGGGGACCCTTTATCCGTAGAGCAATTAGCGCTTAAATACACACTCCCTCCTTTGCACGCTTTGGCCTATACCCAAATCTTACATTTTATACGTTCCTTACAGCGGTTGGGCGTGCTCAGGCCGGGACGATCTCTGTTTGAATCCTACTTTTCTTATAGTGACATCCTCAGAGGCGCTATCTCTAAACTGTATCAGCTATTTTTCCAACAGGGAGTGGAACAGTGTTCATTTGTTAGATGCTGGGAAGAGGATCTGGCAGTTCAGCTAGGGCCCCGAGTATGGGAGGACGTTCTGAAACAGGCCAGGCACTGCTCGATCTCCGCCAGACTTCAGGAGAATTGTTTTAAAATTATATATCGTTGGTATCTTACCCCTGACAAGTTACATAAATATTACCCTAATCTAGGGCGAGAGTGCTGGCGTAACTGCGGTGCTGTTGGCACCTACTTACATATTTGGTGGGCTTGTCCAAGCATCAGTTCCTTGTGGACAGAACTTTTCACTTGGCTGAACAAGCTCTTAGAGATTGCTATTGCTCCTGCGGCTTCAGTGGCTTTGTTACACATTTTCCCGGATACTATCCCCAGGAAGTTCCAGCGGTTTTGTGCACAATTATTTATAGCAGCACGTACCCTCATAGCCTATCATTGGAAGTCTGCGGTTCTTCCCTCGCTGCGGGACATAGAAAGTAAACTTTATTCTTATTACCGCCTGGAACACCTGACGGCATCGAGACATAATCGTCTCCCTGCTTTTTTGGCTTCCTGGAAACCCTTTATTGACTCCTTAGGTCTGGCACAGTGACTCCTAACCTACTGGCTAACTAACCTTTCAGTTTAACGACCCTTTGATATGCTTAGGTATGCTTTTCTGTGTATTTATCCCATGTATGTATCACTCACCAGCTGCTTTTGAGTACGCCTGTCTGATGGTGCTCCTTGCAGTTATTATATTTTGTCACCTCCTCCATGTACGCGTTATTTGCCATAGGGATGTTTTGTTTGTTTGCGTTTATATGACACTCTTTGGGAGGGAGGGGGGGGGGGGTTACAGTGTTAATGGTTTTGTAAATGCTCCAGTTCTGACTCTGTGTTATATGTTTGCATTCTGAATGGAATAAAAATTGTCAAATTAAAAAAAATTGTGGTGCAGTAACTGAAATAGAAAAGGCTGAAGTCTTAGAAAGAGATGATGATTATAGGGGCTTCCCGAGAAAGGAAACAGCCTGCAAAACTAGGACAGCATGCCATGTTTTTGTAAAAGATTCCTTTCTATCAGTACTATCTCTGGTAGGAATAAATGGATCTACGTGCCATGAGACAATACAATACCCTTCTGAGTCTGCTATACTATCGAATGGATGATTAACTACCCTTTCAACAAAATGGTGGTGAGCTGCAAAGTATAATAAGAAGTACTGCAAGATTCCTTTAAAAGAAGCTCAGATCTAACAGCGAGGCTGAATTGTTTACTACCCACCCCTTTATGAGGACAATTTTCAAAGGGATTTACACACATAAAAAAAAGCATTTCCATATTGCTCGCCCCGAATGCAGGTAAAAACGACTTGTGCATTTCCACAACCACGCATGCTTTTATCCATATTGTGTTGGGAGTGTTCCCATTCAAAACAATGCGGGGCGGATTTTCAGAGCCCTGCTCGCCTAAATCCGCCCAAAACCGGGCGGATTTAGGCGAGCAGGGCCCTGCGCGCCGGTAAGCCTATTTTACATAGGCCTACCGGCGCACGCAGAGCCCCGGGACTCGCGTAAGTCCCGGGGTTCTCCGAGGGGGGCGTGTCGGGGGCGGTCCCGGTCGTCGCGGCGTTTTCGGGGCGTGTCGGCAGCGTTTTGGGGGCGGGTAGGCGGTCCGGGGGCGTGGCCGCGCCCTCCGTACCCGCCCCCAGGTCGCGGCCCGGCGCGCAGGAGGCCCGCTGGCGCGCGGGGATTTACGCCTCCCTCCGGAAGGCGTAAATCCCCCAACAAAGGTAAGGGGGGAGTATAGACAGGGCCGGGTGGGTGGGTTAGGTAGAGGAAGGGAGGGGAAGGTGAGGGGAGGGTGTTAGAGGATTCCCTCCGAGGCCGCTCCGATTTCGGAGCGGCCTCGGAGGGAACGGGGGTAGGCTGCGTGGCTCGGCGCGCGCCGGCTATACAAAATCGATAGCCTTGCGCGCGCCGATCCAGGTTTTTTAGTAGATACGCGCGGCTCCGCGCGTATCTACTAAAATCCAGCGTACTTTTGTTTGCGCCTGGAGCGCCTGGGTAAAGTGCATTTACACATGTAAAGCCCAGTTTTAAACACGTAAATCCTTTTGAAAATCAGGTCCTTTGTATGCATAAATCATGCTTTACAAATCAATCCACAGCTACTTGTGAGTAAAAGTATGTACAAAACCAGCTTTCAGGAGTACTTTTTCCCACAGTAGGAAGGGGTGCTCTGGGAGGCAGATTTTTTTGGGGGGGGGCAGGTTAAGGATTTAGCATGCATTTTTTGTATTTTTGAAAGTAATGGGATAGGAGGCAGTGTCCTATTGTGGATTGGTAATTGGTTAAAAAACAAAAAATAGAGACAGTGCATGCAGATGCATCTCATACATATTCAGAGTGCATTCTCCTGAAAACCAGATTGGTGCGTGGCACTCGAGGACCAGAGTTGCCTACCTCTGGTTTAGAACAAGAGGTCATGATATGAGGCTCAGAGGAGGCACAATCAGGAGTAACCTCAGGAAATGTGGCAGAAGCATGGAACGGCCACCCAGTGAAGGTGGTGGAGACAAATAAAGTCACGGGATTCACGAAAGCCCGTGATGAGCACATAAGATCCTTAATTGTGAGGAAGGACGGCTATGCTGGAGATCAAGATGGGGCAGTTCTTGGTGTTTCATGCAGCAGGAAGAAAACTGGGCAGAAAAGATGACCTTACAGTTTTTTTCCTGTCACCGTATTCTGGTTCTAAGTTAACAGACAGTAAAAAAAATTAAGTCCTCTGCTACAGAGACATTTCACACACAATCTCAAGGAATTAAGATGGCAGTGAAGCCATGCACCCAAAGACCATCTTTATAGTTAGTCTTGTGCAGCAGGGGCATAAGAAAGAGAAATGAGAGATTAAGTGCTGATTAATAAATTCTACCGCGACATACTCTAATTGAGAAGATCCACCTACAAGAATATGGATGACTTTGCAGCCAATTTGTACATGTGCATAAAGAATATTAGAGTATATTGTCAATGCTAAAAATACATTTATTTTATTAAAGAAAGTGACCTCCTGCCTAAGAATCACATTTATAATGTCCTTGTGATTTACATTTCCTGGCTCATGACAGAACAATGAATACTTTCTTAAGAGCCTGTCAAAAGGAAATAGTAGCTTTGGGTCTAGGTAGCCTAACTAATCCTTTATGCCTGCAAGTTTATTCTTATTGTAATCTTTCCAATTCACAGTCGTCAAGAAACATCTGAGTGAAGCCAGCTGTACAGGTATTAGAGGAAAAGAAAAGATAAACATGCCTGTTGCGAAATGCTGTCTACAGAAACTGTTCTTGAGTCCTCCCTTGAATGAAACAGTATGAAATGCTTTATGGGCACATTAACTCAACTAAATGTGATGTCAGATGAACTACAGAGAGAAAAATTAGAATTAGCACAATCACCATAATCCAGAGGTAAAGCCTATTTCGCTATTTAAAATATGTGAATATATTTATGAAACTTTAACAGCTTTTTAAGATGCATATGGAAGGTTAATTATGTTATACATATATTTATAAGAACATAAGACTTGCCATACTGGGACAGACCAAAGGTCCATAAAGCCCAGTATCCTGTTTCCAGCAGTGGCCAATCCAGGTCACAAGTACCTGGCAGGGTTCCAAGGGATAGATAAATTCCAAGCTGCTTATCCCAGGGATAAGCAGTGGATATCTGCAACTCCACCTTAATAATAGTTTATGGACTTCTCCTCCAGGAACTTGTCCAAACCTTTTTTAAACGCAGCTACACTAATAGCTTTGACTACATCCTCTGGCAATGAATTCCAGAGTTTTAAGTAAAAAACAAATTGTCATTATTAGTTTTAAATGTATCACCTAGTAACTTCATTATGTATCCCTTAGTCTTAAAACTTTTTGAAATAGTAAACAACCAATTCGCATTTACCAATTCTGTGCCACTCATTTTATAGACCTCTCTTATACCTCCCCTCAGCCATCTCTTCTCCAAGCTGAAGAGTCCTAACCTCTTTAGCCTTTCCTCATAGAGGACTCATTCCATCCCCTTTATTATTTTGGTTGCTCTTCTCTGTACCTTTTCTAATTCTACTATATGATTTTTTTAGATGTGGTTACCAGAACTAAACACAATATTCATGAGGTACACCATGGAGTGATACAGAGGCATTATGATATTCTCTGTTTTATTCTCCATTCCTTTCCTAATAATTCCTACCATTCTATTTGCTTTCTTGGCTGCTGCACACTGAGCAGAAGATTTCAACGTATTATCAACAATGATGCCTAGATCCTTTTCCTGAATAGTGATTTCTAATGTGAAACCTTGCATTGTGTAGCTATAATTTGGGTAACTCTCCTCTAAGTGCATCACTTTGTACTTGTCCACATTAAATTTCATTTACCATTTGCATGCCCAGTCTCCAAGTTTAGCAAGGTCTTTTTGGAATTTCTCACAATCCTCTTGTGATTTAACAACTTTGAATAATTTTGAGTCATCAGCAAATTTGATCATCTCACTTTTTCCCATTTCCAGGTCATTTCTAAATATATTAAAGGTCACTTGATGTGATGGAGGAGTGAGACACATTCTTGCTGAGCTCCGAGTTCCCTCCGAGAGAAGCATATTTTTACATTTTTAATATTGTTTTTGACTCAATATTAGAAGTGTGATAGCGTGATATTTCACCCAGCACAAACAGTAAAAAGAAGCAGTCACAGTCTTGTTTGCATGGCTGCAAAACCACAGAGTAGAAATTTGGAGAAAAACAAGGTGGCAGATGCTACAATGGTGGCATTATCAAGCGCTTCACCATCCCCAGAGGCCCAAGATCCAAAGGTAAATGATGTTACAGCGGCAGTTGTAGCGACGCTAGACGTGAAATTGAATAAACTATATGCGAAATTTGAGGAAATGGAGCAGCTTATAGCAGACTCGACGAAGCGGATGCAGGAGGTGGAAGACTGGGTTTCAGGGATCAAGAATGATGAGCGCAGCTTAGAAACACAACTGGCAGAGTTAAAATTGGAATTGGATAAACAGGCAAAAAAAATTGACAATTTGGAAAATCGAATTCAGCCGGGAAATTTACGTTTCGTTGGTTTTCCAGAGATTAACCGTGAAGGAGATCTGGCTGATATTTTAGAAAATTGGCTACCATATGTATTTGATCTTGCAGGCAAACATGTCAATCTCAGAATTGAGCAGACTCATCGCATGGGCCAGAGAGCAGCTGGGAGGAATAAACCGAGTTATAGTAAAATTTCTCAATTCGGCCCATAAAATGGATATCTTTCAAGCTTTTCGGAAGAATCAAACTGTTACATATGAAGACATTCTTATCTTGATTTTTAAAGATTATTCCCTGTTGGTGTTGGCGCAACGGAAAACCTTCATGCTAGTTTGTACTAAACTAATACACAACAAAATAGCATTCATCCTGCAATACCCGGCAAAATTAAAAATAACATGGAACAATGAAACTTTGATGTACGAGTCGGCAGCGGAAGCGCTGAAGTTCCTGCAATCCTTGGATGCGAGGCCATTGGGTTACTCCAGTAAGTGCAGTGATATCTCACGACTTCTGTCGTAAAGAAAGGTTTTTCTTGAAATTGATGGAGTTTCCTATGAGTTTTGGAATGCAGACTTTACAAGTTAAATTAAGCTGCAAAGTTGACTTGGAAGATTCACAGATATCCTTTGGAATTTGGCCTAATCTACCGGTCACTGACTCTTCGAACCTTTGACCTACAGAAAGGAGCACCATCTACAAAGCCAGTCCTTCTGCAGCACATCTCAGTTGAGGAAATAGTGTCACAAAACAAGGACTAGAACTTATGTGGAATTTTACTGTAGAGTTCTAAGAAGGAAGACAGTTTCTGAACATTATTCTGGACTATTTTATTTTTTTTTAGAAACTAACATAATCTCTAGAGAGAGGGAATGGTACATGTGTTACATGGACTCACAGGCCCTTGAGAGGGTTTTGATGTTGGAAGTTAGGATGGGGTGGGAAAGAGGGGGAGAGAGATTGTGGAGAAAACACATGGTACAGATTCAGAAGAAGGACAAGGTAATAGGGGAGGGTGGGGGCGTATATTGTAATATTGGAAAATATATTGGAAAGGAATGCGCTATTTTCACATACTACACGAGTCGAGTTTAGATCTAGGCTAGGAGGTCCAGGCTCATTAATAATGCAAGCTATTATTGGAAATTTTTTCAATAGTAATGAGAATACATGAATCATACATACATAGTTACTGGCCATGGAATGTTTCCAGTATAAGTTCTGTCTTTAAAAGTTATAAAATCCTGTGACATAAGCACATATTGCCCTACTACAGAAAACAAAATTAGACCAAGCAGAACATCAAAAGCTATGTCGAATGTGTGTGGGGCAAGTAATGTCAGCACAATCCTTGGCTAGGGCAGCTGGGGTGGCTATATTAATTGGTAAACAGGTGTCATTCCAAGTTGAGCGGATATTAGAGGATGAGGAAGGAAGGTATCTCATAGTTATTGGAGAGATATGTGGGCAATTGATTACCATTTGCACATTTATGCTCCTAATTTTTATCAGCACACTTTTTTCACAAGAATAATAAAACTTGTAGCCAAAAATGTTCAGGGTACTTTGTTGATAGGGGGGTGACTTTAACTGTGTGCTAGATCCTGTAGGGACCAGACGTCAGGGTGCCCTGGGAGGAGAGACTCAGCAACATGGGGAGTATGTAACAGCCTGGGATTAGTGGATGTGTGGAGAATATACTCACATATCTAGGGAACATGGGATGGGTTCTCGAATAGACTATATACTAATGAGAGATAGTAACTTTGTTAAGGTGTTGAAAGTAGATATTGGACTGTTGGAGGTTACAGATCATACACCAGTGACAATGGATTTACAAGGATTTCAACAGGGGAGCTCTAAAATTGCATGGAGGTTCCCCAGATACTTATATGGAGATTCATGGTTTTGGGCCTATTTAATTAAAAATGGGAAGAAGACTCAATCAGCAATATGGATCATAAAGGGAACCCACTTCTATTCTGGGACACTGCAAAAGCAGTTTTGAAAGGGAAAATCATCAATTTTGCAATAGCAAAAAATAGGGCAATGGTAAAACAAATTCAGCAGCTTGAGGGTCAACTGAGGGAAAGTAAACAATTGTATGAAAGGACACCAATTAAAGAGAATAAAGAAAACTTGGTAAAAATACAATATATGCTAAATTCCTTGTTACACCAGAGGACCCAGAAACTCTTTGGTATTACAAAGCGAAATATTATCATTATGGTAATAAATATGGGAAAATACTGGCAAATATGACAAAAAATTGGGGGAGGGGGGGAGAAAGGAAACATATCTCCATCATGCGAAATTCTCAAGGGGGAATTATGAACATAACAAAGGAAATCAGTGAAGTTTTCCAAAATTATTATAAGACTTTGTATTCAGCTTCTCATACCTCTAATGATCAAATAAGATAGTACCTCCAGCGGTCCAAGTTCCTAGAGTAACAGAATCACAGTTAGAGGCACTTAATATGCTCATACAAGCATAAGAAATTTTGAGTGGAATTAAACAGGTAAAGCTGCGCAAAGCTCTTGGGTCTGATGAGTATTCAGCAGAATTTTTAAAAATATTAGCTGAAAAGCGGCCGATGCCTCTAGAGGCGATGTTGGAGGACCTTATCCAACGGGGGAATTTTCCCTATTTCCCCAAACTTAGCTTATGTCACTATAATTCCTAAGGCTAATAAAGATCTTACAGACCCCGACTCTTATTGACCAATATCACTATCGAACTTTGAGATAAAAACTCCTAGCAAAATTTATGACAGATAGACCAGCTAGGTATTTACCATAACTGATAGGAGAAGATCAAGCTGGATTTGTAAAAGGAAGGGGGTTCCACATTAAAAGGAACATTTTAAAACGTCGCTCACGCAAAAATGGCCGCGAGCGAGCAACGCTAATTTTAAGAAGTCAGGAAGCACGCACATACCTGTGTGCGCGTCAAGAATAAGGAGGCAGAAAAGGGTGTTTGGGGTGTATGCGCATAACCCCCAAATTTTGCAAGGCTGACCATAGCAGCGTGCGCCATGTTACCTGCATAACTTTACTATTGAATGAGAGAGAGGAGAGAGAGAGAAACTCTTTAAAGAGATAATCTGACATTCTATATATCTCCCACTGTAAGAGGGGCATGTTCAGCTCAGGGAGGGTTGGGGGGTGGGGGCGGTGTTACATTGGTCTGCCTAGGATGCAAGGGTTTGTCACTATATATACGTACCACTCTAGAGGGGCAATTTGAATTGGGGTGGGTTTTCAGGAGGTGAGTTGGGGTTGGGGGATGTTACTGACACATTCGGAGGTATTCATAGTAAAGTTGACATCAGTAAAGAATTATGCTAATTTTGACATTGCGGAACATTTTGAAAATTCACCTTTAAGGCTTTTTTTTTTCTGTGACTATGGGGGAAAAAAAGCTGAGAAGGAAGTTTTAAAAAAATATTCAGCTCCTAAATTAGGTCAATTTTAAAGCAATATTGGCCCTTTTGAAACTATACTAGGGCTCGGCTCAGTCCCTAAATTTAGGTTTCTAAAAAATGGGTGGCTATGGGCTGGAGTTAGGAGTTAGGACTGGAAAAATAGATGCTTAGTACTGATTTCTCTACATCTGGGCAAATGAATAGTAGTCCTACATTTAGGACTGTAAGTTTTAGGGACTCAAATTTAGGTGAACTTTCAGCTGAAAACTTATGGTCCTAAGTTCAGATGAAATTAGGAACCTAATTCATTAAACTGTGTTAGGGCCTTAAGGAGCAATAAATTTGGTCTAATGCGCGTTGCGTGCAACACAAACTAACATGCAAATTTTAATTTTAATATGCAAGTGAGAGGACTTAATGCAAATTAAGGTGTCTTACTGCATTCCACAATAGATTAATGCACACTAACACAGGATTTCATTTCAGAAATAAATACACCTTTTTTTTTGTGGTAGAAGGGAAAAATGTTTTAGCGCATGTCCATGCCCGTTATCATGTATCGCAGCTATTATCACGGCTATTATCGCGTGAAATAAAATGAGGCTTTCTATCAAATACACTTACCATGCCCTCCTGGGCCTATAAAACCACCTTTCCTATGTGGCCTGTTCTCCTAATCCTATTATGTTTGTGGCAAGTTTATTTGTTAGGGGATACTGGATGCTTCAGGATGTTCTCCGCAGACAACAAGAACAACCACAAGAACATGCAAAGGAAGTTCCAAGCCCTCCTAGAGAAGTCCCTGCAGCGGATCCTGAGCCACTGACCCTGCAGGGAAAGGGTTGGGGCCCACGGCAGCGCATGGTGAAGGAGGTACAGAGAGCGCATCTTTCCTCCACGAGCATCATTGCTGGGCATGCCAGAGGATTATGTGGTTAGTAGGTATCGCCTCAGCTCTCAGGCTATACTGGAATTATATGAAGAAATCTGAGGGATTCTGTATCCGGTCACAGAAAGGTCCCACGCTGTGCCAGGCCTCACCAAACTATTGGCCACCCTGCATTTCATGGTATTCAGCTCCTTCCAAACGACAGGAGGGGTCATCGGGGGCATGTTCCAAACTATATTTTCCTGCTGTCTGGACCAGGTCATCACAGTAGTCTCTGACCGCATTAATTGCTACATAACATTTCCTCGGGACAGGCAGGATTTGATGAAATTGAAGAGAGGCTTTTATGGCATCACTAATTTTCCCAATGTTTTGGGAGCTATCGACTGCACTCACATAGCCATCATTCCACCCCATAACAGGGAGGAGATCTTCCACAACAGAAAGCTCTTCCACTCCCTCAACATGCAAATGGTCTGTGATGCTCAAATGCGCATCCTTGACGTAGTGGCCAGGTTCTGGGAGCCGCGCACCATTACTTTATACTTAGGCAATCGAGCCTCTATGAAAATTTTGAAGATGGCCCCTATGTGACAGTTGGCTTGTAGGTAAGAAAGATGCACCCGCACAAGCCAAGGAGAGAAAAGCATTGGGAGTGTATCCACCTGGCCAGAATGAACAGACAGACAATGAAATGCTAAAAGAAATTAGGGAAGCTAAGAAAATTAGCAGCACATTGATAATGGGCAACTTCAATTACTCCAGTATTGACTGGATAAATGTCACATCAGGACGTGCTAAGGAGGTAAAGTTCCTAGATGAAATAAATTACTGCTTCATGGAACAACCTGTACAAGTACTAATCTAGTCCTTAGTGGAACACAGGATTTGGTGCAAAATGTAACGGTTTTGGGGCCACTTGGCAATAGTTATCATAACATGATCAAATCTGACATAATAACTGGAGGGAGGACATTAAAGAAATCTATTGTGATAGCATTTAACTTTCAACAGGGAGGCTATAATAAAATTAGGAAAATGGTTAGGAAAAAACTGAAAGGAGCAGCTGCCAAGATTAAGAGTTTACATCAGGCATGGATCCTGTTTAAAAACAGCATCTTGAAAGCCCAGATCAGATGTATTCCATGCATTAGAAAAGGTAGAAGGAAAGCTAACAACTACAGGCATGGTTAAAAGGTGAGGTGAGAGAGGCTATTATAGCTAAAAGAACATCTTTCAAAAAATGGAAAAGGGATTCAAATGAAGAAAATAGGAAACAACATAAGTGCTGGCAAATTAGATGCAAAGCACTGATAAGAAAGGCATAAAGAGAATTTGAAAAGAAGTTTGCCATGGAAGCAAAAACTCATAATGACATTTTTTTTCAGATACATTTGAAGCAAAAAGCCTGTGAGGGAGTCAGTTGGACCATTAGATGATCAATGGGTTTACTATTACAATGTTATGTAAGGGGAATATGGGGCACTTAGGGAAGACAAGGCCATAGTGGAGAGACTAAATTAATTCCTTATTTCAGTCTTTACTGAGGAAGATTTAATGGAGATACCTATGCCAGAAATTATATTTAAAGATGATGATTCAGAGGAACTGACACAAATTTCAGTGAACTTGGAAGATGTAATAAGGCAAATTGATAAATAAATGTTGCATTTGTGGACCCTTGGGCAGAGGTAGGATTGGCGCTACCTGCAGGGAAGAGCCCTGCAGGTTCCAACCATCGGTAGGTGGACCGAGATGAAGCAGAGACCTAGCGGGACCTTCACCTATACCAGCTCTCATTCCTCTCAGGTTGAGCCTTTGGGTGCCGGGCCAAGAAGGTCTTAGGTGGGATTTCTGAGGTGGCAGAAATGGATGTCCGTGGATAGCTTGGGTTGTAGGCAGGTGACGGTTAAGCAAATTTGAGGTCCAGGCGATGGTCAGAGGCAGGTGACAGTCAGGTGTATCTGAGGTGCAGGCAATGGTCAGAGGCAGGTGGCTGTCAGGTGTATCCAAGGACCCAGAAAACACAAAGGAAGGCAATCTATGATAGCCGTCAGGATGAAAAGAAAAGAATAGATGCCTGTAGTCTAAAATAAATCCTTTATTGAGGTGGAGACACAAGGGTAGCCCGACTCTGGCCGAGTTTCGCCGTCACAATACGGCTGCCTCAGGGGCTTACATCAATCGTCTTGGGTTCATCAATCATATACACATTAAAAGAAAGATGATCGTATAGATAACTATATGATCTTTTATGCTGCTCCGTCTTATAGCACTCGCAAATATCGATCTCCACTTGTGAAGTCAAACGACTTTCTTTTAATGTGTATATGATTGATGAACCCAAGACGATTGATGTAAGCCCCTGAGGCAGCCGTATTGTGATGGCGAAACTCGGCCAGAGTCGGGCTACTCTTGTGTCTCCACCTCAATAAAGGATTTATTTTAGACTACAGGTGTATCCAAGGTGCAGAAAATGGTCAAGCCAAAGACCGTCCAAGGGAGGAGACAAGGGACAGATAGGCAGGGCAGGAAGGTAAGGACAAGAATAGGCAGGGGCAAGGCTGGAGACAAGCTGATGAAAAACTGAAGATTTTTAGGGTTTTGTATGTTTGTGAGCCCCTGGGCCAATGGGAGCAATGGTACCACCACAGGGAGGAGCCCTGTGAGTCTCACCGTCGGGAGGTGAGGTCTTGGCAGGCTTCAGACACAGCTGTGGAATAGAGTCTTTATTAGACAGAGAGAGAGAGACACTGCCCGAGGACTGGGTAGTGCAAAGCAAACACAATGTTCATGTGGTGAGGTATACCCAGAGGGAATACCTCCTAGTAGCAATCCTGTAATGGTCCGCAGAGTGGGGTACACCAATAAGGTCCTCTCGTGGAGATGGCTTGGTAGTGGCCTGCAGCACAGGGTACACCAATGGGGTTCCTCACGAAGATCAGGAATGGTAGTGGCCCGCAGCATGGGGTACGCCAGAGGTTTCCCACAGATGATGGTATGGTGGAGGTCCCCAGGATAAGGTGCACATAGTAGGGTCCTATGCAGATGAATGTGGTAGTGGCCCGCAGCATGTGGTACACCAGAGAAAGAAGAAGTAGATCCAAAGAGTCTGAGTACTCACGGCAAGGTGCATTCCAGCAGTAATCCTGGGATGCAGGATAGAGCCATAGCCCAAGGCAGAAGGCCCTCCGAGGAGAGGATAGCCAGAGACAAGGAAGGGCCCCCGAGAAGCATGTAACCAGAGGGTGTCTTGCCAGAGTAGGAGCTGGAAGGAAGTCCGTAGTGTGAGATGCGGAATCAGCAATGAGGGAACTCGTTGCCAAGTTGTCAGTGGTCAGGTTCGGTCAGCTTAAGTATCCTTGAGTGGAGATGTCATCAGTGGGGGACACCCTGTGGTTCCCGCCAAGCTGTGCTTAACTTGACCTGTGTGTGCGTGCGCGTGCCTATGTGATCCCGGAGTCAAGATGGCGGCTGGCAGCACCCACGCCGTCCCGGGAAGACCAGGTGGGTTGGCAGTAGCTGGCGGAGGCCACCACTTTCCCCAGTGGAGTCACTGCAGAAAAGAGAGAGGTGAGCAGAAGTGATCGCAGCCATCTGCGACCGACGGGCATAACAAAGATAAGGTTGGAATGAAGAACTGAAGACAAGGCTGGAACAAAGAAGCAACATGCACTACAAGGATGCAGCTAGACCAGTTGCTGAGGCGAGCTGAGACTGGAACATTATTTTTTTATAGGGCCTTGGCGCTGATGTCATCAGTAGGAGAACAGGGAATTTCCCACTGTGGTCCCTTTACAGTCAAGAGGCATGCGCTCGCGCCTACAGAGAGATGCAATGCTCCGAGACCAGCAGCATCCTGCTGCTGGTCTCGGAGCCATGCGCATGTTATAAAATCTACACCCGATTTTATAACATGCGCATGGCTGCGCGCGCATGTTATAAAATCGGGCGTAGATTTGTGCGCGCCAGATTGCGCGCACAAATCTTCACCCACACATAGCTTTTATATCTGCCCCTTAAGTGGAAAATGATGCACATAAGGGCAGATTTTTGAATTGGCGCGCACGAGGTACATTTGTGTGCGCTACCCTGCACGCTCAAATCTACACCCAATTTTATAACATGCGTGCGCTGTCGCGTGCACGTTATAAAATCTGGGGGCGGCGCGCACAAGGGGGTGCACACTCCCCCTAGTGCTCCCCCTTGCAAGGGGGTGCAAGGGGGAGCACTAGGGGAGCCCTGATGGCTTTCCCTATTCCCTCCGAGGCCTCTCCAAAATCGGAGAAGCCTCAGAGGGAACTTTCCTTCCGCTCCCCTCCACCTTCTCCTCCCTTCCACTATCTAACCCATCTCCCCCCCACCTTTGTTTCAGGAGTTACGCCTGCCTCTGGCGTGCCGGCGCACCATCCCCCGGCACAGCCTCTGTGCCGGAGGCCTCGGTCCCGCCCCCGGACCGCCCTCTAGACTGGCACCACGCCCACGGCCCAGCTCCTTCCCGCCCCTTTTTTCAAAGCCCCAGGACATATGCACATCCTGGGGCTTGCGCACGCCGCCGAGCCTATGCAAAATAGGGAAGAGCAATCTAAAATATAGTTACACAATGCAAGGTTCCACATTAGCAGTCACCACTCAGGAAAAGGATATAGGCATTATCGTAGAATGCTAGGAATTATTAGAAAAGGAATGGAGAATAAAACAGAGAATATTATAATGCCTCTGTGCGCTCCATAGTGCTATCATATCTTGAATTTTGTGTGCAATTCAGGTCACTGCATCTGAAAAAGATATAGCAGATTTAGAAAAGGTACAGAGAAGGCAACAAAAATGATAAAAGGGATGGAAAGATTCCCTTATGAGGAAAGGCTAAAGAGGTTGAGGCTCTTCAGCTTGGAGAACAGATGGCTGAGGGGAGATATGATAGAGATCTATAAAATAACGAGGGAATGGAACAGGTAAATGCAAATTAGTTGTTTACTCTTTTAAAAATTACAAAGACTAGGGGGACATGCAATGATGTTACCTAGTACAGTCAAAACAAATAAGAGAAAATACTTTTTTACTCAACACATAATTAAACTCTGGAATTCACTGGCAGAGGATGTGGTGAAAGCTGTTAGTGTAGCTGGGTTTAAAAATGGTTTGGACAAGTTCCTGGAGGAAAAGTCCATAAAGCATTATTAAGGTAGAATTGGGGAAATCCACTGCTTATCCCTGGGATACTGGACTTGATGAACCTTTGGTATGACCCATTATAGCAAATCTTATGTTATTTAGCTGGCACCAGAATCTTTTTTGTATGGTGAGGTGTAAGGGAAAATATCCTGCCCTGCTCCCGTTAGTAGAGGGGTGTGTGTGTGTTGGGGGTGGGTTTCTGTGATTATAAAATATATATTTACAGAACTTAAGGTACAGAAGTTATATTGGGTTTGTCTTGCACATACAATGACATGAATTATCCACTCTTAACCCAGGGTATAGTATGTTGGGTCTGATCTCAATCTCTGCTTTTTTAAATATTTGCATTGTGCCAAACAGCTTCTTTCAGAAGCTTAAGGTGTTATTTATACAGGCAACATATTGAGGTGAGGTTGGTAGTCCTTTTTAATCAGGTGAGTGGTGTCCAAACAAATAGGATTGCTTCTATAACTTCAGGGCACATTTTCTTGGTTTCCAATTTCATCTCTAGGTAGTTAGAGATTTACACTACAGTTAGTTGTCCTGGGTGACTCACTGCTGTCCTGATTAATAAATGTTGGTACCTAATCAAACCAAATCACACTACCTTAACACCTTTCCAAGGTGAATAATTAAACTTTTCAACCTTTTTACATAGGTATACACTGCTCCTAGCTTTTTTCTAGCTTCTGGCTACCTTTTTTTTTTTTTTTTTAAATACAAACACACTAACTTTTGCTTATTAGCTGCCTTACTGACTATTTAAAGCACAAACACACAAACACACTAAATAATATACCCCAATAGTTTACTTCTCCCCAATAATTTAAAAAAATTTCCCAAGCAGAACTTACTGATTCCTTTCAGCCACCAGCAAGGTGATCCTCTCCTCTCAGTGCTCCCAGACTACATCAGCTAGAATGATTTTTGGTTTCAAGAAATATGATCACATATTTCCTATTTTAATACAATTATACTGGCTTCCAGTTAATTATCGTATTCATTTTAAAGTTCTATGTCTTACTTTTCGAGCTTTACATTCTGTTTTTCCATTATATCTGGCTAAACTTTTATCTCCTTATACCACAGCATGTTCTAAGAACAGAAGAACATAAGATGGAACTACTTTCTTTACCTTCGCCTTCTGTGATTCATTTACAGACTTAGGGATTCTTCTTTCAGTTATCAGGCTCCTATCAGGAGCTACCACCCAAGAAAGAGATCTAGGTTCCATGTTAGGAGCTACCACCCAAGAAAGAGATCTAGGCATCATAGTGGATAACACATTGAAATCGTCAGTTCAGTGTGCTGCAGCAGTCAAAAAAGCAAACAGAATGTTGGGAATTAATAGAAAGGGAATGGTGAATAAAACGAAAAATGTCATAATGCCTCTGTATCACTCCATGGTGAGATCGCACCTTGAATACTGTGTACAATTCTGGTTGCCGCATCTCAAAAAAGATATAGTTGCGATGGAGAAGGTACAGAGAAGGTACAGAGAAGGACGACCAAAATGATAAAGGGGATGGAACAGCTCCCCTGTGAGGAAAGACCAAAGAGGTTAGGAATTTTCAGCTTGGAGAAAAGACGGCTGAGGGGGGGGATATGATAGAGGTGTTTAAAATCATGAGAGGTCTAGAACGGGTTAATGTGATTCAGTTATTTACTCTTTCGGATAATAGAAATACTAGGGGGCACTCCATGAAGTTAGCATGTGGCACATTTAAAACTAATCGGAGAAAGTTCTTTTTCACTCAACACACAATTAAACTCTGGAATTTGTTGCCAGGTGATATGGTTAGTGCAGTTAGTGTAGCTGGGTTTAAAAAAGGATTGGATAAGTTCTTGGAGGAGAAGGCCATTACCTGCTATTAATCAAGTTGATTTAGAAAATAGCCACTGCTATTACTAGCATCAGTAACATGGGATAGACTTAGTTTTTGGGTACTTGCCAGGTTCTTATGGCTTGGATTGGCCACTGTTGGAGACAAGATGCTGGGCTTAATTGACCCTTGGTCTGACCCAATATTTCATGTTCTTATGTTCCTTTGCTGTGGAACGCATTACCACTGGAAATTCATTCTGAGGCTAACTTTACTAAGTTCAGGAAGGAATGTTCAAGCTTTACTTTTTAAACAGGCATTTAATGCCTCCCTGTAAACAGGTATTTAAGATCTCCCTGCAAACAATTTTAACTGTAAACAGGTCATGCTGCTGGCATTTATTTTTTTGTTATCATCAATGTGTATATTATTTCTGTTTTGGTTTATTTTAGGTAATTGTATTAAGAATTGTATTTGATTGCTTGTGATTTAATTTAGTTTTATTATATTACACTTGCCCGTTTTTTATTATCATTATTAATGATAATAATAATAATAATCTGGAGCCACCATTAGTAAGGATGAATGCTGTTGCAATGAGGTAGATGAGGAAGATTTTCATTGGAGATGTGAGTAAAGAAAAAGAAATGCTGGAAAGGACATAGAGGTAGAGATAGGGATGCTGCTAAGTTGGTGAATAGGAGAATCTGCTTAATATTGTTTTATGGTCCTGGCTTTTGTTCACCAAAATAAATTCTGATATTTATCTAGAAAAATAATGAATCACATTTTTCCACTGATTTTCTCCTGTTTTTGTTCTTGTCATTAAAAAAAACATAAAAGCCAAAAATGAACAGCCCTAAACGCTCTCCTCTAATCCACCTCGCTGGTCACCTAGTCAGATTTGTTTGGCAAAACCTTCCTTTGGTAAAGCCACGTTGCCTCGGATATTGTAATCCACTGATTCCAGAAACTGCCCTATCCTCTGTTTTAATAGTGATTCCAATAATTTGCTTACCACAGAGGTCAGACTAATCAGCATGTAGTTTACAGCTTCCTCCTTACTTCCACTATTGTGAAGAGGAACCAAATCTGCCTACCTCCAATCCTCTGGAACTGCTCCCACCTCTAAAGGGATCAGGAGAAATCTAAGGAAACATTTCTTTACAGAGAGGGTAGTGGATGCATGGAACAACCTCTCCGTGGAGGTGGTGCAGACAAGGACAGTATCTAAATTCAAGAAAGCATGGTATAAACATAGAGGATCTCTGAGGGAGTGGCTGGGATCGTAAAGCTGATTAGTTGGTGTGGATGGACAGACTAGATGGACCATAATCATATTTTTGTGCCAACATGTTTCTCTGTTAGTTATCCTTAAAATATCTCCTTTTAGTTTTGCCCACCACTCTTCTTCTTTCCCTAGATTTTCCCATCCAGCTAATGACTCCTCCATCTTAGCAAATTTTGTGTTCATGAGGTCTGGGACCCTTGCCTTTGAGTGAGCCATCACTGCCTGTGTTCTAATACTGACCCACACCATGACATGAAAAACATTCTCCCCATTGGTGAGCACCAGGTCCATATTGCCCCCCTCCTTTGTGGGTTCTGTTACCAGCTGACAAACAGTTCTTACAGAAAATCCAGGATCTCCCTGCTTCTATAAGCACCACATTCAGAAGATTGAAATCACCTAGCAATAGCTCCTTCTCTTTCATATCAATTTTGTGAATACCCTTCAATAAATCTCTATCCAATTATTTTGCCTGCCATAAAAGCCTGCATATTACAACAATATAAATAGATGCTCTGTTCCCTGTTTCCAGATTAACCCATAGTGCCTCTATTTACCTCTCATGCCCTGAAGTTCTTTTGCTTTAATATTATTTTTATAATCACTTCTTCTCTCTATCCTTTCCTTCCTCAATAGATTGTAGCCCAGTATAACTATATGCCAGTCATGTTATGATTCCTCCCATAGCTGTGCCACGGGAGGCCTCTCACCTTCTCTGGAGGCTGCTCCAAAGCCAGGGCCTCGCCTGAGTAATCCTTCGGATCTTGCTCCACAGCCTGGGAGGCCTTCGGTGTCAGCAGGGCCTACCCGATGCCTACTCCACTGCAGCCTGGATGCTCTGGTGTGGGCCACGCCCCTCACCTAGGGGCGGGCCCATGGCTCCTCTCCACTCTTGTAGGGCCAGAGAGGTGTGGCCCATCTGGACTCCTCCAAAGCAGTTGCTTGCTCCTGGGGTATAAAAGCTCTTCTCCAGCACTCATGCATTGCCTTGTATTGGAGTTACTCTTCTCTGGATGTCTCCTCTTCCAGCGCTCCGTCAGGTCTTCGTTCTTTGTTCCAGCTAGGTGTCCAGTGTCTTGCACGTTCCTGATGTTTCCTGATGTTCCTTGATGTTGGTTCCTGTTGTTCCTGTCCCAGTCCTCGCTCCTGACTGCCGGTGTACAGTACCTCGCTCCTGACTGCCGGTGTGCAGTACCTTTCTCCTGACTGCCGGTGTGTAGTACCTTGCTTTGGACTGCCGGTGTGCAGCATTTTGTTCCTGTTTCCTTGTCTTTAGTACCTCGTTCCCTTCCTGCACTGGTCCCGCTCCCGTGGATGTAGGACAGTGTGGTCCGTGACCAGACCAGTGGTACTGGCTGTGTAGGGCACCCTGAGGGACCGTGCCAATGTCTGAACCTTCCAAGTTCCTGAGTCTACGTCTACAATTTCCGAGTCTTCATCTTCTGTGCCTGAACCTCCGTCTGCCCATGCCCTAAGTCCGGCCTGCTTCCTTTTGCTATCCCAGCGGCAGGTCCGAAAGGGCCGGGAATGGTCGGAGGACTGTTCATTACTAACATTCCATAGTTGGTTCCAGAGGCATGCAGGTCCAGCTGGGGGTTGGGCCATCTCTCACCACCCACGCTGACACACGCTACACCTACCCTTGGCATGGTCCTGACCCACCTGGGATTGTGCCAGGGGCCCAAGGGCACACTCCCTCTAAGGTGGACCGCTCTCCCAGTGCTCCCCATAACAAGTCATGATTTTCTGTGTATCATGTGACAACCAGTACATCCAGGTCAGCCTCTTTCTTGACTGCCTCTAGATCCAGAACTTGATTTCTCATACTAAGAGCATTAGTATACATAGCTTTTCAGATATTTCCTTTTTTACCCATTAGCCATCTTTCACAATGCAATACACAACAGCGAAAGCACCTGCCTAAACACCATAATACAAAAACACATTACTCAACATAACACTAGATCAACAAAGAAAGCCCAACTTGACATCCCATCAGTCACAACCGCCAAACTCACTACCGTAAGAAAAAGAGCAATATCAATAGCCGGACCACGCCTCTGGAACACTCTTCCGGAAAACCTAAGACTACAAAACAACACAAAAATATTTAGAAATCTACTCAAAACCTGGTTATTCAGACAAGCCTACAAAGAAGGGATAGGGTAAACAATTACCCTACCCTAGACAAGAAAAGTAATCACCGCTAAGCACTTTACTACCCGCTAACCCCTCCCAACCTTTATACCTACCTGCACAACCGGTTGAGCCCACTACATCCAATTACTATTTCGCACTTGTAAAATATACTCAATATGAAGCATCACCTCGCTGTAAAAGCCCTAAAACTAGATCATGTAATTCCCAAACCATATCCACTTCGGTACTAATGTACATAGTATGACTGTTAATATAAACCCTTGTTATACCCCCTCCCACAGTTACTAATATAATCCGTTTGACTGTTCATGTAAACCTATGTTTCTATTTGTATTTAGGAGCGAGGGCCTACGCTGCCTCCCACAGTTATTAATATAAACCATTGATTTTCATGTAAACTGTTGTTATACCTGTAAACCGGAGTGAAGGCCACCGCTAAAGTTCGCTATATAAAAACATACAAATAAGTAAATAAATAAAATTTCTATACAAGTGTTTAATGCTTTAATTACCTAAGGGCCTATACTTACCCAAGAGCTTTGTTCACTCATCTCCAATGATCCTAGATTAAAGCTCTCCTCAGTAGGTTTGCCAGTCTGTTCTGGAAGATACTTGCCCCTCCCTCTTTGACAGATGGAGCCCATCTCTGCTCAGCATCATCCCATGGTCCAGTAAGCTGAATCGCTTTCTTTGCACCATCTATGCAGCCATTCATTTATCTTCAGAATGCAACCTTCCCTGCTTGGGCCTTTATCCTTGACTGGGAGGACTGAAGAGAATGCCATCTATCTGCTTTACCCTCTTGCCCACAGCCATGAAGTCACTTTTGATATATTCTGTGTGGTATCTAGTAGTATTATTCATGCAAGCATAGATGAGCAGCATCGAATAGTAGCCAGTAGGCTTGATGATTCTTGGCAATCTCTCCACAATGTATTGGATTCTGGCATCTGGCAGACAGCGCACTTCCTGGGACAACATGCCTGGCAGATGGTTTCTGGGTGAGGAGAAAGAGAAACCATCCCAGGATGAAGAGGAACCCTAACTTGCAAACCCCAAAGCTGCAGGCTCAACAACTATTGCACCTAGGAGGCAAAGGGTAGCAGTGTTTGGTGACTTGCTTGTGTGACAGACACTCTGTTCTGTTACCAGTAAGTCCTGGGTGTTTAGTATCAGTCCTCTAATTAGAGCAGGATGATTAATGGGAGGTTCCATTCAAATTCAGACCCTCCTCGTCTGCAGTCTGGAATGGCCATCCCACTTGTAATAGTATGTAACCGCTCCCCAGCTACAGCTCGGGAGGCAGTCCTTTTTGTTAGTACAAGGTGCAGAGGTAGATTGAAAGGTTAGTTTCTGTTATTTTACAGGGCCAGACAGAGGAACCAAGCAAGCCTTATTTGGTGGTCCTGGTCAGAGTCGGAAGGGTTTCTGCCCAGCTAGTACACAACCTGTCTGGTGGGAGATTCCCTCTGAGTGCTTTTTAAGTAGTAGGAGCCTTACTGGAGCCTGTTCAGCTCCTGGGGAACTCTGGGTCTGGTCCTGGGCAGGTTAGGGAAGACCCGCCCTTCATACCCTCAATGAGGAACGGGGGTGTCAGTGACCTGCTGTAAGGTCACTGACACTCTGGTGTTATCTTCAGTTTTTAGGAAGATTAAGTTCACCATCCAAGGGGAAGTTTTGACTGCCCTTCCTGCCTGACTGGAGCCCAGAAAGTTCTGCTCCAGGGGACCCCTCCTATCAGGGATTTAAATAAAAGTACAAAGGACTGCATGAGAACAAAAAGGTTTGAATCATCTAAACAGCAAGTAAAACAAAGCCTAACATTCAAAAGTTCACCCATCCAGTGATTCTTCAGACCCTGGGAAGAGAGAGATAATTTCATCTTTCTGTGCAGAGATAGTACCTTTATATCCTTGCAAGTTGGACATTAACACGGTGACTCCAGTTGTTTATTTGGCATCCCAGCACACACAGTAAAATGTATTTTTACATCACCAAAGGAGCTCAGGAAGAGAAAACTAGCCACCCTCTACTGGGAACCGAGAGGACTCCTTTCATCCCCAAGTTTAGGAAGGAAGGGACATAGTACAGCTAGCCTGGGTTCCTGCCCCGAAGAGTATTGGGATTGCACACCAGGGTGAGGGTTACACTTGTGAGGACGAAGGAGACATCCATCTGCTGATATATAATGCAGCAATTGCATTCAAGCAATCGTAGGTTTGCTCAGGAAAGATTACACGACTCCCCTATCTGAACTGCATTTGGGCAATGTAGGAGATTTCAATTCTTTTTTTTTTTTTTCTTTATTTTTCAACTTTTCATATTTAGCCAAACACATTTGACATTCTAGCAATATTGGAAAAACATCTTTAAACAGAAAATAGGTAAAACAATATATCATAAGCAATCTGTTCATTTAAGACCTCTATTGGGGACTGTTAAATTATTCATTGCAATAAACTCAGGAAATTAACAACTATTTTCTAAATATCCACTTATATTTCTTTCTTCCTTCAACACTTGAAGTAAGAGGAAATAATTGAGGGGATTTCTCTGTTCTGTAAGAACCTTTCCACCTGTTCTGGGTCAAAAAACAAATACTTTTTAGAACCTATTCCTATTAAGCATTTGCATGGAAATTGTAATTGAAACATTGCTCCAATATTTACCACTCATTGTCTCATTAATAAAAAAATGTTCCTTCTCAATTGTGAACTTTTGGCTAAATCAGGAAATAAAGCCAATTTCTGGCCATAAACATTTTCCCGGATGACCGAAAAAACATTTTCATGGTCCATATCTTATTGTATTCTAGAGCAAACACAACTATTAAGGTTGCTTTACCCACTATTTCATTGTGATTCTTGAAAAAATTCAGTCAGATTTTCTAATGGAGCTGATTGTATGGGAATGTTATCCTGGTTTTCTGCCACTTTAGAGGGAATATAATAGGCTTTAGTTATTGGAGGTATAGCATCCTGCGATATTTTTAACACCTCTAGGTAAAATTTCCTGATCATTTAAATAGGAGTCATTGTTAAAGATTTCGGAAAATTTAAAATCCTCAAGTTTAATCTCTTTGAGTTATTTTCCAAAGACTCCTACCTACGGTTATTAACCTCCATACCCTTTATCAAAGCCACATCACATTTTTCAAACTTTTCACTTTTAATCTTAGTATCATGTTCTATAACCATAGGGGTAGATTTTCAAACCGCGCGAACTGGCGTACTTTTACTGGCGCATCAGGCGCAAGCAAAAGTACGCGGGATTTTAGTAGATATGCGCGTAGCCGCGCGTATCCGCTAAAATCCTGGATCGGCGCGCGCAAGGCTATCGATTCTGTATAGCCGGCGCGCGCCGAGCAGCGCAGCCTACCCCCGTTCCCTCTGAGGCCGCTCCGAAATCGGAGCGGCCTCGGAGGGAACTTTCTTTTGCCCTCCCCTCACCTTCCCTCCCTTCCCCACTCGCCTGGCCCTGTCTAAACCCCCCCTTACCTTTGTTGGGGGATTTACGCCTCCCGGAGGGAGACGTAAATCCCCGCGCGCCAGCGGGCCGCTAGCGCGCCGGGAATCGACCTGGGGGCGGGTACGGAGGGTGCGGCCACGCCCCCGGGCCGTAACCACGCCCCGGGCCCGCCCCCAAAACGCTGCCGACACGCCCCCAAAACGCCGCGCCGACCGGGCCCACCCCCGACACGCCCCTGACACGCCCCCCTCGCCAAACCCCGGGACGTACGCGAGTCCCGGGGTCTGCGACGCCGGTAGGCCTATTGAACATAGGCGCACCGGCGAGCAAGCCTCTGAAAATCCGCCCCATAGATTGCAATGTTTTTACATCCTTTGAAATACCCTCAATTTTTAAACCAAGGGAAATCTCTAAATTTTTAATTGCTGTCCAAAGAGTTTCTAGAGTAATCTGTCTTGGGATCTGAGGAAATCTTGGTATACTCTCTGATGAAATCGATACCACAGGATTAATATCCACCATCAATGCCTGGGATCTTGTATCTGCAGGATCCCCCATCAAAGATGAGTCCTGTAGGACATTGCTTATTTACCCCGGGTTCTCTTGCAATCCTGCATGTAAGACAGAGTCCAAAGTTGGTGGAGTGTGGACTTCAGGGCTGAGGGAGATGAGCTCCCTGAAATAGAGGGTAGAGATACCCCTCTATTTATTTCATTTTCCCCTAATGGTGTGCTGGTATCATTGGGTTGCAAAAAACCGACAATAGTCTGTTGGGACATTGAGAGAGGCGGTGCTGTGGGGATTGATGGGTAAACTCTCACAGTTCCCTTCTGCTTCTTCCCCATAGACCAATCGGGATTTGTGAATGTAAAGAGAGAAGAGAGATGATCACTTACCGATTTTAAGGCCTTCCCTTCTCACACAGATGACGTTGGGATCCTGGCCACTCCCCGGCTGCAGCTCCGTTGGAGGTTCGCTCAGGCTGAGCGCTCCTGGAAGGCACCAGTCTCTCCTCTCTCACCAGTCCCGATTAAACACCACAGTGGGGCCGATTTTAAGGCCTTCCTGTCTCACGCAGATGATGTCGGGATCCTGGCCACTCCCCGGCTGTAGCTCTGTCGGATGTTTGCTCAGGCTGAGCGCTCCCGGAAGGCACCGGGCGGTCTCTCCTCTCTCTCCAGTCCCCGGGAGATTTCAATTCTGATAACAAATGTATTCCTGGATAATTTCTGCCTCTGTTGTCAAAGGCCTCAATTCTGCAAAATTCCATAGCTGTGTAAATGACTTGCAAAAAAGGTAATGGGACTGGTTTGGGGGAAGGAGGGACATTTTACTATATCTGAGTGATTTTATCTTCATAGGAAAGGCCAAGTTGCAATATGGAGTCAGAACAAAGAAGCATGGGAGGTGCAGCTGTACACCCTATTTAGCTAAATGAGGGGTGTATGTGTGTGTGTCACATGATGCATTAGCCATGGCACTAGATTTATTTAGCTCCTGGTCTCACACCCGATCATTTGTGATAATTGTTATGTTTTTCCCCTGTGTTGAAATTTATTTGAAATGTCCAAAGAAGCTTTGTGAATGTTGATACTCACGAAAGCACATCCCTAGACACAAGGGGGCAGTTGGGAGGTGTAGTCCTGAACTGCAAGCAATGCTTTCAGGCAGAGAGATTAAGAAGGCAGGAGCTGAAGGGGCCAAGCCAGGTCATGGCTTGTCCAGACCAGCTGTGCATAGTGAGGGTAAGTTTATAACAGTGCACTTAAAGCTAAAGTCTGCATGTGGAAAGTAACCTTGAAGACTTTAGCTCGAATTTTCAAAGTGGACTTATGCCCATAAGAGTGCTTTGAAAATTAGCGTGTACGTGTGGCCTGCAGCGCAGCATACGTGTACATATTTACACCACCTTGCTAGCAGGGTTAAGTGTGTGCATAGAGATTTACGTGCAGAATTTTGGAAAATAAAAAATGCAGGTAAATTGCTATTCCCGTCCCAACTCGGTCCCCCACCCCCAAACACCTTTTTTGCAGTGCACAGAAAAAGTACACGTGGATTGATAGAATAACTTTTGTGCATATCTTCACATGCACAACTCCCTGGGTAATTTTCTAAAGGCCTAGTTACGTGCAGAAAACCGCATTTTACGTGCATGTTTTTGAAAATTAAGCCAAGTACGATTGTCTGAGGCAACAACAGAAAACAAATGTTTTTTATTGATAAAGGGAGATAGTCGGTGGTTTTTGAGGACTGCAAGATAACCCTGAGATAATGCACGCAACTGCACACAATTGTATAAATAAAAAGTGAAAAAAAATGTCTAATTCCAGTGTCACTTTTTAAAACCAACAAACAATAAATCCATTGTGTTCAATTATTTTATGTGGAATGTCACACGGTAAGAATCCTTTCGCCATTCAGTTTTTGGTAGATGGTAGGAAGGTTGGCATTACTGCTTTAGTATAACTTCTCAGAATTTCCTTAATTATATTATTACTTGAAAATCATTTCTTTTAATATATTCTATCTCCATTTAGGTTTTTACTGATAACCGTGACTGTGTTACCTGGGTTAGATGAGGATTTGTATCACTTTATGTCTGTAAGAGTTTAATACCGCCTTGCATTCTAGAAAAAGCTGAACAAGGAGCTACAGTAGCTGAATTGCATATTAATTCCTAATTTATCAGTTTTCCTTTTTGCCTGTGCAGGAAATAATTAAAAGATTACTAAATGCCTACATGAGTTTCATCTGTGGAAGAGGAAGTCCTTTGATTTATTGTAACCATAAACTAACGCAGAATGCAGCAAACAAAATAAATCTGCAATCTTTTACTTAAAAAGAAAAATCCTTGTAGCCTGAAAAAAGAAATACAAAGAATTTATGTACCCAAGAGCACAAGCATATATTCATTAAAGTCCATAGTTGAAAATGTTTACAATGCATGAGTTTGGGGGTTTGTTTTTTTTTGGTTAATCAAAAAATGACAAACTGGTCAACCATATTGACTGATTTAGTCTCTTTTGCTCAGTATGCATCCCCAACATAGGGGCAAATATCATCTGTACAAGTAGTCTTAATCCACCTGCACGATATAATTTTAGACACAGAAAAATCTTAAGGTACAGAGGCTTGTATGTTGCCCTTTCTGTTTGATCAAACCCTGTGAATATGGCAGGTGGGCAAAGCCATCTAACATCAAGGCACGGGCAATTAGTGGCTAGAAGCCAGTATGAAGGGAACTCTTGATACTGGCTTCTGAGTTCAGTACATTTTTAAAACCACTGCGTACTGTAGGTATCAAGATTCAGGCGGGCCCCTGCCATCAAATCAAGCCTGCTGGAGTTCATCGCCAATTGGCTTGTGGTGAGGGTCCCTACTGTAACAGTCTAAGTGGTGTTAATGGATTCGACGGATACATTTCTTGCCTCTTGCTGTAAATGAGTGAAGGATGGGAAGGCAGGTGAATTTTAATGCAAACCAGAGTGACGGAAGAACAAGCAGCACGGAAGAGAAATGCCTTCAACAAGGATGTCGACATTTCAATCCAGCGAGTCACCATCTAGGCACCGCAGAGAATGGTCGGCTAAAATCAATTTACTCTTGGCAAATCCACTGCCCGATTTTTCTTTAGGGTTCAAGCACAGAGGTGGGAATGACATTTTTTTTTTTTAATGTAGTCGGCTCCTCTTCGATCCTAGGTGGCTCAGAAGACCTGTAATGAGCAGACTGCTGGAAATATGACCCGCACAGATCACAATCATAAGAACATAAGAACATAAGAAATTGCCATGCTGGGACAGACCAAGGGTCCATCAAGCCCAGCATCCTGTTTCCAACAGAGGCCAAAAACCAGGCCACAAGAACCTGGCAATTACCCAAACACTATCAAGACACTAGCAAGACCTGGAATCCTCCAGGTCTTGCTACACAATTGAACATCACAGAAATAATATCTATTCTCACAATACTCTGGCCCTGCCTGCCTTTTGAGCACGCTTACTCCCATCTCTTCTGCCAATTTATTTATCTAGTTCACTTATAATCTGCAAGTCTAAACATATTCATTGCACATTACAATTTCAGACTCTTGTTTAGTTGAGGAGAGGAGGATTGGAAGGGAAGTGACAAAGGAAGTAAAAAAGCAATATACAAGTCGAGGAGAAAAACGAATAGAAAATGGGAAAGGGCCAGAACCTAAGGGAGGGAGTTGGGAATGGGGGAGGGGGGGAGAAAAAGAGAAGGAGCTAGGAGCTGGGAACAACAGCAGGAAGAAGGAAGGCAGCCTCACACAGCAGCCCGGTGCACCTGCAATAAGAAGGAGAGGACCCAGGTATGTCCTATCCTGTTGGGAATGATTAGGGTACTGCTGTGTTCTGGCCACATCCCCTCTCTGCTGATGTCATCCAGGGGTGCCTTCTTAAGTAGCCCCTGTTACAAGGGGAGGGGGAAGAGGACGTATTTCCACAGAGTACCTGAGCCTAGCTGAGCAGCATTCAAGCCCTGGGACTGAGCCTGACACGGTTGACACTTAGTTGTTTCCCTTTCGAAATCAGAATGCAGTAGACATATTTTATAACTACATGGGTTAGCTGAAAATTGTCATTCCCCCCCCCCCCCCCCCAATACAGTGGTTAAAAGATAAAAGAAGAAAATATGAACAAGTCTGTGTCCTGTGATTCAGCACTGCTCAATTGTGAGCACAGCTGTCAAACAGTTGTTGCCTCCATGGATCAAATATTAAAATACAGGTTTTGTACTACCCTGTTTCCCCGAAAATAAGACATCCCCCAAAAATAAGACCTAGTAGAGGTTTTGCTGAATTGCTAAATATAAGACCTCCCCCTAAAGTAAGTCCTAGCAAAGTTTGTATTTGGGAGCATGCCCGTCGCACAGAACACCAGAGCATGCAGCTGTGATTTTTTTACCCTGCAGGATTCACAGTTAGTTGTAATCACAAACCAGCATAACCAGACAACTATTCAGAATATAATAAATGTTCATTTTTTTGTTCAACAATATATGTGAATTCTTCTTCATGGAAAAATAAGACATCTCCTGAAAATAAGGCCTAGTGCATCTTTGGTAGCAAAAAATAATATAAGACACTGTCTTATTTTCGGGGAAACAGGGTAGCAAAACCAGGAGGAAGCTCTTTTATAAGAGCAATTAGATGCAGACTTCAGAAATTTAAAGCAGCATAGTCTTTATCCTCATCACACTCTCTTTCAAACCCACAAATGCAAATGCCAGCATGACAAGTACCCATGCTATTTCCAGCTGCCCAATATCCTTACTTGCATTACTCATTAGCTCTCCGCTAATAATTTAATATGTCCTCCATGCTGGGGCATGTTCCTGTTATAATTGTAATCCCATCACTGACTGTCATTATTAAATGAGAGTTCCTACCACATCTTTGCGTTATTATTTACCTCCACAGAGCTCCAGGCATGCCAGCAGGCCCGGGCTTAATGTATCTTTCACTTCCACAAACCAGAGCTCGTTCCTTAATTCCTTTCTGATCATGCAAATGCATATGGCCAGAATTAGCCACTTCATTCGCCACTTTGCATTCAGCAGAAAATATTCTGAAGATAACCAGGACTGTTCTTCACTGGGCAAATCATAACAAAACAAGTGTTTAGAGAAATGACTGTGATCACTGTTTGCTGGGCATGGATTTGAAAATGCAACCTATTATTAATCCACAGGCTCTGTTATTAAAGCTGGTGCCAAAATAGGCAGAAACTTTCATTTAATGGAAAATAATCATAAAAATAACAATCCTAGCTCTTTGTTTCATGCATACTTCAAAGTTAAACGAGTAGGAAAAGCATGCAGAGATCGCATGTGGGGGGCGTTGGGGATATTGTGAGTGGCTTGTTTCTGGAAGAGTTGTGTGTGTAGGGGTAACATAATAATATAGTAGTAACCCACAATCCAAGTGGAGCACTGAGAGGAGAGGATCATTTTTCTGGTGGCTGAAAAGAATCGGTAAGTAGTACTGCTTGGGGAAATTTTTAAACTTAAAGGTTTTGGGGAGAAGTAAACTAGTTGGGGTATATTCTTTAGTGTGTTTATATGTCTGCATTAAATAGCTAGTCAGAAGGCAGACAAAACAACCAGGAGTTTTATGTGTTTGTATTAAATAGCTAATCAGAGAAAAGGCAAAAACCAGGAGTTTTTGTTACGATTCTGCCCATGGTGGGACCACGGGCAGACTCTCACCTCTCTCTTTCAGCTCCTTTTGCAGCCCGGAGGCCGCCGTTGTCCCTTCCTCATGGCTGGAGCCGCCCAGTTGCAGTCTTTGCGGCCGGGTGGCCACCGCTGTCCTCTTCAGGTAGCTGGAGCCACCTGGGTGTTCCCCTCGCGGCCAGGAGGCTGCCGACAGCATTCCTACGCGGCCCGGAGGCCGTTGACATCTTCTTCTCCCTTCCGGGGGAGGGGCCTCCACTGTCGGCATCTTTCCTGCGGCAGGGAGCTGCACCCAGCTTCTTCTTTGCGGCTTGGACACTGCTGCTCCAGCATTGGGGCATGCTCCGCAGCCCAGCCCTGCTCCTGCACTCAGCGGCAGGGACGCCACTCTCCAAGGTCCTGCTCACTTCCTCCTTAGGCGCGAGGCTGCATCTCTCTTCACCTCTTAAAGGGCCAGCGAGGGAGTGGTCCTCCTGATGACATCATCGTGGGAGTTTCTCTTCAGCCCTATAAAGAGGACCTGTCTTCATTGCTTCGTTGCCTTCGCAAGGAGCCAGACCTCCTTAGGACTTCGCTGCATCCCAGCTTCTAGGCACTATGTTCCATGTTGGAATTCCATGTCTTCGTCTTCATCTTCGTTATGTCTCTCATCTGGTCTTGTGTCTCCGTCTCGTCAGTCCCAGGCCTCCTGATGTTTCATCCTTCAGATCCCCTGAAGTCCTGATGACCTATCCTTCTGATGTCTTCACGTCCTGATCTTCAAGCATCCAGATGTCCATTTCCTTGGCAGCGCAATCCTCCAGAAGATCCCGGCTTTTAATCTTCCTTGCACTGAGTCCTGCCTCAGTGTTCTTGCTCAGAGTCCCGTCTCTGGGTTCCTGGCTCCGAGTCCCGCTTCGAGCTTCTTCTCCGAATCCTGAATCCTGTCCAGGCCTTCGGAGCTCCTTGCGTGTGCTTCCATCCATATGAATGAATTCTGCATAAACCTGTTCCATACCAGCGTGGTCCGCGCCTGGCCTTGATTGGCTGTGGAGGGCGCACTTCGGTGCAGGCCTTGCCAGGGTCTTCGTCCTGGAATCTGCAAGCAACCTGAATCGGGAACCACCAGCGTGGTCTGAGACCTGCCTTGACTGGCTGTGTAGGGCGCGTGGTGTGGCAGTACAGATTCAGAACTTTGATTTGTGACTCTGTCAGAGTCACAATCCTCTTCAAGCAACCAGAGTCCCATCTAGCTCTTCAAGTATCCTTGTGACTCTGTCGGAGTCCTTCTCTTCAAGAAACCGTGAGTCCCATCTCACCTCTTCTTCAAGTATCCTGAGTCCCGTCTCACCTCTTTTTCAAGCAACCATGAGTCACGTCTCACCATTGTGAGTCCCGTCTCACCTTCTCCAAGTATCCTGAGTCTTGTCTCAGCCCTTCAAGTCTTTGTCCTGATCCTTCAATTATCCTGACTTTTCATGTGAATCCCTCACATATCCTGAGTCTTCGTCTGATGTCTTCGCCCTTCAGCCTCTGTCCGTCCTGTCACATCTGCCGTTCCCGTATGAGAGGTCCGAAAGGGCTATCGAGTTGCTGGAGGGCTACTCCAGAGACCAACATTGCATTGCTGGGTCTCTTCAATGTGATCAGGCTCGGCAGAAGCTAGGGTTCTGCATTTTCAGCATGTGCTTGGACACTCCTCGCCTGCCTCGGCGCTTCCCAGAGCTCCTCTGCAGTTACATCGTGGCTGAAGGGTACACAGTCTCCCAGAAATGGGATCGCCTCCAGCGTTTCCATAACAGATTGCGAAGGCCATGTGCCCGGTGAGGATGTTCCTGTGTTGGGCCTATACTTTTGCATTCCAAGAGTTCTTCTTTTTTCCTGGAAATTTTTTTTGGGGGTTACACAACCTGCAGGAGGCGCCTGCACCCAGAATTCCATCTCCAACTCATTGGACCCTCCAAGTCAGGGGTTCGGACTTGGGAGGGCCTTTGGGGGGGGGGGGGGTACGGTTACGATTCTGCCCATGGTGGGTCCACAGGCAGCCTCTCACCTCTCTTTTTCAGCTCCTTTTGCGGCCTGGAGGCCACCGACATCCCTTCTTCATGGCTGGAGCCACCCAGTTGCAGTCTTTGTGACCCGGAGGCCGCCAACGTCTTCTTCAGGCAGCTGGAGCCACCCGGGTGTTGCCCTCATGGCCAAGAGGCCGCCGACAGCTTTCCTACACGGCCGGGAGGCCATCAACATCTTCTTCTCCCCTACGGAGGAGGGGCCTCCACCATCGGCGTCTTTCCTGTGGCAGGTAGTCGCACCCAGCTTCTTCTTTGCGGCTTGGACGCCACAGCTCCAGCATCGTGGCCTGCTCCGCGGCCCAGCCCTGCTCCTGCACTCAGCGGCAGAGACGCCGCTCTCAAAGATCCTGCCCACTTCCTCCTTAGGCGCGAGGCCGCGCCTCTCTTCACCTCTTAAAGGGCCATTGAGGGAGTGGTCCTCCTGATGACATCATCATGGGAGTTTCTCTTCAGCCCCTTAAAGAGGGACTGTCTTCATGGTTTCGTTGCCTTCGCAAGGAGCCAGTCCTCCTTAGGACTTTGTTGCATCCCAGTTTCTCCTAGGCTCTCTGTTCCATGTTGGAATTCCATGTCTTCGTCTTCATTTTCGTTATGGTCTCTCATCTGGTCTTGTGTCTCCATCTCGTCGGTCCCAGACCTCCTGATGTTTCATCCTTCAGATCCCCTGAAGTCCTGATGACCTATCCTTCTGATGTCTTCATGTTCTGATCTTTACTCATCCAGATGTCCATTTCCTCAGCAGCGCAATCCTCCAGAAGATCCTGGCTTTTAATCTTCCTTGCAATGAGTCTCGCCTCAGTGTTCTTGCTCCAAGTCCCGTCTCTGGGTTCCTGGCTCTGAGTCCCGTCTCTGAGCTTCTTCTCCAAATCCTGAATCCTGTCCGGGCCTTCGGAGCTCTTTGCGTTTGCTTCCGTCCATACGAATGAACTCTGCATAAACCTGTTCCGTACCAGCGTAGTCCGAGCCTGGCCTTGATTGGCCGTGGAGGGTGCGCTTTGGTGCAGGCCTTGCCGGAGTCTTTGTTCTGGAATCTTCAAGCAACCTGAATCGGGAACCACCAGCGTGGTCCATGACCTGCCTTGACTGGCTGTGTAGGGCGCGTGGTGTGGCAGTACTGACTTAGAACTTTAATTTGTGACTCTGTTGGAGTCCTTCTCTTCAAGCAACCGTGAGTCCAGTCTCACTTCTTTTTCAAGAATCCTGAGTCCTGTCTTACCTCTTCTTCAAGCAACCGTGAGTCCCGTCTCATCTCTTCTTCAAGTATCGTCAGTCCCACCTCATCTCTTTTTCAAGTATCCCGAGTCCCGTCTCACCTTCTCCAAGTATCCTGAATCCCATCTCACCTTCTCCAAGTATCCTGAGTCTCGTCTCAGCCCTTCAAGTCTTCGTCTTGATCCTTCAAGTATCCTGACTCTTCATGTGAATCCCTCACATATGCTGAGTCTTCACCCTTCAGCCTCTGACCGTCCTGTCGCATCTGCCGTTCCCATACGACAGGTCCGAAAGGGCTATCGAGGGGCCGGAGGGCTACTCCAGAGACCAACATTGCGTTGGTGGGCCTCTTCAATATGATCAGGCTCGGCAGAGGCCAGGGATCTGCATCTTCAGGCTGTGCTTGGACACTCCTCGCCTGCCTCGGCGCTTCCTGGAGCTCCTCTGCAGTTGCGTTGTGGCGGAAGGGTACACAATCTCCCAGAAATGGGATCACCTCCAGCGTTCCCATAACAGTTTTGTGTGTTTGTATTAAATAGCTAGTCAGAGAGAAGGCAAAAAACAGGAGTTTTGTGTGTTGTGTATTAAATAGGTAGTCAGAAAGGCAGGCAAAAACCATGAGTTTATTTGTTTATATTAAAAAGCTAGCCAGAAGGAAGAAATAAACTAGGAGATATGTATACGTGTTGCGACTGTCGGTCTACGACGGCTTTGCCCCGCCTACCTCACTCTTCTTGCGGCTCCTCCCGCTCACCTTGGACTACTGGCTGCTGCGGCATCTGTCTGCTGACCTCTCCGGCGTCCCCAGACCAGCTTTGGTGCTGCTTCCCGCCATGCTCCTTCAAGGTACCATAGGGTGTGCATGCGCATGCCGCCCTCATTTTTATTTCCTAGTTGGCGCAAACCTCAGGGGCGTTCCCCTGAGATGACGTCACGCTGCCCAGATATTTAAGCCTACTACTTTTGCTAGCTAATCGAGTTAGCAACCCGGAACATTATGGATGGGATTTGCTCTCCGTACCGAAGCTACTCTGCCACTCCAGCGTTACCTTAACTTAATAGCAGGTAATGGACTTCTCCTCCAAGAACTTATCCAATCCTTTTTTAAACACAGCTATACTAACTGCACTAACCACATTCTCCGGCAACAAATTCCAGAGTTTAATTGTGCGTTGAGTAAAAAACAACTTTCTCCGATTAGTTTTAAATGTGCCCCATGCTAACTTCATGGAGTGCCCCCTAGTCTTTCTACTATCCGAAAGAGTAAATAACTGATTCACATCTACCCGTTCTAGACCTCTCATGATTTTAAACACCTCTATCATATCCCCCCTCAGTCATCTCTTCTCCAAGCTGAAAAGTCCTAACCTCTTTAGTCTTTCCTCATAGGGGAGTTGTTCCTACCAAAAGTAGAACCCCGGAGGGTAAAGAGAGCTTCCAGCAGCAGCAAAAAGCGGCAGAGCAGCTTAGACCGGACGAATCCAATTCTTGCTAACTCAAAGACAGTCAGAAAATGGGCAACCTAAATACCCGGATGTTGTGACGTCACTCGAGGGGGCGCCCCCAAGGTTCACGCCAATGTTGGAATAAAGACGCGGGTGATGCGCGCGCACCCTAGGAGGCCTTCAGGTGAATCATGGCGGAATGCCTTGCCATAGCCGTTCCGGGGACGTCGGGGAGTGCGGCAAGCAGATGCGGCGGACGCCATTTTCCCGAGGCTGATGGAGAAAGCGAATATTGATGTGAGGCATGTAGGACACAGCCGTCTGAGTCCGACGGACGCAACACTTATTTACAGCATCAGTGAAGCTTTCTCTGCCTCCATCTGCTGGCAGGGAGGCAAAACTCAGGAGCCTGGACTGATCTGGGTACGTGCAGGGAATATGATATTTTTGAAGTTCCAATGGAAATATAGGCAATCACCTGGCCATGTTTGTCTGAAAGGCTGCGATGATAGAATCAACTAGCAGCTGGAACTATCTAGCAGGCTACAAGTATGACAAAAAAATAGAAGTCCTAGCAGAAAACCAGGGGCTCATATAACCTTGTCTGTCTGGCAGGCTATGCAGGGAATCATTTTTACCTGATCAGACCAGGCTGTGATGATAAAATAAAACGTGCAGCTGGGTCTGTCTGGCAGACATTAAGGGGTAGATTTTAGAAATTTGCGCGCATGCGTACTTTTGTTCACGCACCAGGCGCGAACAAGAGTACGCGGGATTTCAATAGATACGCGCGTAGACGCGCATATCCATTAAAATCTGGGATTGGCGCGCGCAAGACTGCCCAAAATCGGCAGCCTGCGCGCGCCGAACGACGCAGCCTGCCTCCGTTCCCTCCGAGGCCGCTCTGAAATCGGAGTGGCCTCAGAGGGAACTTTCCTTCGGCCTCCCCCCACCTTCCCCTCTCTTCCCCTACCTAACCCCCCCCCCCCCCCGGCCCTATCTAAACCCCCTCCCTACCTTTGCTGTACAAGTTACCCCTGCTCAAAGCAGGCGTAACTTGCATGTGTTCGGCCGGCCGCCGGTGCGTCAAGGTCCGATGCGGGGGCTGGTCCGGAGGCCGCGGCCACGCCCCCGGAACGCCCCTGATGACGTGCCGGCCGCGACACGCCCCCCCAGGAAAGCACCGGGACTTGCGCGTGCCGCTGAGCCTACTCAACATAGGCTCGGCGCGCGCAGGGGGAGTTTGGGCCAGGTTTTCGGGGGGTACGCGTTAGAGATGTGAATCGTGTCCTCGATCGTCTTAACGATCGATTTCGGCTGGGAGGGGGAGGGAATCGTATTGTTGCCATTTGGGTGTTTAAAATATCGTGAAAATCGTTAAAATCGTGAGCCAGCACACTAAAACCCCCTAAAACCCACCCCCGACCCTTTAAATTAAATCCCCCACCCCAAATGCCTTAATACTTCATCAACTTTGGGAGGGAAGTACTTACTTGCCCTAAACCAATGGCAGGAAAACCGGCACACTAAAACCCCCTAAAACCCACCCCGACCCTTTAAATTAAATCCCCCACGCTCCCGAACCCCCCCCCCCCAAATGCCTTAAATTACCTGGGGGTCCAGCGGCGGTCCGGAACGGGCTCCTGCAATTGAATTGTGTTGTCTTCAGCCGGCGCCATTTTGCAAAATGGCGGCCGCAAAATGGCGCCGGCCATAGACCAACACAATTCGACTGCAGGAGGTCGTTCCGGACCCCCGCTGGACTTTTGGCAAGTCTTGTGGGGGTCAGGAGGCCCCCCCAAGCTGGCCAAAAGTCCCTGGGGGTCCAACGGGGGTCCGGGAGCGATCTCCTGCCGCGAATCGTTTTCCGTACGGAAAATGGCGCCGGCAGGAGATCGGCTGCAGGAGGTCGTTCAGCGGGGGTTCCGGACCGCCGCTGAACGACCTCGGACGATATTTTAAATCGTCAAAAAACGATTCACATCCCTAGTACCCCTTTGAAAAGCTGGCACTAAGTACTGTAATAACCAGAAAACCTAGTAGAAATGCAGGCATTCATACAGCCAGGTCTGTCTGGCAGGCCATACAGGGGTCCAAGAAGGCCAGATGTTTGGGTGATGACTACATTAATAATACCAGCTATTTACACAGTTACAGAGCTTTGGGGTCAGACATGAAAACGATGAGGAGCAGGAGAGAACTAAGAGGGGGAATTTTCAATGCTCCTCTATCAAGATGGCAAAATACAAAAAAACCCAAAAAGTGTCTTGGATAAAGAGATGTCTTGTGGGTGGTCACACACTGTCCCTGGCAGCTGGGAAGTGTCCTTAGCAGTGCAGACAGAATAACTGGACAGACCAGATGGGCCAGTTCTTTTTCTGCCAGCATCTATTATGCTACTATGTTAATATTTTGTATATCTGGTATTTTTTGTTCTCCTGTTGGATGCAGACTATCAAAGCGCTGTGCTTATGGCAAACTTGGTATTTCCCAAGAGCGAGAAAGTAATCACAGTGGCTCAAATGATGTTTTTCTCTGAAGCAATTCAAGGAGAATAATGGATGTGTGACTGATATATGAATAATTGCATAAAACAGAAGCCCGAACTTCCATTAAAAAAAAACCTCACACACAACTTAGTCAGATGTAATAAAGTATATTTTTTCTCAGTAGTTTCCTCCTGCTCCTTCGGGCTTCCAGCTTAATCAGGACCTGACACTATGCGCCTTCCTTTGCAGCTAGTCAGGAACTCCACACTTTATAAGGGTGTACATTCGTTTTTACCCAAAATAAATAAAAGGTGACAAGATTTGCATTTCATTAAAAAAAAATTGTTCTTTTTTTCAACTTTCATTTGAGAAAGTCAATGAGAACCCCCCCCCCCCCAAAAGATATAAAATTCTCCCTCCCCCCTCTGCCCCTCACAGGGGCTCTATGCATACAACCATACAACAAAATGGTGCCAGCCTATAATGCAGAGTATTTGTCACTTCTAGGAATAAAGGAAATTTATGATAGTGGGTTTTATTTTGTTTGCAATAACATTTTTAGACCGCAATAACTTATACTTTAGGATGATATCTTTTAAATAATAATAAATAAACTGGTGCACAGGCGCTCGCTCATTTGTGCACACAAGTCAGCCTGCGCCCATTTTATAACATATGCGTGCAAATCAGGGCATTTAAAAAGAGGCACCACGCCATTGCCAGTTTACCAGTTTGTCCAGCAGTTCACCCAGTTAACAGAAAGGTCCTCCAAACCCCCTGGCTTGATAGCCTACACCCTCCCAGTTACCCCAGACTCTTTAAGCCCCTCAGAAATGGCTCAATCCTTTTACTTTTTCTTTTTTTAACTTACATGTCATCCGTAGCAGAAGCAAAGTTATGCAGCAGAGGGCCTCGGCGTGCGCTGGGCTTGCGTAAGTATTTACGTGCACATCTGTGGTTCACGCCACAAAACACCCATGCCCTCACCTGGCCCCTTTTTTGGAAAACTTTGGAGATGTGCACGCTGCAGGAGATACGCTCGTATCTGGGCGGCTTTTAAAATCTGCTCAGCATGCACAAGCCCGACTTATCTGCACATCCACTAATTAGTGTGCGCGCTGGGCTTTTAAAATTCACCTTTATGTACCTCAGCAAATATTTTCCCAAAAGCTTACTTGATCTGCAGAAAATAACTGAAACACCATTTTTTTAGTAATAATCCTCAAAGAAAACAAGGAAAAGGAATGTGGAAAGGAAGACATTTTACTCCTCTCAGAATTCCCCCTCTGCCTCTCCCTTCCCCTCCCCCCAATTTTACATAGTTTCAAGGAGGATTGTTTAAAAAAAAAAAAAAAAAAAGTCTTTACTCCAGAGCATAATTTACCAAATACCACATTTGAACCAGGTCAAAAAGATTCAAACCAGCTGACTGTGTAGATTCATGTTGAGGCACAAATGATCCAGATGTATACAAATCTATTCACAGTGGGACGAATTTTAATATCTACGTGCGGGCATAGATATGTGCACGCAACCCGGCGCACACAAATCTACGCCCAATTTTATAACATGTGCGCGCAGCCGCGCACATGTTATAAAATCCGGGGTCGGCGCACGCAAGGGGGTGCACACTTGTGCACCTTGCACACACCGAGCCCCTAGGGGAGCCCCGATGGCTTTCCCCATCTCCTCTCAGAGCGGCCTCGGAGGGAACTTTCCTTCCGCCCCCCCCCTCTCCCTTCCCCTATCTAACCCGCCCCCCAGCCCTACCTAAATCCCCCACCTTTGTTTTGTTATTTACGCCTGCCTGTGGGCAGGCGTAGGTTGTACGCAATCCCGGGCCCAGCGGCAGTGGAGAGGCCACTGGCCACGCCCCGCCCACACCCCGCCCATTTTTTCAAGCCCCAGGACTTACATGCATTTCATGACTTGCGCATATTGCCGGGCCTATGCAAAATAGGCTCGGCGCATATAGGCTTTGAAAATCTGCCCCAGTAAGTGGATGGGTGGAGATTTATTCTAGTATTTTATAAACTGTGTAATGAACCTGTATTTCCACTACAATGAAAGTGCTTCCTTTTCCTACTTATTTTATAAAAATATGCGCGTATATTTTCGGTGTGTAAAAAAAAAAAAAAAAAGAACATGTGCATGTAAAAACCTGGTATTTTATAATGTGTGCGCGTATCTGAAATCACCAGTTCGCCGATACTTCTGCCAGGTTCACCCAGTCCATCTCCAGGTCACCTAAACATTTTAGCACTTTATCCTGACCACCCTTCGAGCAGTTCACTCAGACCCACCAAAAAACTGCAGAGAACCAACAAGTTTGATATTAAGTGCGCTAGTTAATTAGCAGATGTAGAAATGTGCAATTAAGTTAGATAATTTATATGCAAATCTCTTTTATAAAATAGAAACTTCCATGTGTACCTCTTGACCTTGCCCCAGAATGCACCATTTTTTTGCACTGGTCAGTGTCTGCAAAACCAAAAATATGCACATACTTTCAATGTTTATAAAATAGCATATTCACAAATACATGCTACTTACGTGCATATAAGCTAATTTTCCATGCATAACCCCTTTGAAAATTTACTCAAAAGTATAGCTTGGGGCTCATCTACCAAACCTCTCTAGCTGTCCTGAAGTCTTGTTTTAATCCAAACAAGTTCATCCAGCTGTAACAGAAACCAATGTGGGTTTGAAAAGCCCCGGAAAAGGATCTCATCCTACTACCCTTAACCACCATGGCTCACATTAATATTCTTAGCCTACCCTGATGTCAAACAACAGGAATCCTTTGACATTTTTTAATGAACCATCAGATTGGAGGATTCAGTCTTCTTCTCGGGGTTCATATTCTACATAGTTAGGGCTGGCCTGGATGGAGAAATGAACTCAGGGCCTGGCGTTTCATAAAAAGTGCCATGATGGATCAGACCAAGGTCCATCGAGCCCAGCATTCCATCTCCAACAGTAGCTAGTCTGGATCACAACTACCCGGCAGATTCATTCCTTGTTGCTCACAAGTCATGCACCTTTTGAGTACAGAAGACTTGGCAGAGACTTCAATAACAAGGACAAAGATAATAGTAATAAGTAACGAGAGATTATAAGTATCTTAAGACAACTTACTGACGATTATGTGAAAACTGTTGAAATAGAATTTCTGTACTACTAGCCTGATGCCCTAGACCTTTAGTTAATATGAATCAGAACATCAAAGTAGATTTATATAAATACCTGTTGTGTTGATCTATAGGTTGAATGTTACTTTTGTAAAAACTGTTGTGATCTTCATTTGGAACAACGGTATATAAAATGTCTAAATACTTATCACAGAATATTTTCCAATTCTTTCTAAGTCCCCCTAACTTTACTATTAGTTTAAAAACATCTGTGATGATTTAATGGTTAACTTTATGCTCATGGTTAGAACAGAAAGGAAGACAGGCATCAGTACTTTACATACATCACTGCTAGCCCATCCCTATCATGATGATAAAAAATTTTTCAGGATGACAGGAATAAAATTATGAAAATGAAGGACATGACTCAATGACCTCCTTCCCAAATTTTCAGATATGAAATGGGCCAGAAAATGAAGGCAGCATTGCCCCTGAGTGGGCTGCCATGCGTAGTCACATGGAGACGGCTCACTCTTACTTTCTATAGTATATTCCTTGCTCACAGACTTCTCAAGGTCTTTCAGTCTCCAAGGCGCTTGATCTTCATAATCATACAAGTTAAAAAAAAAAAGAAATAAAACTCTCATTTTTAATTATCTCCTTTCTTGGAAGATGGTTCTGCTCACAAAAGATTCCTAACGGTTTTATTCTATTCTCTAAAGTTAGAAGATCTAAAATAAAGGAATATATAAAAACAATTTTCGCAGTAACAGGGGCTTTTAATGGGTCTATTCATCCATCTCAAATTTAAAAACTCTTCCCACGGAGGTTACTGAACTCTGCTGAAACAGAGGAGCATAATTAATCTACCAAATGTACAAACTGATCATGAAGAACTGCAAAGCAGTGTAATGTTTTAATTAGTAATTTTCTGTATCTAGAAGTATAACAAATGCAAAAGCAATGCAAGGTAACCCAAATATTGGTAATGCTTTCAGGCACTGCGGAAATGAACACAGATAAATATAAAACAGCAGGCTGAGTACAGAATCAACCAACAAGCCATCAAAGGGCAGCAGCTCCGGCTTTTTAAAGTTGATTTTTTAAGGGCTCTGATCACTGCCGGTCTGCTCACTGCTGTCTGCAGGAAATATTACAATTTCGGCTCTCAGAAAAGTGAAAAAATACATAAGTGTAGTTCTGAAATGCTGAGCAAGGCATGCAAATCAGCTTTTGCCTGTATACGTCTTTCTTCCGCCTGGTCTGAAAAACAAACAAAACAACAAAGTCCATGAAGTCACCAGATTATTTACTGACAAAGCAGGCAACCTATATGCTTATGATCTCATATCCAAATTTAAAAATTTAATAAATGTAAGATACTAAATACATTGCTCATGTAGCAATTATTTAATTTAATTATGTAATTTAATTATTTAAATTAATATAATATATTTTATATATATATATATATATAATATATAATATATATATATAATATAATGTAATATAATTATTTAATTTAATTATGTAATTTAATTTGTATTATTTATATTTATATTATATTTATATGTTATATGTTATATGTTACTCTTATGTTAAGAAAAGCTGTTTAATGTAACGCCTTTATTGCGACAGTTATTGTTCGATGTAAACCGACCTGATTCGATACTTGTATTGAGAATGTCGGTATATAAAACTCCGAAATAAATACATAAATAAATAAATAAATTATCTTCTTGCAAAGTCAAAAACTTCATAAATATTTTGGTATTTGTAATGCAGCAATCAACAGGAGGAGGTGTTGCCTAATATTAATTCAGTGCTTTAGGGAAAATTTTCTATGTCAACCAGTGAGAACCAGGAGCTACACTCTGAGGCCACCAAAAGAATTTGTTGCGAGAACCTTTGTTCTAGACTGTAGTTCCTGTTGAGCACATATGTTGCAACACATACACCTCCCTCATGTCAAATGCTCATTCCATAAATTTCATAACTTTATACTCTGAGGAAATAAATATTCAAACTACTTTCTTAATATTTGAGTCCGATGAACTAAGGTGAGAATGGCTTCGCAAATACAACTCCGTGTGTAAAAATGGCAAACAGTGTGCACAATCACATTTGCAAATTTTGACATGCGCCACTTGGTGGCTTTCTATTCATAGTTTTGTGTTGCAAAGATTGGGGCAGATTTTAAATTGTAAGTGCGCAGGGTACATTTGTGAGCACTACCTGGCGCACACAAATGTACACCCAATTTTATAACATCCAGGGTCGGTGCATGCAAGGGGGTGCACACTTGTGTACCTTGCGCGTGCCGAGCCCAAGGGGAGCCCCGATGGCTTTCCCCGTTCCCTCCAAGGCCACGCCGAAATCGGAGCGGCCTTGGAGGGAACTTTTCTTTGCTCCCCCCCACCTTTCCCTCCCTTCCCCTATCTAACCCACCCCCCAGCCCTACCTAAATCCCCTCCTACCTTATCTCGTTGAGTTACGCCTGCCTCTGGCAGGCGTAATTAGCACGTGCCGGCTTGCCATCCCCCGGCACAGGCCACTGTGCTGGAGGATTCGGCCTCGTCCCCAGACCACCCGCGAACTGCCGCCATGCCCCCAGCCCGCCCATTTTTTAAAGCCCCGGGACATGCGCGTGTCCCGGGGCTTGCACGTGCTGCCCCTATGCAAAATAGGCTCGGCGCATGCAGGGGTAGGTTTTCGGGTGTTACGAGCGTAACCCTTTGAAAATCTACCCCATTATGCACAAATCACTTAAATAAGCTGAAGGGTCATGCAGATCAGCTCTTAGCAATTTTGTTGTAGCAAAATTGTGTGCAGAACCACAAATTCCCACAAAATTTAACTACACCTCAGGGAAGTGTAGTTGTTTTATGTGATTTTACACAGACGTTTTGCAAAAAACTCCTCCTGAAGCTATATGAATAATATTTAAATAAGCTGGTATTGGCTCATTCCTACAAACCTACTTGCAGGTTAGTACATCAGCCACTTGTTCTAATCAAGATTCTAAGACAGAGCTACTCACACCTGTCCTGGGGACCCCGCAACCAGTCGAGTTTTCAGGATATCTACAATGAATATGCATGAGATGCATATTGTATATATTTGAGACCCAGTATACGCAAATTTGTCTTATGCACATTCATCAAGGATACTGGCTGTGTGGTCACTAGCATAGATTTGGGAAGCCCTACTCTAAGTTAGGGTCCTCTATCCCATCCTACATCCTCACCCTCCTCCATCCTCTTTCCCTATTGAATCCATCTTTAATCCCCACTTAGGGCCCGATTTTAAAAATTATCTACATGCTTAAAATTGAGTTTTACACATGTAAATGCACTTTACACACATAAATAGGCTTTTGAAAATTGCTACACTATATGCCATTGAATTGTCCATAGCATACTCATGTGTAAGTGTACTTTACACACATAAATGGCTTTTTAAAATTGCTACGATAGTATGTTACATTTACATGTGTAATGCCTTTTAAAAATTACCATCTTAGGGGTGGATTTATCAAAATGCGGTAAGTACCGCATGCGATAGCAAAAGGGGTGTGTTTTATGCTAATATATCATTTATTGCAATAATTACTTGTGCGAAGAGCTAAGTTAGTGCAAATTGCAAAACCATTTTCAGATTCTGCGATAAGTGCCAGACCTGTTGTATTTCCTTCATTCAACCGCCAGGGGACCATGACACACAGGGAGGGAGAGGGAGAGAGAGAGAGAGAGTGAGAGACTGGCCATGTTGTCATGGCCCATAGGTAGGTATTTGTATCCCTATGGTAGACCCACCTAGTAACTCGAGGTGGGGTTTAGGTAAGAGTGTAGGGGGTTAGGGGCCACTTTGACATTCTACGTGACACCTACGAACAGAACAGTGGTCTCTTGTGAAGATTTGCTGGCCTTCGGAGTGAGGAAACTCACTCCAAGATGAGATTTGGGCAATAGGTTAGAGACCACTGTTCTGTTCGTAGGTGTCACGTAGAATGTCAAAGTGGCCCCTAACCCCCTACACTCTTACCTAAACCCCACCTCGAGTTACTAGGTGGGCCTACCATAGGGATACAAATACCTACCTATGGGCCATGACATTATGGCCAGTCTCTCTCTCTCTCTCTCTCCCCTCCCCCCACCCCCTGGACCCATCAATTCACCTGAAATAGGACTTACAGGAGACATCACAAATGGCGATGAAACCTTACCACACGGTCACGGCAGCTATCACACAGCCTAACGCAATCCAAAGAGGTGTAGTTAAAATCAGCGTTACAGCTGTGCAATAGCTCTTTGCAGACAGGCTAACCCAGCCCACTCTCCGCCCTTAACTCCTCCTATTTTCTGAATTTGCATCGCACCATACAATATGGTGCGATCGCATGCATTAACGGGGCTTTTCGCATGCGATAAGCCCTTAACGCATGCGAAAACGCCTAATCGCATTTGGATAAATGACCCCCTAAGTGAGAAGGATCTGTTTTCTATCCTATAATTTAAATGAAAACACTGGACTGTACTGAAAGGCAGGTCAATGACTAGCAAAATTATTGCTCTATTTTGACAAATAAATTTGCAGAATTTACACACATTGGGGGTAATTTTCAAAAGGATTAACATGCGTAACAAGAAGAACATATCCTGGTGATTTTCAAAAGCCCGTCAAGTGAACTAATGCGTCTAATACCTATTGACAATTCAATATCATATTTCGTAGCAATTTTCAAAAGCCTACTTATTTATTTATTTATTTATTTTATTTGAAATTTTTGTATACCGACATTCGTTAGGCAAACATCACATCGGTTTCCATGTAACATAAAAACTGGCCAACATGGCTTTACAATGAAACTGATAATGGAACTGGGTGGAGGTAAGGGAGGGGAAACAAAAGGGAATTACTGAACAAAAAGAATATAAGCTATAAATATGATGATATATAAGCAATAAAAATTATATACAAAGGAATGTTTACAAGTAAATTGTTTACAATGAATGTGTATATGTATATGTGTAAAGTGCACTTATGGGTATAAAACCCAGTTTTAAGTGTGCAAATCCATTTGAAAATTACCCCCTTCGAGGTAGATTTTAAAAGCCTGGCGCATGCATGAATTAAGGGATGCACAAATTAGTTTGGCTCGCACGCACCGAGCAGATTTTAAAAGCTGCCTGGATACTCGCATATCCCCCACAGCGTAGACATCTCCAAAGATTACAAAAGGAGGCAGGATTGTGGGCATGGTCCGGGGAGGGGCATGGGTGTTTTGGGGTGTAAACCAGAGATGTGCATGTAAAGACTTGCGCGCCCCCGGTGCTCACTGAGGACCCCTGCCATGTAACTTTACCTCTGCTCTGGATGCCATGTAAGTTATAAAATAAAGATAGATAGGAAGATATGCGGGGTTTTAAGGGTTGGGGCTAACTAGGGGAAGTGAAGGCTATTAAACCAGGGGGTTTGGAACACCTCTCTCTCTTAACTGGGTGCACTGGGGACAAACTGGTAAAATGGCATGGGTGCGTGCCCCATTTAAAATTCCCTGATTTACATGGTAGAAGTGGGGTTTGCATGCACATGAACATGCTCAGGCTATTTTAAAACACTTGCATATGTTAGAAAATGGCTGCAAAGCCAGGGTGTGGGCTGAAGTGTCCATGCAGACATACGCCTGCATGCTGGGTTGAAAGTTATCATCTCTACAGCGAATTTTAAAAGCCCCAAGTGTGCCAAAGCCGGGAGATACGCGAAGTTGGGCTGGTGCACACTGCGAGGATTTTTAAAAGGTGCGCGTATCTCCCAGTATATGCATAAAACCTTTTTTAAAAAAAAGAGGCGAGGCATGGGTGTGGTCTGGGATGCGCATGAGCGTTCCTGGATTTTTGAATGAAACCAGCACGTAAGTATTTACATGCATAAGCGTGTAAATAAGCGCATAAGCATAAGCGTGGGGCCCCCGACTGCATAACTTTACTTCTGCAATGGATGTAGGTCATAAAACATTAAAAACTAGGATAATCAGCGGGGTTTTAAGGGTTGGGGTTAACAGGGTAAAAGAGAGCCTATTTAACTAGGGGGGTTAGAAATCCTATCCTTTACCTGGGCGAACTGGGAATGAACTGGGGAAACTGGTAATTGTGTTGGCGCACGTGTCTACTAAAATTCCCCCAGAGGCAGCATTTGCACACACATGTGCACGGCTATATAAAATTGTGTGCACATGTATGCTGAAACAGCCTATTTTATACCATGTGTGTATGTTATAAAATGGCCGCATCCTTTGGTGCGAGCCAGCATACGCACATACATGTGCTGTTTAAAAGTTACTCTCTTTGTATACAGAACTTTGTATGCAGCATTTTTTAAAAATTTTTTGGGTGCAGAATTCCCCCATGAGCAATAGCTAGACTCAATTCCTGTGAGCATTGGGCCCCTGTTGCCTTTCAAGCTAGGATGGCTACTTGCAGCATGACTGCACTCAGTTCATACCTTGTGGCTTCCTGAAACACACCGGGTTATGAGCCAGGCTGCCCGTCTGCTGATGGAAGTGATAAAACCCAACCCACAAGCTAGGATGGCCCACTCTGGCAGGATGCACCCAAATCACACTGCAAGGGGTGCATCACGAAGTGGGGGCTACTGTCTGTGCTCTGTAGGCTTTTGCTCCTGCTCAGCCTCCAATCCTTTCCAAGGGGGAGTTTACCAGCTGAGACCAGAAAACAAAGGGAGAGGGGGAGGAGCAGTCTCCAAGGCCCATCACCGCATTATGGTTTTGCTCCAAGCACCAGGGGCCTGGACCTGCACAAGAATGTGCAGTTAATTTAAACAATCCCATTCCAAAGCACTATCCAATTAAACATTTAGATGGCAATTCTCAAACAGTGTGAGTATACTTTTAGTGAACGTCATTTATGCACACTTTCAAACAGAAACAATCTGGTTAGCTCTCCTTTGAAGATCAGCATAAATCACATGGCGCTAAGAACACATTCATATACTTTGCATCTGCTATTTATTTATTTATTTAACATGTTTTGTATACCGTCATTCGGTTTAGCCATCATAACGGTTTACAGTAATAATATGAGGACAGAGTAACATTGGGGATTTTACAGACAGCATAATAGTTGAACAAGTTAGGTAATATTGGTGGAAATTACAGGAAAAAAGGGTGTTAGTTATACTATATTGGAAAAAGTCTTGAGCAACATATCGTGTGTTTCATGGTTGTGTTGAGATTTCATGGGTGGACCAGATGGTATCTCTGTTTTCTTGGTGTTGTATTGGGTGGGATTCTGTTGGTGTTTCTGATTGAGTGCGTCTCAGTATGCTCTGGTAAATAGCCAGGTTTTTAACTCTTTTTTGAAGGTTTTGGTGTCGGACTGAATTCTTAGATCATAAGGTAAAGAGTTCCATAGAGAGGGGCTGGCGATGGATATAGCTCTCTCACAGGTTGTTAATAGATGCGTGGTTTTTGCGTGAGGAATTTTGAGGAGGCCTTTATTCATTGAGCAAAGGTTCCTTTTTAGAGCATATAATTGCCATTAATTGCATCAGTAGCATGGGATCTTCTTAGCGTTTGGGTAATTGCCAGGTTCTTGTGGCCTGGTTTGGCCTCTGTTGGAAACAGGATGCTGGATTTGATGGACCCTTGGTCTGACCCAGCATGGCAATTTCTTATGTTCTTATGTTCCATTCGATGTGTTTGGTTAGCCAGTAGTTTTGTTGTCCAACGATTATTTTGTGGAGGATTGTTAAAACTTTGTAGTCTATTCTGTATTTTATTGGGAGCTAGAGTAAAGAGATGAGGGTTGGAGTAATATGTTCTTGTTTCTTAGTTCCTGTAAGAATTCTGGCAGCTGTGTTCTGCAGTTTTTGGAGTGGACGGATGGTAGTAAAAGGGAGGCCAAGGAGAAGGGCATTGCAATAGTCTAAGGCCTGGATTTATCAAAATGCGATAAGTACCGCATGCGATAGTAAAAGGGGCATGTTAAATCACAGTTTATCGCTTTTTGCGCTAATTACCTATGCGAAGAGCTAAGTTAGCGCAAATTGTGATGACATTTTCAGACTTTGCGATAAGTGCCATATGTGTTGTATTTCCTGCATTCAACCACTGGGGGACGAGAGAGAGAGAGAGAGAGAGAGAGAGAGAGAGAGAGAGAGAGAGAGAGAGAGAGAGAGAGAGAGAGAGAGAGAGAGAGAGAGAGCGCCTAGCCATAATATCCTTTCCCTAGATAGGTATTTGTATCCCTATGGGAGGCCCACCTAGTAACTCGAGGTGAGGTTTAGGTATTAGTGTAGGGGGTTAGGGGCCACTTGGACATTCAACGTGAGACGTACGAACAGAACAGTGGTCTCTTGTGAAGATTTGATGACCTTCGGAGTGAGGAAACTCGCTCCAAGATGATATTTGTGCAAGGTTCTCTCAACCTAGCTTGATGGACTCTCTACCTGGGTAACATCAAACTAGGTAGAGAGAACATTGCCCAAATCTCAGCTTTGGGTGAGTTTCCTCTCTTTGTAGGTCATCAAATCTTCACAAGAGACCACTGTTCTGTTCGTACGTCTCACGATGAATGTCAAAGTGGCCCCTAACCCCCTACACTAACCTCACCTCGAGTTACTAGGTGGGCCACCCATAGGGATACACATACCTATCTAGGGAGAGGACATTATGGCTAGTGTCTGTCTCTCTCTCTCCCCCCCAGATGGCTATGCTGGTGCTCCGGGAGCTTCAAATCCACTAAAACAGGCCTTTCAGGAGTCATTGCGAAATGCGCTAAAACCTTACCCCACCCCATAATGCAAGCTATCGCACGACTTAACGCTACTGAAAAAGGTGTAGTTAAAATCAGTGTTAAGTCTGTGCGATAGCACCTCGCAGACTGGCAAACCCAGCCCACTCCCCACCCCTAACTCCTCCTCGTTTTCAAATTTGCCATACGATATGGTGCTATCACATGTGCTAAAGACATTTTCGCATGCGATAAGCCCTTAACGCATGCGAAAACGCCTTAGCGCATTTTGATAAATGACCCCCTAAGTTTGAAAATAAGAGAAGTAGTAGGACAGTTCTGAAATCATTCTGCGTGAGGAAAGGCTTAAGACGTCTGAGTGTCAGTAATTTGTGATAACCTTCTTTAATTTTATTTATGTGGGTTTTGAAGGATAATTGTCTATTGTAATTCCAAGGTTTCTAGCATGGTCAATAGGAGATATTATTGTTTTAGGGTTTTCTATTTTGAGTTGTTGTATTGGTGAGTCATTGATTTTTTTGTCAATGATGATTAATTCAGTTTTCTCGATGTTTAATATGAGTTTTAGGGTAGAAAGACATTGTTTTATTTCTGTGAGATAGAAGGTTATTCTCTTGTAGGTTTCTTCAAGCGTATTCCTTTTTGGAATTAGTATTTAAATGTCATCAGCGTATAGGAAATAAGTCAGACCCAAGCAATCCAGTGTGTGACAGATTGGTAGGAGATAGATGTTAAAAATTGTAGCTGACAGGGCAGATCCTTGTGGGACTCCTGTATTTAGGTTCACTTTATTTGATATGTTGTTGTTGAACATTACTTGGAAACTTCTTTGAAATAAATAGGAGGTGAACCATTTTAGTATAGTGCCCATTGCTCCTATTTCAGAAAGTCTGTCGAGTAAGATGGACTGGTTGACAGTGTTGAAGGCTGCTGACAAATCTAGAAGTAATAAAATGTAACTTAGACTTTGTCGAATCCTCTTGTGACTATATCATTGACTGATAGGAGTAATGCTTCCGTGCTTAATTTTTTTCTGAATCCAAACTGGGAGGGGTGAAGTATGTTGTTCATTTCTAAGTATTCTGAGAGTTGGGAGTGGACAATTTTTTCTATGATTTTTGCAATGAAAGGTAAGTTTGATATGGGTCTGTAGTTTTGGATCTTTTCAGGTCTAGGTTGTTCTTTTTTATTAATGGTTTAATGATAGCTGATTTTAGGCATTCAGGGTATTTCCCTTCGGTGAGGGAGAAGTTAACTATGTCTGTTATTGTTTTAAATATTGAGTTGTCAAGTAGTTTAATAGTTTGTGTGGGGATGCTGTCAATGGGATGATTTGCTGGACTCATTTTTTTGATTATATTCTGGATTTCCAGTGAGGAGGCAGATTCGAATTCATACCTTGTTGTTTATATTTCAAGAGAGGGTATTGGAGTTTGGGTGTATGTGATGGTGCTGTTGTTGGAGTTGTTTGTTAATTTTCTGATTTTTTCAGTGGAATATTCTGCAAAATCATTGCTTTTGTTTATGTTGGGAGGTGTTCTTGTTTCATTAAGTGATTTGATGAGGTTTTGTACAATAGTGAAAAGCATTCTGGGGTTCTGTTGGTATTTGACTATTTTGGTCGAGTAGAAGTTTTTCTTTGCATTGTGGATAAGTTTTTTGTAATTTGCTAATTGCGATCGGTATGCATTGAGAGATGGGGAGGTTTTGTTCTTGCGCCAGAATCTTTTTTCCTGAGTTCGCGTTTAGCTGAGCTTATGGTGTCGTTGTACCATTGATTGTGGTGTTTAGGATTTTTTATTGTTTTTATGATGATTGGGTTTGGTTTGTCAGCTATGGCTTTGGTAATGTTGATCCATGAGGTTGTTGCTGTTTCTGAATTTGTGAAGTCAAAATTCTTGAATTCCTCTTGGAGATTTTGTTGCAGTGTTTCGCTATCAAAGGGAGGGCGGTATGACATTTTTTTTGTTGTTGTTTTTTGTTGTGGTATGTATACCATTGTGGGTCATAGTGGCATGGATGAGGTGGTGGTTTGACCATGGGATTTTGGTGATTTTTGTTTGGCGTGAGTTCCAGATGTCCGTGTTGATGAAAATTAAGTCAAGGGTGTGTCCTGCTTTGTGTGTTGGTCCGTTGACTATTTGTTCTAGTCCCATTGTTGCAAGTTCATCTGTGATTGTTTTGCATGTGGATGATAGGGGACGTGTGTCCATGTGTAAGTAAAATCATCGAGGATAATGATTGGTTTATTGGGAGTTAGGCTGGCAATAATGAATTCTATAATTGGGGAGCAATTTCATTCTAAGTTTGTAGGAGGACAGTATATTAGACAGATTTGTAACTTTGGAGAGTCGAAGAGTGCAATTTCGAAAGGGGAGCTTATCTTAGTTGTGGTAAGTTTCATTTGCAAGCTTTTCTTTATGATTAGCATTAGAGCACCGCCTTTTTTCCTTTGTCTGGGGATTGAGAATGATTTGTATGAAAAGTCTTCTATTTGGTTGATTAAGACATTGTCAGAGACTTTTATCCAGGTTTCGGTAATTGCTATGAAATCTGGTTTGTTATCGATGAGTAAGTCTGAGAAAATAGGCATTTTTTTAAACTATGGATTGTACATTAACAAGAATGAAAGATAGAAGCATGCATTTGGAGGATGTCTTTAAATTCCTGTATGTTAAGTTTGAGGGGTTATATTCCTGTTTTTTCTTGTGTTTTCTGTTTTTTTTATTCAATGTGTTTTTTGGATGAGACTTGGTGGTTTCCATTTTGGTTTTTCAGATGGTTCAGATGGTTGGGTTTTCTAATTTGTTGAAACTAAGGTTTGCACTAAGGGGTACACAAAGGGGAATTCCCCTTTGTTGCACACTTTCGGCGCGCAATGCCTGGGTATCGCACCCTTTTTTTTTAATTTTGTGGGCACCTCGAGATGAGGTCACCGGGGGTGGGCCTTTCGGGCTTGGAGAGTCCGGTTTTCTTCAAGGGGCCCGGCGTGTGGCCGCATTACCGGCGGTGTAACTGAGGCGCAGTTTTTGCACGGGCAGGGCTATGAAGGTTGAAATGTCACCTGTGTGTTGCGTCCGTCGGTCTCAAACGGCTTTGACCTCTGTGCCTCACCTTTCTTCCTTCTCTCTCCTCAAGCCTTGGGAAGATGGCTGCTGCCGCATCTTCATGCCGCTCTCTCTGGCGTCCACGGAATGGCAATGGTGACGGTGTTCACCATGTTTTTCCTGAGGGCCTCCTAGGGTGCGCGCGCGCCTGCCACCCAAGCCTTTATCCACATCATGGCGGGAACCTCGGGGGCGTCCCCTCCGAGTGACGTCATGCTTCTGGGGATTTAGCCTGCCCTTTGTTTGCTAACACAGAGTTAGCAAGGATCGTGAATGGATTGGAATGCCTCCGGTCTAAGATGCTCTGCCGCTTCTTTGCTGCTGCTGGAAGCTCTCTCTGCCCTTCGGGGTCTTTCATCTCTAACCTGGGTACCCGCTCCTCGGGGGCCCTTATGCTTTCTTACAGGTGCCTATCTGGGATACCGGGTACTTGCTCCTCGAGGGCCTGCTCTCCCTGCCTTGGTGCCTGCAATTCAAATACTTCTGCCTGCCAGGATCTCCATCAAAACAGCTATCTATTTCAGTGAGTAATCTAACCTTGTCAGTCTGTCTCACCTACAGCTCAGCAATGGGAGTCTGCATCCGGGACTTCCTCTCCTACCTCAGCTGCCTACCATCTATTCAAGTGTGGGACTGGTCTCCTCTGCCGAGGACCCCTGCACTGTTTCTACTGGATTACCTCACTACTGCCACTCCCTGGCCAGTATCTCCAAGCTGTATAATAAATACAAATCCTCTGTGTCTGCGTATATAGAGTCTAGCCTAGTACTGCGGTTCCTCACGGGGCTCCTCCCTGTGGGAGTGGCCATCGCTGCAGTACCCAAGAATCCACTCCAACACCTCAAAACCATAACACTGTGCTTCTGAAAAGTCATGTATGTGTGCTGTTTTCCTCCCCTCCTCACGATCAAGCTGAAAGGAAACATGTTGCAGCAGCCCACATATATTTTTAGCAGCACAGAGGAGGGCAATTTTAGTTCATACATGGCTCTTCATGAAAGGAACATGATGGAGTCACTTGTATTTGGCCAAAGTGCAGTGGCGCCTGTCCTTAGGTCGCAGTCTTATTAATTTCTCTATGTGTATGTGCGGCTGATTGTTGTGCATTTGGATTTAAGAACATAAGAACTTGTCATACTAGGTCAGAGCGAGAGTCCATCAAGACCAGCATCCTATTTCCAACAGTGGCCAATCCAAGTCACAACTACCTGACAAGATCCCAAAGAGTAAACAGATTCCATGCTGCTATCGCACAGTGATAAGCAGTGGCTATTCCTTAAGTCTATTTGGTAAATATCAGTTTACTGACTTCTCCTCCAGGAACTTGTCCAAACCTTTTTTAAACCCAGTTACGCTAAATGTCTTAACCACACCCTCTGGTAATGAATTCCAGAGCTTAATTATGCGTTGAGTGAAAAATAATTTTCTCTGATTTGTTTTGAATGTGCTACTTACTAACTTCATGGAGTGCCCCCCTAGTCTTTGTATTTTTTGAAAGAGTAAATAACCGATTCAATTCCACTCATGATTTTATAGACCTCTATCATATCCCCCTCATGTTTGTATTTTTGTAAACTGCTTTTATAGTGCTTGCTAATTATGCAGCATATAAATCTATTAAATAAATAAATACATTTTCAGACAGGGCAATCTAGGAGCAGTAATCCACCTTGACATAGCTAGATTGCTTTGAAAATTGTCCTCAGTTTATGCAGTTCTGTGGCTGCTGTTCTTTATTTTCTTCAAAGATTGCAATGCAGTATAGTAATGAAACCAACATACAGTGGTAATTCCAATATGCAAAGAAAATTGCAGCCATAAATTGCATGCCAGTAATTAGAATGATGCCATATATCTCTACCTAGGAAATTAAATAGTCTGCAATCTGCAGTTGCAGATTATTACATAGTTTTTTTCTGCCAGTCTACCAAAATGAGTATTTTTTTCACATGTTGTATTTCCTGAACCTGCGAATCCTAGACAAGTAATTTTCCAATCAACTAGTGTTATGAGATGGCTCGAGGGACTTTCCCTAGGAAAGGTAATCACACACAGCAGCAACATCCTGGGTCTGAAAGAGATGTCAGAGCTATCACCCACCAAAGCAATTTCCCCAACTACCTTGGAGCAGATGTCACCACTGGAGCAGTGCCCGAGGCTCCCTTCTCCCTGCTGCTGCGAGCACTAGTGCTGCTGCGTTCTCAGCCCTGAGCAATCTGCGGGCAGGAATCCAAGTCAGGGGACAAAGCAAAGTCTCCATGCAGTAGCTTATGTCCATCATGCTGGTCCTGTTCATGTCATTATAGATTCTGACTCGGCATGAAGTATAAATGGGCAGTAATTCTAAAAGGCGTTCTCTTTAATCGTGGTAACTATGAGAAAAATGCGTCAGAGTAGAGGTGGACTGCAGTAAATCATAAAGCAAGAAATACAATGATACTGCAGAAAATGGACATACCTTTTATTTAGGATACATTATATCCCATTTCCAGGTACGTGTGACTTTCTATCAGCCTTTTCCCCTTCCCAAGCTTGTTTTTGCATTTGCCATCTTTATGACTCCAGTCCTTTCATTTCCCTGCCTGTAGTTTTTCTCACAGGGTGGAAATGCAAACCAGGAAAACGAATGACCAGGGCTCAGAGAACTATCCTTCCCACCCCCCAAAAGACTGCAAATTATAAAATTATGGGGATAGCCAGGTAGGTGGTACCTAAACTCCAGTGATCACCAGACAGCATGGTTTAATATAAGAGCAAAAACAGAGAGGCCGTGCAAAGGTCATGGTCCTGGCCTTGACAAGTAGCAGCCATGTTACAGTGGGGGAATAACTTAAGGAGGTGCTGACAGGGTGGGAAACTTTTTGTGTGTTAGAACATGGGCTAAACTATAAGCTATACCATAAGGGCTACAAATCTTTAAATTAGGAAAGCAAATAAAAGTAAGAGAAAAGGGGGACCAGTCTGGTTTTCAAAGGAGATAGCTGAAAAAGGGCAAAAAAAATTTGCATTCAAAAGATACAAGAGATCGATCTCATAAAGAACAAGAAAGAGTATCTGGAAAAGCTGAAAGAGACAAGGAAGGTAGTCAGGATGGCAAAAGTGCCAGTAAAAGAAAAAATAGCTAATGTTGTTCAGCAAGGTGGCAAAACCTTTTCAGGCATATTAATGAAAGGAGAAAGTGCAGAGGTGGGATTCTAGGACAAAGGAGAACAGGAGGAAAGAATGGAAGATGACAAGGAAAAAGCAGAAATGCTAAACACTTGTTTGCTCAAGAAAGGAATGGAAAAGGACCACAGAAGGAGTACTTGTGGTACCTAAAATCATCATGCACTGTTTTCTGAATATTGGGTTCTTAGTGCACCACTGTTTTAGCCTGCCTGCTAAAAAAAAGTTTCAAGAATTTTAGCGCATAGGCCCCCTAAGTAAAATAGAGTATATAATGCCAAATAGGGTAGCTAAGTGCCCAGTTTTGGACCAGACAGTCTGTTTTTGAAGCTAATTGTACAGTTACAGAGGCAACTGGACACTGTAATGTCCTGTCAAGGCTGCATGTGAATGAAAGAGGCAGGAGCAGCGTCGGCTGAGTCCACAGTGTATGGCTGTAGAGAAAGAGAAACAACGTTGACTGGACTACTAGACACAAGAGAAGAGAAGCAACATTGACTGGGCTATTAGACACATGAGAGGAGTAGTACTCACACAGGTCATCAATTCCTGGCCAGGGAGAGGGGAGGGGAGGGAGGTGTCTGCAGATGTGAGGGAACTGCACACAAGATGTAACTATGCATGTGCAGAGTACCCGCTCACAGCACAGAGACCGCGAATTGCTGACATCAGCATGAACAGCTCCAGCAAACTTAGCCTCTATTTCTGGTCCATACTGGCAGGAATACAGCCCTCAGGTGGGCATGGGCAGGAGAAAGGAGAGTGGGCAAATGTTTGAAGTGGTCTATAAATGGGGTAAAAGATTGCACACATACTCATGTTCACACTCTCTCTATCAGATGGCCATGGGCAGGAAGAAGGGAGAGAGGGCAAAAATGGAAAGGTGACTATGGACAGCAGGGAGGGAAAAAGCAACAGAGCGCATGAGGGGCATAAAAGCACAAACACTCATTCTTTCTCTCTCACACACACTTTCATGAGGCCATAGGCAGGAGGAAGGGACAGAGGGCAAAAGTGGAAAATGGTAATTTGGTAAACCAGGAGACCAAGGTTCAAGTCCCACTGTCGCTCCTTGTGACCTTGGGCAAGTCACTTTACCCTCCATTGCCTCAGGTACAAAAAAAACTTAGATTGTAAGCCCTCTGGGGATAGAGAAATACCTACAGTACCTGAATGTAAACCGGTGTGATATCTCGATTGAGATCGAATGTCGGTATATAAAAATAATAAATAAATAAATAAACAAACATGTGTGAGCAAGCAAATGTGTGTGCTGGAGAATGTATGCATGTGAATGGAAGTTCTATTCATCAGCTGTTTTGAAATATTTATGCGTTTTATTAATATACAATCAAGAAATATAAAACATCAATCTTAATGCTATACTATTAAGACTGATGTTTTATATTTCTTGATTATATTTTATGTTTTCTAAGGAAAGGTGATGATTCTGTTTTTCCATTGCTATACTGCATAATGAGTCCAGCTTGTTGTGGTTTCCAGTTCAGCTTTTGTCTGCATTTTTCTATTTATGATCTCTTTATTCTGGATTTGGTGAGGCTTTGTCTGTGTACTGCATGTATGACTGAGATAAGCTATTATGCTAGCATGTATTTTCTGTGTAGGGACCTATAGCAGCTTAGCTTGTTCTGATAGAAGCTTGTTTCTAATAGAAGGTGTATTGGTAGGACTTGGTATATTATTTGCAGTATTGTGTTTTCAGAGGTAGGGTTGTTACTGTTTGAGTCCTGGCAGTTAGTGCTATTTTGGTATGGGAGGTTTACTATATTCCAATATAAGGAGGAGCAATTCTCGTAACCAAGGATATAAAGCACAGAGGAGATGCATCAAGTAATGTAAAATATTCACCAAAAATACTCAAACCAGATTTTAAAGTGAACCAGTTTTATTTAAGCGTTTCAAAGTAATATTCAAAGACAGGAAATACTCTAGTGAGTCCCCTGACCTGTGTTTTGCCCTAAGGATACAATGGGAGGGACAGGGAGGGAAACCGCTCAAACTAATATAAAACTTTCAAGCAGGCTAACTGAAGATCTCTGTAAATACTGTGCCGGGCTTGTAAAATTCACTTTATGCAAGTAAATGCTACTTTAACGTGTGTATATGCTCATTTTTACATGTATAAAGTTTTGAAAATTCACCCCACAGTGTTCCACTGTTAATGAGAAAAAACTTTTTCAAATGGGGTTTTCCTCTCATCTTAGAATGAATGTGCCTCAGGCTACCAAAGCTAAATCGGTCAATTGGGATTACCAAAGCAGGCGGGGCTGAACAATGGCCTTAGCCGAATTTTGCAAGTCTAAAGTCCAACTCCTCTCCTACTGCTTGCAACCCCTAAACACTTTAACTATTTGCAAATACTTTTTTTTTTATTGCAACCCCTAAACACTTTAACTATTTGCAAATACTTTTTTTTTTAATCGCATTAAAAAGAGTAATACACTGTAAAGAAAAACCTTTGTGTTCCTTTTATTTTTTTTTTTAATACATTACCAAATGAGGTCCTCAGGTTTCTCATTAACCCCTGTTATGACAATCTTCCCACCAGCATGATCTTCATAATAAACACATCCAGCTTCTTGCAGCCACTTATGGCTCATTAGGATCTGTTTCACGGGTAGGTGTCAAAGCACTTAGTGCATACTAAACTTGCTCAATGTTGCTGTTAAAGCAGGATTAGGGTAGTGTGAGGGAAATGTATATTTTGTTTGGCAGTAGGAGGTTAGGGGGAAGGTTAGATCTTTCCCTTTTGAGGGGGGTGAGGGTAGGGAGCAGAGATAGGGAGTTGCTGGCAGTTTACTGCATTATTGTATTAGATACTGATATATTTTTGTAATTTAGTGATATTGTTGATTGAGAGATAGATGTATTCATTGTAACTATTTTTATGGCTATAAATCACTCTGAATTCTTTAGGGAGGAAAGTGGCATTACAATACGAAAGGAAATGGAAGCCCAGGTATCCATGTGTTTGTTCCACAGGAGTCTGTGTGTTTGTGCTATACTAGGGCTGGGGGTCTGTATGATTTGAGACATTTTTATATCATTGTACACTTTGGGGCCGATGCAATACAGTGTGCTCAGCTGAGCGCACTGTATAACCCGCAGTTGGACGGGGGTTGTATAGGCGCTAAATAATCCTCTTTTGCAATAATGGGATTAGTTAGCTCTACTCCTCCTCTATGGGCGGAGTGAAACTAATAGTGCTCATCACATGCAAATGCATGTGAATGAGGCTATTAGTTATTCACTCCCAATGCAAAAAAAAAATGTATGTCTAGGATGCACATTTTAGCGATCAGAAATTAACACCTGCCCGGAGCAGCGTCCATTTTCGGAACCTGACTGCCCACACTGTAAGGAGTGAATAAATCAATATTAAAGTGTCGGGCACTTAATATTAATTTATTCACTCCTTCACTTATTTCCCATTGGTCCTTTTCACTGACATATCAGTGACCAATCCCCTTTCAGGACAGCCTTCTGAATGCATGAGTGCTGGTTAGGAAAACTGCTGCTGATAAATTCAGCATCTGTTTTCTTAATTGGCAGACAGCCGCCGACAACGACCTCTCGCGGGCGCACGCTGTCAAGGAGGTGCTAGGGGCACGCAATCGCCCCTATCGCCTCGACAACGCCAGCCCTGATTTAAATATTGCATTGCGCCCCCAGAAGAGGTGCCTGGGGGCGCGTTAGGAAAGCGGACTCTGAACATTCAGTGCCCGCTTTCAGCGCAACTTTTTTGCGTTGGCCCCTTTATTACTTGTAAACCTGTTTTGCAGCTGTACACAGCTGCATTAGCAGCATATAGTAGTAGCATTGTGGAGGAGTTGCTTCTTGGTTAGAGCAGCAGGCTGAGAACCAGAGAAACCAGGGGTTCAAATCCCGCTGTTGCTCTTTGTGACCTTGGGGTCAGTCACTTTATTCTCCATTGCCTTAGGTATAAACTTAGGGCCCGATTTACTAAGCATTTTTCCCATAGACACACAATGGGGAAAAGCATTAGAAAATTAGGCCCTTAGATTGTAAGCCTTCTGGGGACAGGGAAATACCTTCTGGACCTGACTGTAACTCGCCTTGAGCTACCAACGAAAAGGTGTGATCTAAATAAATGAATGAATAGGCTTCACTCAGTTTGAGATGGTTGAGGTTTGACTTTATTCCCTGCTCTAGAGTGGACGGTGCTCTTTATCACCATGGACACGCACACAGCATCCTTTTGCTCCCCCTTCAGGTGGTGCTGTTTTTTGACAATAATTTTAACATCAAAGTTGGAGCACTTTTTCCTTTCAAAGGCTTTTTCTTCCCTCCTGTATGTCAAGAGTATAAAGGTCTACAATTACCTAGAAATATAGATATATACTGTGACATCTTCCTTTGCTGGTCCTTGGAAAGGAATGACAATCTACAAAGGATCCAGGTTTCTCCAGTATGGTTAGCTGGTGATAAATACGCACTAGCACTCTTTGCATCAGGCACGCGTAACGGGCTTGTTCATAAAAAATGAAGACTGTAGGCTTTTTTTTTGTCTAGACTGAGTTTGTTTCCGAGGATGTCCCTTTGTCTTGATCCTTCGGATTATTGCATACTGCTGTCTTTTTTGTAAAGTTTTCTCACAATTCATTCGTGAAGGGGAAAAGTTGGAGATAAAATAGGGATCTGCAGCTAGCAGAACTGGGGGTGGGGGGGAAGGACAGACTAAAAGGGTCTTGCCACCACATTCCACCTTTCTGTAAATGTTAATGATCCAGGAATCAAGGCATAGATTTGCCTGGCGGGAAGGAGAGGGTGCAGTGGAGGCCATGACAACCACACAACAGGCCTCTCCCCTTCATAAATCCGCTAGTTTCTGGCACGAGAAACAGCAGCCTAACAACTACACATGCAAAATTCAGAGACAAGTTCATGAGTCTCTCTTGTTTTAGTGGCTTCCCCTCTTTTTCCTTTATAATTGAAACGTACTTGCTTTTTTATTTTTCACTCACACTCCTCAGTTCTCCAACTGGCGACTGTGTTTACATTCTGCTAGGGGAATTGGTGCACCTTAGGTGGCATTCTGAGACGATTTTTCTGCAGGAACATCTGCAGAAAATGTGCCCCTTAACAGTACAGAGTTGGATCTTTTACAAGTGCCACTTCAGTTTGCAAAATGCAAAATCTGTCACCAGCAGAAGAGCAGGATGTGAAAATTTTAAAAATAAATGTACCCTTCTGTTTACAAATCTATATGGGGGTGCCAAATTCTGCCCTTTACTGAAAGTTTGCCCCTTTCTAATATGGCAGCAATGGTTTCCACAGGCCTGGTTGCCAGTAGTAGGTGTTAGAGGTCTCAACCAGACTGCCACCGGAGTAATGTTAGAGTAAGAAAGAAGTGTGCTATGCCCCAATCGGATGGAATTTTGAGTCTGAATGAAAGGACTGCATCCATGTGATACAGCAAGAGCTGTGAAGATGGTTCTAGGAGTTCAAGTCTTGGGGAATACCATCTCATCACCCAGTAGTGCCATTGGATTTCATCCCTCCACAGGGAAGGTTACAGAAGGAGGGGAGTGAAGCTGTTCCTGTCCAGGGAAAGTAGCTGGGTCCCAGGGATAAAATTGTGCCAGGCCCTGCTGGAAGGAAGGCTATCCTAGGAGTCCAGAAGAAGGGAAAGCCTGGGATTTCAGTGTCCAGATCAAGAGAGGTCATGGTAGGAGAGGGGAAGTAAGATACCTCGTCCCTGCCTGAGAGAGCTTTGATGAGGTGCATTTCAAGGAGGAGTGGACTTGGAAAACGAGGGTACCCTGCGTAGGAGAAGTCTGTATAGAAACGATGGCAGAAGAAGACCAAACAGCCTATCCAGTCTGCCCAGCAAGTTTTGCACTTTTTTTTTTCTCATTCTTATCCGTTACTCTTGGCTCTTAGTAACCCTTTGATTCTATTTCCCTTCCACCCCCACCATTAATGTAGAGAGCAGTGTTGGAACTGCCTCTAAGTAAAATATCTAGCTTAATTAGTTAGGGGTAGTAACTGCCGCAATAAGCAAGCTATACCCATGCTTATTTGTTTACCCAGACTAAATAATTCAGACCTGGTTGGTTGTTGTCTGTCTACAGATCTACTTTTCTTCATTCCCCCTGTCGTTGAAGCAGAGAGCTATGCTGGATATGCATTGAAAGTGAACTATGAGACTTTCTCCCCTGCCGTTGAAGCAGAGAGCTATGCTGGATATGCATTAAAAGTGAAGTACCAGGTTTATTTGGTTTGGGGTAGTAACCGCCGTAACAAGCCAGCTACTCCCCGCTTTAAAGGAGTTCAGCCAGAGGCTCATGCAAGTGACAGAAGTTGTGGAAAGGAAAGAGAATAGCCTGCCTGACTGAACAGGTATTGGGGACAGACCCAGGAGAGGAAGGGTCCCTGCCCTCAGGGAGCTGACCTGTAGGGGACGGAAGACTTTGCTGAAAGAGACTGAGTTTATATTTGTTTGTTTTGGTCTGAAATTTGGATTTGTGTTGCATTGTAGTACATTATTAATTGGTGTGCCAGAGTTTTCTGTGCTTTGTTTCACCTGCCAACAGTGCCAGTAAAACTTTTATTTTGAACAGTTTTGGAGTCAGAGTGATGAGTTTTATTAAAGTGAATGGACTGGTGTGCAGAAAAAAAACCCCTTGACGAGAGTAATCTTTTCCTGCCTGTGCAGAAACCCAGGGAGACAAAAGGTTCTTTACCCTCCCTCCCCCTTCCCCTTGCTCATTTACCTCAGTCACTCATCCTCCTCCCCCTTGGTCACTCCCCCCCCCCCTTCCCTCCCCTGTCCCCACTCCAACTCTCTCCCCTCACACTCACCTCTCCCCTCATTTTCCCTCCCCTCACTGTCACCTCCCCCGGCCTACTGCCTACCCTTCAGATCAGAAAACCTTTGTCTTTCTATTTCTGTGGGAACCCCCACCCCCAAAAAAAACAAACCCCAATCCCAACCCTTTAAATCATATAATAACCCCCCACCCTCCTGCCCCCCCCACAAGACCTGGGAAATTAAAATTGTTGGTGCTACATGTGGTCTGTCCCTGGGCGTCTGTGCGCGTTATGTAGCCAAATAGGGGAGTGACTAACCAAATTTGCACTTCCAAATTTGTTTTGTGGTCTGGGGAGGGCTATTTTGGTGCGTTCCCGAGAAAGTGCAAGTTTAGTGTATGTATTTGTGTGTGAACCTCCCCCTTCCCCCAAAAAACAACCGTATGAGAAAAGTTCTCTTAAACTAACCACTCCACACTCTCCTGCCCCCCCTTCCCCAGCCCTGTGAAAAACAGTAGCCCACCCCAGAGTTGCTGAATGAATGAAACCTGCCCCCCCTGTGACCCCTCCCCAAGATGTTCGCAATAAATTCATTACCACCCCCCACCCTCCAGACCCCCCCAAGACCTGATAAAAATGTCTGTCGGTGGAGCGGGCATTCAGGAGCGGTCCGGGAGCGATGTATTGGCGTTGGTCCGTCGGCTGCGAGCACTGAAACGGGTTCCGATAGCCCTTTGCCATTACTATGTCAGTGGGGTGGAGCAATGGCAGCGGTAGGTCCTCTGACATAGTAAGGACAAAGGTCCGTCGGCTGCCAGTCCTGAAAATGGCGCTGAGGGGCCCTCGCCCTTACTATGTCACATGGGCTACTGCCGCCATTGGTGTCCCCGAGTGGCATAGTAAGGGAAAGGGCCGTCGGCGCCATGTTGAGTGCTGGCAGCTGACGGCCGTAGTGCAGGAGATGTGTCCCGGACCGGTCTGCTGGAGCCTCCTGGACTTCTGTCAGGTTTTGTGTGTGTTGTGAGGGCCTGGGAAGTAAATAAATTTGGCATGTGTGTGGGGGGTGTGAGGAGGGTGGTTTTGTGTGTGTGTTGGGAGGCTGTGGGAAGTAAATCAATTTGGCGTGAGGAGGGTGGTGAGTGTATTTTATCTGTAAAGGAAATAGTTATCTTCCGGCGAAAAAAGTGCGCAAATGTGTTAAAATGGAAGTGAAACGTGGACCTGGACTGGCGAAATGCTTAGTGTAGCGTGTGTTAGTGTAAGGTGTAACAGATGGCGCTTACGTCCAGCAGATGTCGCTGTTTTCTCGAAAAATTTTTTAAACCTATTTTACCTGTCACAGGTGTGACATATCTGTAATGTAAGTACAGAAGAACCTTCCTGTATGCGAAATGAAGGCTGTGTCCAAATTTGAAAGCAATCGGTTCAGTGGTTTCTGAGATTAGCGATTTTGTCCAAACTATTTAACATTTTTATTTATATAAATGTGATGTATGGGGGATGGGAGTATGTGAATTTATTTATGTGATGTGTGGGGGATGGGTGTGTGAATGTGATGTGTGGGGGATGGGAGTATGTGAATTTATTTATAATGTGATGTGTGCACCATCACCAATATCAGACATAATAATCTTGGGCTGGCCCAGTGATCTAGTGGCAATATGCGGGACTCCTAGGCTCGGTTCCCAGACATGGTTTTCATTCCTCAGGTCGGCCAGGACTGGGGATGCTGCATTCACAATCCCCGGAGGTCGGAAATCTGTCTTTGCACAACTGCAGCACCTTGTGAGCAGACTCAAGGGGCGTGTGTACTGGATTCCGGAGGGTGCAGAAGTTTGTAGCCACCCTGCTAGGAGCACCCCTGCCTCCTTGTGAGCAGACTCAAGGGGCGTGTGTACTGGATTCCGGAGGGTGCAGATGTTTGTAGCCACCCTGCTAGGAGCACCCCTGCCTCTCCCCCAATAGTTGTGAATGAAGGCTCATGGGCCCCCACCACCACCAGCCCAACTGAGTTAGAAGCACACAGGAGCAGGAGGAAACCTCACCCAACCTAACAATGGCTTGGATTTTTAAACGCTTTTTGCAAAAAGGATTCCAAAGCATCTGAATGAACGCTTCATAAACATTCATGCAGCTACCCTTGGTTTCTTGAACAAGTGACAGCTCCCAAAGCAGAAGGGTGAGGAGGAACAATGAAAGGCTAGAATGATCCCCCCCCCTTCATCTCACACATCTCCCAGCTACACACACACACACACAATAATATAGTAAGGGCCCTCTAGATCTCATTTGGTATATCTGAAGAAATCTGGAGTTTGCGGTGGGTTTTAAAAAATGCACTGCAGAAGCATTCCCAGCCCAACCATCCGCAGGAGCAGCAGCCTGAATCAGGAGCTGAATTAAGTCCTTCTCCGGAGCACTAACCGGCAAGCCTGTCTACCTTCTCCATTTTTCTAAAGAGCAATGGCTGCTTAAAGGCCTTAGCGCTCGCTTTTCTCTGCCAGTTAATTTTCTTGATGCTTGTAAAGTTAAGTGGGGGTGCCCTGATCTAAAACGAGCTAGGAAACGTTCCTCACACACCCAAAGATTAAGGCTTCTGACTTACAGCAAGCTTAATGGGCCGCATAAAGCACACGGTTACCCCATTAATCACATGGAATTACCTATTCGGAAGATGAGGGGTTTCAAGTCGGCTCTGACTCGTTGGCTTCCTTTTCCGAAGAGCTGTCTTCGCTAAGATCACTGTAACTGAGGGGAAATAAAAGAAATGAAGAACAGAACATGTGAGATGAGTGTTCCTAATGAAGCAGTCCATAACGAGCCCCGAGTCAAAAGACTTTCAGAACGAGGCAGGGCAAAGTATCTCTACATGCGAGAAAGACTCTTTACATAAGAAAGCTGGCTTGCCCTACTCACATGCCGAGAGGCCAATGATTCATCGCGCTTAAATTACATTTCAGATTCTGTACTTTTAAAATCCAAAGCACAAAGAACTTATCCACGAATTCAGGTGACTTTTAATCTCCAGACTTTACTTTACATCATTGCTTATCTAATCTCAAGCAATATTTTCAGTCAAATTGGAAACCAGTATTGGGACCAATACCTGGTACATGATGTATTATTATTATTATTATTATCTAAAATATAACCCAACAATTTTGTCTCATTTGTGTGTTCCAAACCCAACATATAAGAAGAAGAAAATAATTAATTAGATGGATAATATGATTAAAAAAACAAAAAAATGTTTTTTTCACACCAGGAACATCAGATAAAACAAGATAGCATCCTCAAAGGAGAAAGGGAATTAGATTTCAGCTCCTGAAGAGGAGGAGGAATTGTTTATTCAGAGTGGTGAAATTAGAAAGTGTTTTAGCAAGAGGCAAGTTTTTGGAAGAAAAATAGATCTGGAGGATGTGGGGGAGAGGGGGGAAGGAATATGCTCATGTAGTTAGATTCTTGGGCCAAATTTGCTAATGTGAGGATTTAAGCTGATTACCATAGAGTTGTGGGTCAGGAAGGATTCTTTTACTCACTGCAGCAGAACTGGCTGAGATGTACTGTGATTTTTTTGTTTGCCTTTTGCTGGATTACTATGTACAGGCAGCTGTTAGAAAAAGGTTGAATTTGATGGAGCCCTGGTCTTTTTTTTTTCTTTTCATACTAACCAGTCAGATAACTAGGAGACCACGTAAGAGAAAGGACATTATAGTGCACTAATGTGGTAAATAACCTGCATCCCTGCTGTACTAAGAGTGAACTCAGGCAAGGGTTGTATACAGAAAGTCCAGCTTTTACCAGCAATAGTGAAGCATTGCACCTTTTCTTTTTCTTCAAATTTTGATACAGAGGATGCAAAACCCACTTTAATGCATTAAAAAAAAATACAAAACATGCCTATAATTTTGCCTTTGTTCATCCGCGACACTGACATCACAGGTGAGCAGCAGTGGCAGACAAAAGTGAAGCTAGAAGCGGTGTGGCTGCTCACTGATGAAAGAAGCAGCATCCCGGGGAGGGAGAGAGAGAGAGAGAAGAAAACTGACCAGTGGTGACTCTCTCCCCCAGGCCTTGCCAGCCCAAGACTCGGAAGAACCGTGGACGGAAACGAAAAGTACCAGTGGGGAGCCCACAACAGCCCAGGAGGAAGAACGAAAGTGCTGGGCAGGGATCCCCAAGCCCTGTCGGCTGAAGATCTGTTGAAACACAGCCTCCTGTGCTGTGCCGCTGCTGTTTGCACTAAAGCCTCTCTCCAGCTGCTCACAGCACTATCTACTGTGCGAGCAGCAACAGAGGGAGAGCATGGAAAGCAACTGTGTGTGTGGGGGGGGGGGGGCGGGAGAGGGGTGAAGAGAGCAAGGAGGATGGGGACAGCAGAGGGCATGGTGAGGAAAAGCAAGAGGGATGAGGAGAGTGACTGGGGGGGATGGAAGAGGAGTGGGGATGAAGGGAAAGAGCAAGGGGGGAAGGGGAGCAACGAGGGGGGGGGGAAATGAGTGAGGGAGTGTGGGGTGGTGGGAAGAGTGAGTGAGGGGGATAGAGAGCAAGTAGGAGAAGGGGGTAAGGAGGAGGGAGAGAGTGCGTGATTAGATGGAGTGCAGTGTTTGCAAGCAAGTGTGGGGCATCCTGTAACGCCTCCCCTCCCCTCTCTCCCCTACTCCACACCCCCAGCCCAACACAGTAACCCCCCCCCGGCAATTACTATAATACACCCCCCCACACACAAACCTCTTCCCCCTTTCTCACTCCCACCTTGCTAATTTTAACCACGTGTTCTTGAATATATATATTTCCTGCTCTCGTTTGTGTTCTTTACTAAACCGAGAGCTCTACGGAGCAGGGACTCTCTGGCAAGTGTCTATAGAGCACTGTGTATATCTAGTAGTGCCATGCAAATGGTAAGTACCAGGCGTTGGGTTAGAAGACAGACTGAAATACTGTTGAGAATACTGAAAGAAATTCTTTGGTTTTATTTGTAGTAATGAAGGCCAGCAAACACGTGGCAGGTGAGAGCGTGTGAGGGGACTAACCTCACACCTTTGCGACTAACTTTTCACGGTTAGGCTTCCCTTCATCAGGTCAATGCAAAATTAGCCTGCAGGTACCGGGAAAGCTGTGCCTGCTCTGAAAGCCATAAACAGATTTAGGGAAAGGGTTGGGGTGAAAGAAGGCTGACGTGGGCTAGACAAACCTGGGTGCTCTTCCATTCATTACATTTGTCAAAATGATTTACTTTAATGGGCGGGGAAATGTGAAAGCACTGAGAAAAGCCAGAGAAGAAAAGAAAAAAAGAGAAACAATTGAATATACAGATACAGGAAAACTCTGGTCTTGCTAAAATGAGACCAAAGTTCCCCCAATCACTCTGAAAAGTTAGCTCCCATGGCGCTGAAACCTTTGCTTTGGTGAACCTTAAATGTAGGTGCCAGAAAGTGATCCTGAGAGCAAACTCCAGCTCACAGGAAAAATCTTTGCGCTTCCTACAGCGTAGGCAGGGCAGAAATACCTAACCCGACATATCTGGCACAGGCTAACAGCAGCTAAATCCAAAATACATTGAAAGTGCTCTTTCGCTATGAACCCTATATAGGCAGGGCTTCCCAAACTGTGGGTCACAAAAACTTCAGCTGGGGCCCCACAAGTGCCTGAAAGGGCAGCGCTCTTCAAGCACCAGCAGCAGTGTAGCCCTTACGCGCGCTCCCAGGCCCTGAAGTGGCAGGGGTTTCTGTGATACCAGGAAACCTTGCACGGAGGACGGATCGGGGCTACTGCCCTGGCTCACAGGTCCGGTGCTGGCTTCCATTACCTAAGGCCGCCGCCGCCGATGCAGCCTGCAGATCACCATTGGGCTCGGAACCAACTGCGCAGGGAAGGGGAGGCTGAGCAGTGGAGGCTGCCACAGCTCCTCACCCACCACTGAACCTACCCAAAGAGACAAATGTTGTCCTTGTCATCATCCTTCCCAAAAGCTGTCTTCTACCCAGGCCCAAAGGAAAATTTTGCTGCTGATCCTGGCTGGGGGAGGGATGTTTTGAGGAAGGGCTGTTTGAAGGGAGGGATAGAGGGCTGGATAGGCTGGAGAGGGATTGGAAGGTAAGAGAAGACTGACTGGGGAATGTAACAGAGGATCTGGGGGGTGATGTGAGAGAAGGACTGAAGGGGAGGAGGTAAGGCTGGGACGGGTGAGAGAGAGAGAGAGAGAGAGAGAGAGGGGATGACAGAGGATCCACTGGGGCTCATGAAAATGGCTGGAGGCGAGAGAGGATCAGCTGAAAGGATGTGAAAAGAGCTGCAGGGGTGGCAGAGAAGGGATGGGCAAGGAAGATGAGAGATGCTGGGGATGTAAGAGGGGATCAGCTGGAGAAGTGAAGATTGACAGAGAGAGGAGGAGGTCCTCTGGAGGGATGGAGACTGAAAGTATCGACTGGAGAGGGTGGTGGTTGAGGGAGGGGGATCAGGTAAGGGTGTGTGCAGGGTGAGGGTGGCGCGATTACTGGAGAGCAGCCACACCCGCGCTAATCGTGTCGGTCGTCCTCTTGAGTTCATGTGAATTTTCAAGGGCTAAAATGAGTTCACATTGGCTAAACATTTGGGAAGCCCTGCCCTTCTGATACAACACATACACAAGAAAACATTTGACAAATATATATTAACTGGCTTATGTGCAATATGTGAATGAAAAGAACATATATAACACCTTGTAGCAAAATTCTCCCTACAGTTCACTTTTACAATAGTTGTTATGATGAGGTATTGTGTTGAATTTATAATTTTGTTCATGAGCTTGTGGAAACTGGATTGGGGGTGGGGGGGGGAGGGTGAGGAAAAGTAAACTGGAGCATGTAAATGCTAAGTGCAGTGAACAAGTGGCACACCATTGCATGTTAGCAGATGGAGCTTATTGCGGGCACAAGCTTTCCAAGAATGTACTTAATGCCTTGCTAATTCTAGGCCCTATCTAATAAGGAAACCTTGAATGTAAAGGGCGAGGCAGGGGTTCATAGTGAACTTATAATTTTTTGGCAAGTGAAAAAAATGCCATGACTCCGAATTTGGAAGCATCTTTAAACTGCTGTAAGTAAGGCTATTCCAAAGGTCCCAGTTTATAAGGGAAAAATGTTTTCAGTGATTTCTTAAAAGGAAAATGCACCTATAATGGGGCTTAACTGAAGCCTTGGCATCAGGTGGAATCCATATTGTTCTCTAGCAGCCCAATAACACACAACAATAGCAATCATCTTCATTATCACTTCAGTGCTTCCAGGCACTTCTTTTCTTCAGAATGTGAGACCAGAAAGCAATGAGATACAAAAGACAATGGAATAAAGAGAGGCATCGAGAACCTTGCTAAACAAAACCATTGCATGCAAAGAGGGTCATAGTGTTTGATTTGTTAAATTGTATTGTCAAATGTTATTGTCTAATGATTTTTATGAATGTTTTATTGTAACTGCACTGAACTTGCCAATGGAAGTTGCGGAATATTAAAAAAGAAAAAGTAAAATAAATAAATAAATATTCCAAGCACATGTTTACCTCTACCCATTTACAGCTCTAAGAACAAATCTGCATTTATTTGGATTCTACTTAATTAATGGCTACATTAATTGCCAGCAACAGCCTTCTTATTCCTGGGTAACAGTTTAGACAATCAATATTAGTAATTAGACAAATTGATCATGTAGTTACCTAATATTGGACCACAGGATTTTTGGTGTTTGTTTGCTGTTTTGTTTTTATGTGTTGCATTTTATTTTATGAATACTGTGTATGTGACTTTGTTAATTGCCTTGACCTTTGGATTGTGTGATCAAAAAATAATTGTAAATAAATCAATAAAATAATCAGAAGGAGACTGTTCCTTCTTTTCTGTGACAAACACCAAGTTTGTACATTCATGTTAAAATGTTGGAGGTCCATATTCAGAAGCATTTAGCCAGATAATTCAGAAGTTAGGCAGCAAAATGAATATTTATGCACTTATCCAGCTAGATTCTAGCCAAATAACTTATTACCCAGCTAAAGTTTGGCCAGATTAAATTAGGATCATTCTAGGCCATAACTGAGAGGTGCTGAGTTAGCCAGAAAAAGAATCTCGCTAACTCCGATATTCAGAGTTAGCTGGACAACTTATCTGGATATGCCTGGTCATTCCATAGACCTGCCCAAAAATAGCCAAATAGACTTAACTGGCTACCTTTAGGACAGCCGTGTATATTCAGTGACGTGCCCTTCTGGATAGTTTTAACCAGATAATTAGCTGAGCCATACAGTGGCTGAATATGAACCCCTTAATGTCTAGATAATCACATTTAGCAGTCCCCTGAAAACCTTTCAGTACAGTGGCACCACAGGTAATGAGATAGCCAGGGAGTAACCTGCATGAAGTGGCAGTTATGACCCTAATGGCAGCAGCAAGACTGCATCAGGGTAACTTGCATGGAATCACCATAGTTGAAATCCAAACTTCAATGAACAAGGGGAAGATGGATGTTTTGGATAATGGCTTTGCTAGTTTCAGTAGCTGCAAGGATTATCAGAAACCTTGATAATTTATTTAGCCATTTTATATACCGTTGTTCCAAATAAAGATCACAACGGTTTACAACATGACGTACATAATATACATTGACCATTGCATTGACTTAATAAGGTCAAACAACATACACATTAAAGATTGACATGTACTTGGGATAAGGTATTTAGATGAGAGGATAGGTTCTTAATGACATTGTCCTTGAGGGTGCATGCTCTGTGTTCAGGTGATTTTAACTTAGGTTATAGGCATTTTGAAATAACCATGTGTTTAGGTCACATCTGAATTACTTTGTTTCTGGGGTCAGTCTACTCGGGTAGTGTTCCACAGATGTTGCACTCACCGGCCGCAGAGCTCCGCGGCTGGCCTCACCTACCCTCCAACGCCTCCCTGACTTGGAGTCGGGTCCCGGGTCCCTGGGTGAGGTGGATCGGCCTCCCTCCCTGGTACCGTCCGCTCTCCTTTCTGCCAGGGCCTCCTCTGCCTCGCCGGCGCACGGAATGCAGCTGTCTTCCTGCTCTGCCCGGGATTCCCCTATGCGTGTGGCTCCTGCCGTGATTTAATGGGCCAACGGAGGGAAATCAACGCCGGCTCCGAGAGATGACGTCTTTGGTCCTGGCCTATTTAAGGCCCTCCTGGGCTCCCTACTGACAACTTGGCAATGAGCCTCCTCGTGCTGTATTCCTTGTGGGATCCTGCACTTCACTGCTGAAGAACCTGCTTCTGAGGCTTAATTCCTGACTTCCTGCTCCAGCCTTCCAATTCCTGCTCCAGCCTTCCAGCCCCTGTTCCAGCTCTCAGTGCCTTCTCCCTTTAGATGAATCTCCCTGGCTTCTGACCCTTTTGGACTGGACCTCACTTTGCTTGTCTTCCGGCTGCCTCTGACCCTCGGACCAGACTCCACCTTGCCTGCTTGCCGCCTGCCTCTGACCAGACTCCACCTTGCCTGCTTGCCGCCTGCCTCTGACCCTCGGACTGGATTCCACCTTGTCTGTCCACCACTTGCCTTCTGACCCTCGGCTTCGCCTGGCCATACTACAGACCTTCCCTGCAGGGGCCCATCTAAGACAAGCTGGCCCCAGTACCCAAGGGCTCAACCTGTGGGGAATGAGGGCTGGTAGAGGCGAAGCTCCAGCTGGCCCCTGCTCTCACTCGGCCTTGCCTCCTGACATTGGTGACCTATGGGGGGCTACCCTCCCTCGGGTAGTGACAACACCAGCTCAGGCCAAGGGTCCACAGTTTACATCAGAGTTGATAAAAATAGCATTGGGCCAACTATTGAGAACTTGCAGTCTCTTGTTTTTGTTAAGTGAGTATTCTGTAATGATGGCACTGCTAGTGGAGCCGGGTGTTGGAATCAGTACTGGTCTTGTAAGAATCACAAAGGAAGATGACAAGGCCTGAAGTGGCCTTCCTGTGGAGGTGAGTGAGAGCAATGCTTTAACACATCCTGGACATGCTTGGGACTGAGATGGAGGTGGTGACTGGAAAGGGACTGAAAGTGCAGGTAAAAGACATGAGGAGTGAAGAGCTGGTGTTGGGTTGTGTATGGGAATTTATAGGCTGATCTTTCTATCCTGTTTGCAACTGGGCAGACTGGACAGGTCGAATTGGTCTTTTTCTGCTACCATTCACTATGAGGTCCATACTGAGTAAGCCAGCGAGTTGGAAGGTTGCCTGGATAACGTCAACTGGATATTCATCAGAACACCACCCAGAGAGGTGCTCCTCTGAACATACCCAGATAAAGTTATCTGGGTAATTCTAGGATAGGTATATGTCTGACCAGACGTACCCAGATGTGTCCGGGTAGCACTGAATATCAGTGCTGACTGTATAAAGTGACACCATGCTTCAGGAATGCCTCCAGAGCTGCTACTTTGCAGCTGGCGAGTAGGGAGAGAAATCTTCCTATCTCAGGTTGTGCCAGATGACTCCAAACGTTAGCAGAACAAACTCTTTAACTATTATTAACCTCTCTGTTACTATGAAGCCAATATTCAAAAAAAGCAGAATTCTGAAGCCAATATTCAAAGAAGCAGAATTCTGACATTTAGGCATGTAAGTTAGGCACCTATTTTCAGCTGAACTTAGCTGAAATTTCACCTAAATGTATGCACCTAAAAATCAGGGCCCTGATTTAGGACTGCTCTTCATATGCCTAGATTTAGGATCCTAAGGTAGGAGACTGGTAGAAAGACCAGCCCCACAGCAGCAGTCATGTGAATGTGTATGAGAGAAAGGGCCTGTGTGAGAGTATGCTTGTGAGTGTGTGTGTGAGAGAGAGAGAGAAAGAAAGAGAGAGAGTGAGCCTAGGTGAATGTGTGTGTATGTGTGAGAAAGAGGGCCTGTGTGAGCATATGTGTATGTGTGTGTGTGTGTGAGTGTGTGTGAGAGAGAGAGAGAGAGAGAGAGGGCCTATGTGTGTGTGTGTATGAGAGAGAGCCTAGAGTGTGTGTGTATATATGAGAGAGAGGACCTGTGTGAGAGTGCGTGTGTGTGTGTGAGAGAGAGAGAAAGGGGGAACTATGTGAGAATGTGTGTGTGAGAGAGAGCCTGTGTAAGAGTATGTGTGTGAGTGCATGAGAGGACCTGTGTGAGAGCAGGTGAGACCGCACCTTGAATACTGTGTACAATTCTGGTCGCCGCATCTCAAAAAAGATATAATTGCGATGGAGAAGGTACAGAGAAGGGCTACCAAAATGATAAGGGGAATGGAACAGCTCCCCTATGAGGAAAGACTAAAGAGGTTAGGACTTTTCAGCTTGGAGAAGAGACGACTGAGGGGGGATATGATAGAGGTGTTTAAAATCATGAGAGGTCTAGAACGGGTAGATGTGAATCGGTTATTTACTCTTTCAGATAAAAATAACACTTGTTAACTCCCAGGCCTTGGTCCCAACCTGCACTGCCCTAGCTTGGCCTAAGCCCAGCTTAGAAGGAGTGGGTGGTAAAGTCAGCCCAGCTCCAAAATAGCACAAAAACACATTTTTTTTTTACAAAATAGTCTGTAATGTCATTCAAAAGTTCTGCCTCCTTTCTTCTTTGCATGAACACCCACCAGTTCTCAGAAACACAGCAACAATCACTTGGCTCTCAAGCCAGCCACTACCGCTCCCTTTGGGGAAATGTACAACTCTCCCCAACTCCCCTCCATTGTGCTGCGGTTAGTGGCCTTCCCAAACCAAAACAGCTTATGCACAGTAGGTTTTCCCCACTTGAGGTAAAAAACATTCCTTCACTCCACAGGTAATATCCCATCCCCCATGCCAAGTCACTTACTCAGTCTCCATGGCAGAACCTGAGGATTCCTCCATCCGGGAGTTTACCTCCATGTCCTTCTCCTCTTCCTCTGAGGAGCTGGGCTTTTCTGCCCACCTCCACCATTCCGGCACGTCTTCCTCCTCTACTGCCATCGATTCAGCTGTGTCTGAATCACTGCTGTTTAATTCAGGCACCTGTTCCAGCTCTCCCTCGGCCTACGGGTCAGGTAGTAACTCTAAAAACCTGGGAGTTGTAGTCCTCCTTAGCCCCTTTAGTGCCCTCTGCTGCTTACAAAGGGTTAGGTTTGTCTTTTTCTTATTGTACCTCCCCTTTTCCTGGCACTGGCTGGGTTGTACTGCATTACAATATGCACATACACACTGTCTCTTACATACATAAGAACATGCCATACTGAGTCAGACCAAGGGTCCATCAAGCCCAGCATCCTGTTTCCAATAGTGGCCAATCCAGTCCATAAGAACCTGGCAAGTATCCAAAAACTAAGTCTATTCCATGTTACTGTTGCTAGTAATAACAGTGGCTACTTTCTAAGTCAACTTAATTAATAGCAGGTAATGGACTTCTCCTCCAAGAACTTATCCAATCTTTTTTTAAACCCAGCTACACTAACTACACTAACCACATCCTCTGGCAACAAATTCCAGAGTTTAATTGTGCGTTGAGTAAAAAAGAACTTTCTCTGATTAGTTTTAAATGTGCCACATGCTAACTTCATGGAGTGCCCACTAGTCTTTCTATTATCCGAAAGAGTAAATAACCGATTCACATTTACCCGTTCTTGACCTCTCATGATTTTAAACACCTCTATCATATCCCCCCTCAGCCGAATCTTCTCCAAGCTGAAAAGTCCTAACCTCTTTAGTCTTTCCTCATAGGGGAGCTGTTCCATTCCCTTTATCATTTTGGTCACCCTTCTCTATACCTTCCTCCATCGCAACTATATGTTTTTTGAGATGCGGCGACCAGAATTGTACATAGTATTCAAGGTGCGGTCTCACCATGGAGTGATACAGAGGCATTATGACATTTTCTGTTTTATTCACCATTCCCTTTCTAATTCCCAACATTCTGTTTGCTTTTCTGACTGCCGCAGCACACTGAACCGATGATTTCAATGTGTTATCCACTATGACGCCTAGATCTCTTTCTTGGGTGGTAGCTCCTAATATGGAACCTAACATTGTGTAACTATAGCATGGGTTATTTTTCCCTATATGCATCACCTTGCACTTGTCCACATTAAATTTCATCTGCCATTTGGATGCCCAATTTTCCAGTCTCACAAGTTTTTCCTGCAATTTATTGCAATCTGCTTGTGATTTAACTACTCTGAACAATTTTGTATCATCTGCAAATTTGATTACTTCACTTGTCATATTTCTTTCCAGATACTGTTCTCTGAGGTCTGGGTGGGCAGCATTCACACCAAATCAGTATCCATGCAGGAGGTCAGGGCAGGCAGCAAATAGACGAAGTCAAAGTCAGGGACAGTACAAGTCAGCAACAAGATCAGTCCAAGGGATGTTGACAGGGAAGGGAAGGCAAGGCAGCATAGGGGAACTGGGTGGGAGCAGGGGACTGGCACAGGAGACAAGGCCTGGGACTCAAAACAGGGACTGGAAGAGGAGACAAGGCAGACATGGGAGACCATGGCTGGAACCGAAGGCCCACAGGGAGAAGGGCCAACAGGCAGGAAGAGATGAGACAAAGTCAGACAGGGCAGGACAAAACTAGAACTGGCAGGGCCACAAGAACAAGACAAAGAATATACAAATACAGACTAATATGAAAGTAATGTAAAGCAAGGTACATATAAAACAAGACAAGGGAAAAACAGACAAGAAGGCCTAAGCAGGCCACAAGACAAGGTAGAGTGAGACTAGTAGGCCTGAAGGCCACAAGGCAGGGCAAGAAGGCCAAGGAAGCCACAGGACAAGGCAAGAAAGCCGAGGAGGCCACAGACAAGGCGAAACAAGAAAGCCACAGGGGCCATGTAGATGTGAAGCAAGGCAAAATAGGGCCAATGCAAAAAGCAAAGTGACTGGATGAAGAAACACAGAGTTTTGGGAAAGGTAAGGATAAACAGGGCTAACCTAGTTGAGTTATGGAATCATCAAGGAGATGGCTAGAGTGGGAGAGAGAGTAGCTCCATGAGGACCTCTGCTGATGGTGAGGCTGCCTAACAGCAAGGATATTACAAGTTAGTAATAAGTTTTGCTTTGCATCAGCTGGAGCTGTTTAGGATTGGCTCTTGAATGCATATTATGATCAGGTCCAAGTCCCTCATTACACATGCAACTATAAAATGGAACATCGTAGAACAACCCAATAAAACCCTTAGGAACAGCAATTTCTATTACTCAACAGCAGAGAATTTTCCTGGAGAAAATGAGTGAAAAAGACAGGGGCTATTAAATGCATGTCCCATAAGAGATGGCTCCTCCTCTTGGCAGCGTCTGCTAAGGCCATTACTGAAAAAGGATCTTACCAGGGAAAATTAAAGAGAATAGCATGGCTAATGTAAGAAAACATGAACATCTATGATACTGCACGTCTGGGACTATTGCAAATCCCTTCCACAACAGAGCAATGTCTTATACTCCAAGCAGTCTGAGAAACCTCTGCAGTACATCTGCAAATACTGTCACATACTTTGGCACAAATAAGCACATAAAAAGGGAGAAAGCCTTTTGAAATTTAGGCCCTAAGGACCAGATGAGCTACAGGAGTTTTCCCTGTTTAATTGTCCATGTGGGAAATGCTCAGGATACCTAACCCTTAGAGTCTTACTTGACAAATGTTAAAGATGGAATAGGTGGTGTAGACAAGCAGTTTAGTTCTGTTTTCCATTAGAAACCAGTGCACCTAATATCTTAAATAATGCACATTGAAACACAAACTATTTAAATAGTATTTTAAATGCCTTAGAAATTCCACCCTGACTACAGGTTTTCTAGGAAATCCGTCAAGGTGATTCATGATGTGTGAGTTACACAGATGCTAAAACCGATAAATAACAGAGAGTCACACATCAAAAAATCTATAAACCAGACGCAATGGAATTCATCAAAGCTGCACCGATAGCTAACGGGACGTTTCAGAATTCCATGGGGCCCGGTAAAAGACCTTCTACAATACCAAGTACCTCTAATAGATAAATTGCTGGTGGAGTGGGGGGGGGGGGGGGGGGGGGAGGAGGAGGTGGAGAGAAAGCATTGCTAAGGTGCTCCTCGTAGCGATGCAGGCTTACACCGTCCATGATTGAAAGAAGCTTTCGTATACCGTGAGCGCTGGTTTAAAAGCAGCTTGTTAACCTACAGGGTGGCACACGAACGTCAAAAGTGAAAAATCGCCTGCGAAAAACAATCAGACAGAGCACCCTCCAAACAAAACACAGCAGCTCTCAAAACAAACCTGGCCTATTAAAAGTATACAACACCTGAGAAAACGAGTATATGGCAATCAAAGAGACGTAAAAAAAGCTTTGGGGAGGGGGACCTTGTACAACTATACTGGACATAAAGGGGGGGGGGGGGGTCCGATTCACCCTTTCCACAGCTGGAAAGGAGGCCGAGGCGGATAGCTACTCGTGCAGGCTGGCAAATAGAAGAATCTTTATGTCCAGTATAGTTGCTATTCAAAGTTGAGGGAGAGCGCTGTGTGGGAGGCAGCATAGTGACAAAGAGAAAAAGACTAAATTGGCTCATCTGGTCTGTCCAGTTAACCTGTCCATACTGCCAAGGATACATCCTAGCCGCCAGCCACAGATTGTGACCTTCTGCAAGATTTCTTACCCAGGACGGTTTTTCTAGTCTTCCTCCTTGTTACTTCACCTCTCGGATAGAGGAGCACACAAGCTCCTCTTTTACTTCCTTCCCCCAAGCCATATTTCCCATGTTTAACCCCAATGCACTGTATTAATATAAACAGCAATACTAGCATGGTCGTTGCTTAACTATCCAGCCTCCTGGATCCCCTGCATAGCCTCCCAGACAGACCTGGCTATACAAGCACTTACATTACACCGTTAGAATTTCTATAGGTTTATACTGAAAGGGGTTTGTCCAGCTAAGGTCTCACTTAACTGGGCAAACCCAGGAGTTTTAACTTGTTTGACCCCCCTCCCCCCAAGTTAATGATTTTCAGGCCGATACAGTAAAACCCGCAGGAGAGCAGGCGCTCCGAGGCGAGCACCCGCTCTCCCGACGTGCGCACAGGCCACTCTCCTGTACGTGCGATTTATTGTACTGGTTTTAGTCTCTAAAATGACTTCTTTGCTGCTGGTTCCTTTGGTTTCCAGTAGAAAAAAATCAACAGAACCATCTAAGGAAATGAAACCAATACCAGCAAAGCCCAAGGAGCCCCAGCCAGGCTCAGGATTATGTGGACTGTATCGCAGAAATCTTTCCGTTTGTGGTAACACAAAACCCCTCAAAAGCACCCCTGCCCATTTCTTTACTTATTATTCGTACTAATGTCAGTAAAGCTTCTGACACTCCAGGCTGTTCCCAAGATCCCTCCCCAGCTTCCCACTCTACTTGCAGTGTCTGCATCATCACCTGCTCACCTCAGTCCTAGCAGGGCAGTTTGGGTGATGTCGTCCTAGGATCAACCAATCCACAACAGTGATCTGTGAGCTCATGCATGCAAGTACTTCAGATCTGAGAAAATCTCAACAGCTCATTGAGAAAATACTTTCTGTGTTTATCACAGGCCCATTTAAACTCTGCTACTGTTTTAGTTACCAATCATCCATCCCGGGAGGGCATTCCATACTTCCATTACCTTTTCTGTGAAAAAAATACTGCCTGACATTGCTCTGGTGTGCACCCCTGAGCTATCTTCCTCTCTTGAGAGAAGTAGACATGAATGAGCCACCAGGGCACAACAAGAAGCGATCTGAGCTGGGGATGTAAGAGGGGATCAGCTGGAGAAGTGAAATATTTCAAATTTCCGAGAGGGTCAGATGGGGGAGGGGAGCAATTTGAAATGCTGGACAAGAATTGGGGGGGGGGGGGGGGGGGGAGGCAGGTGGGTAGATACTAGGTGAGGTAGGGAATAGAGTTCCCAGGAGTGTAAAATTCTGAGAAATATAGATATATCATTACTGTCTATCACACTCCTGTGTACTCTGGCCCCTGCCTCCCTCCTCTAGTCACAGAAGGGTCCATATGCGAACGCTGTTTAGCCAGATAAATCAGATTTACTCAGCTAAGAAGCTGCCGCTGAATATCCTGCTATATTACTTTTGACGGATAAGTGACTTATCCAGCTAAATAGTTAGCCGGATAGTCAGTGGGTGGGCAGTGGGCGTAACTAGGAGGTACAACCTATCTGGCTAACTTAAGACAGATAAGTAGCAAAATTCAACCTTATCTGCTTAAGTTATCTACACAAGTTAGTCATGGCCCATAGCAGGTCTAAAGTTAGCCGGAAAAGCTTATCCAGCTAACTTTAATACTTATCTGGGTATATTCATCTTTTGGTCATCAATGTTACAACGTTATTGTTAAATTTTGAACTTATGTACCCTGTTCCAAGTTTCATAACCTTGTTCTATGTAATGCCTTTTGGCAATTTTCATGTTCTGTTTCAATGTAAACCGATGTGATCTTTATTTCATATAGGAACACCGGTATATAAAAATCTAAAAATAAAATAAATAAAATAAATATTCAGCGGCATTTCTGTGCCATTGAATATCCTGTGTAAGTCAGCCTAACGTACATAGCCGGATATATTTTAATATTGGCCCCAGAATCTTAAAGGTGTCAGTATACTGCCACAAATTTTCCACTGCAGAGAAGCTTCCCATCTAAACTTCATGAGTTATACAAAGGCAGCTTTCTGCTATGAAGTTGGTTTAAGGTTTAAGGAGATTGCAGCTGTTGATTTTAGTTTATTTGAATATGTGAATATTTTAATTTATTTTTTTTATCATATTGTCATTATAAGATGATTAATTTGTTTATATTGTAATATGGTAATTTATTGTTTGATTGTTGAACTGCTGAGGTAAGCAGATCTTTCTATCTATTTTCTGTTCTGTTCTAAATAATAAAGCTGATTCTGTGGTGAAAAGGCCAGAGTCCAGACTATTTTGTCTTCCAGCATTCATATAATGCCAAAGACCACGCGCACATTATCACATATGGTGTCAGTAGTGGGATGACTTTTCTAAGCACCTGCACAGAGGAGAGACTCAAGCTAGGTAAAAAAAAAAAAAGACAATAAAAAATGGGGGGGGGGGGGGGGGGGGAGTCTGTTTCTACTCTAATTATCTGCACAGAACTGTAGCAGCAGCCATGGAAATACATATAATGGGACAAGGGGGCTAGCTCTACTCAGATAAAGGTCAATTTTAAAAGGCTTATGCGCGTAAATTTCGTGAGTTATGTGCATGGTGGGGTCCTGCATGCTGCACACATTTTCAAGGACCTGGCCACGCACATAATGCCATTAGATGCTGTCCCACGGAAGATATTTCTGCTCCAGAGGAGCAGCAAGTAGAAAAATAAAAATTTGGGGATAGGTAGGGGTAGTTTAGGGGTCAGGGAGGAGAGGGGAAGAGGGAGGAAGGATAGGGTTAGGGAAGTTCCCTCCCAGTCCGCTTCTTTATTGGAACGGACTGGGAGGAAACTGGGAAAAACAGAAATTGCATTGCTGCGCATATTAAAATCTGGCACGAATGTGCGCGCAGGAATCCTATTTTATAACATGCTCACATATGGAATACACGTGCATTTTGTTTTTTTTTTATCTACCCCATAGTGAGGGTCACAGAATGAGTTACAAGTAGACAGGTTAGGATTTTTTTCTCTGCCCCAAGGCAAGCGAGGGAAATAATTTTTTTTCTTGTACTCCTGAGCAAGGCAGTGGGCGTCTGGGAGCCGATAAGCCTTGACTACAGTGGAGCACATACTAACCCAGCATGGAATATTTATTCCAGGCCCTCACAGACAGGCAGCAGCAGCTGCAAACTGTTGTAAAGGCCTATTGTGCCCAGCAACAAGTCCTGCCGGAGAATTTTAACAAGCAACAAGCTTTCTTGAGACAGCTTACAGAAGCCTGGCAGCAGCCTGGCAGCAGCAGCAGCAGCTACAAACGGTTGTACAGGCTCAGGGTGCCTAGCAGCAAGTCCTGCAGGAGCAACTGAACAAACTACAGGCTTCCTTAATACAAATGGTAAAAGCCTTAAAAGCTGTTTTAGCCAAATTGGAGAAATTACTTACCTGATAATTTTGTTTTCCTTAGTGTAGACAGATGGACTCAGGACCATAAGAACATAAGAACATAAGAAAATGCCATACTGGGTCAGACCAAGGGTCCATCAAGCCCAGCATCCTGTTTCCAACAGTGGCCAATCCAGGCCATAAGAACCTGGCAAGTACCCAAAAACTAAGTCTATTCCATGTTACCAATTGGTTATGTGCTCCCCCTTCTAGCAGATGGAGCGGAATCAGGTTTTAAAGCTGACTTCACCCTACATTTAACATTGCAGTGACCTCAGCCATTCAGTGTTCTCTTCAAAAAGTCAATTTGGACATATTATTGAAGAACTTGATTAGAATTTGGATACAACTTGATTAAAAACTGGAGACTGCAACTGTACTCAACCAGCATAAGCGCTGAATCCCAGCAATACGATAGATGCACTGAACTAAGGATAGGGCAACGGCTTACCCGTAACCACATGGAATTGAGATTCACCTCATGGGCGATTCCTTGGCGCCTCTCCTGGGCAGTTGTGGGTGGGATGCTGAGTCCATCTGTCTACACTAAGGAAAATGAAATTATCAGGTAAGTAATTTCTCCATTTCCTAGCGTGTAGCCAGATGGACTCAGGACCAATGGGATGTACAAAAGCTACTCCCGAATGGGGTGGGAGGCTGCCCGTGGTCCGGTTAGCACTGCCCTCACAAAGGCTGCGTCCTCTAGGGCCTGGATGTCCAGGCAATAGAACCTGGAGAAGGTGTGCAAGAAAGATCACGTCACTGCTCGACAGATGACGACGGGAGAGGAGTAGCTTAGCTTCCGCCCAGGATACAGCCTGGGCCCTAGTGGAATGAGCTTTGACCTGAAGGAGTAAAGGTTTCCCTGCCTCCACATAAGCTCCTGTGATCACTTCCTTGATCCAGCGAGCTATGGTAGCTCGCGAAGCCGCTTGGCCTTGTTTTCTTTCCCCGTGAAGGACAAACAAGCGGTTTGTCTTGTGCACCGGTTCTGAGCGTTCCAGGTACCCTACTAAAAGCCTACTGATGTTTAAGTGGCGTAGGAGGTGGTAGTCTTCCGTGTCCTTGCGTCCATCCGGGGATGATAAGGAGATGGCCTGGTTTCAGGTGAAACTCCGAGACTATCTTTGGAAAGAAGGAAGGGACGGTGCGAAGCTGCAACATTCCTGGAGTGAACCGGAGAAACGAATCCCAACATGACAGTACCTGTAGTTCAGAGATGCGACGAGCCAAGCATATTGCAACCAAGAATACAGTCTTCAGTGTTAATAGGCGTAGAGACAGACTGCGCAGTGGCCTAAAGGAAGGCCCTGCTAAAAAGTCCAATATTAGATTGAAGTTCCATAGGGGGACCGACCACTTTAAAGGTGGTCGGAGGTGTTTAACCCCTTTTAGGAAACGAGCCAAGTCTGGATACGTCGACAGACAGGTTCTGTTCACCTCTTCCCTGAAACAGGAGAGAGCCACCACCTGGACCTTCAAGGAGATGAGGAACAATCCTTTGTTCAGGCCGTCCTGTAAATATTCCAGAATCATGGGGATCTTGGTCGCTTGCGGGGGCACCCCGCGGTCCACGCACCTGGCCTCAAATATTCTCCAGATCCGTATGTAAGCCAGGGATGTTTAGAACTTCCGCACACAGAGCAAGGTGGCGATTACGGCCGCAGAATATGCCTGCTTCATCAGGCTAGCCCTCTCAAGGGCCAGACCGTAAGACAGAATCGAGTTGGGTCCTCGTTGTTGGAGAAGGTCCCTGTGCGGGAAGAGGCAAAGAGGACTCTCCACGAGAAGCCTCCGCATGTCTGCGTACCACAGGCATCTGGACCAATCCGGGGCCACCAGAAGGACCAATCCTCTGTGGTGTTCAATCTTGCGGATGATCTTGCCCAGCAGGGGCCACGGAGGGAAGGCGTATACTAAGTCCTCCTCTGGCCAGGTCTGGACAAGGGCATCGATCCCTTGGGAGCTCTGATTGTGAGATGTGGCCAGTAGGTCGATAGATGGGAGGCCCCAGCAATCTACTATGAGCTGGAAGGCTCCAGTTGACAATGCCCATTCCCCTGGATCCAGACTCTCCCTGCTGAGAAAGTCTCCTCTGAAGTGTCTTTTCCCTGTGATGTGGGCAGCTGAGATCCCTTGGAGTTTTAACTCTGCCCATTCCATATGGGGGTCTATTTCCAGAGACACTTGGTGGCTTTTGGTGCCTCCCTGGCAGTTGATGTAGGCTACTGTTGTTGCATTGTCCGACATCACGCAGACTGCCTGTCCGTGGAACCTGTGGCTGAACTGCAGGCACGCTAATCTGACTGCCCATGCTTCCAGGCGATTTATGTTCCAGCACGCCTCTTCCTCGGTCCATCGCCCCTGGGTTATCAGTTCCAGTGAGCTCCCCACCCTCGGAGGCTCTCGTCCATTGTGAGGGCGATCCAATTCGGTGGGGATAAGCTTACACCCTTGCTTAGGTGAGCTTCTTATAGCCACCACTGAAGCCGAGAACTTACTTCCATCAGTAGGTGGAGGCGGATCGAGTGGTCTTGAGACAGTGGGTTCCAATGTGAGAGCAGGGAACGTTGGAGTGGCTGCATGTGTACCCTCGCCCATGGTACTACTTCCAGGGTTGACGTCATAAGGCCGAGGACCTGGAGGTAGTTCCACCCTGAGGCGCATCATGTTCGTAAACCAACGCACTTGGCATATCAGCTTCCTTATCCTCGAGGGAAGGAGGACCTTGCCCTGCTTGGTGTCAAACAGGACTCCCGGGTACTCCAAGGACTGGGAGGGATTGAGGCTGCTCTTGTCCATGTTCATGACCCAACCAAGTTCTTGTAGGAGGGACCTGACCCTGCTGGTCACCTGGAGGCTCTCTTCCAACGACTTCGCCCGGATCAGCCAGTCGTCTAAGTAAGGGTGCACCAGGATCCCTTCTTTCCTCAGTGCCGCCACCACAACCATCATAATTTTGGAGAATGTTCTGGGGGCGGTTGCCAGGCCGAAGGGCAGCGTCTGGAACTGGTAATGGTGGCCCAGTACTGCAAAGCGTAGGAAACGCTGGTGGGCTTGATGGATTGGGATATGAAGGTAGGCCTCTGAGAGGTCCAGGGAGGTTAAGAACTCTCCCGGGTGTACAGCCATTATGAAGGGAGTGAAGAGTTTCCATGCAGAAGTGAATTACCTGCAGATAACGATTGATGCTCTTGAGATCAAAGATGGGTCGGAATGACCCCTCCTTCTTGGATACGATGAAATAGATGGAATAACACCCCATATTTTCTTGGGGTGTAGGTACTGATGTTATAGCCCTCAGACTGAGGATCCTTATCAATATGGATTCCATTGCCAGTTTTTTTGTACTGGGAGTGGCAAGGTGACATCATGAACATGTCCCGAGGGATGTTGCGAAATTCCAGAGCGTATCTTTTTCGTATGATGTCCAGTACCCATTTGTCTGACGTGATCTTGTCCCACCACTGAAAGAAGAGGGATAGTCGGCCCCCTATCTCCTCATCCCCTGGATGGGTTGGCTAAACTTCATTGGGAATTTTGGGTCAAACCTGAGCCCAAACCCGTTCCTCTTCTTGGTTGCTGGTTCTGAAAGGACTGAGACCTTCCCAAGGGCCGAGATGTCTGAAATGATGAGTTTCTGTAGGGCTGGAAGCGCTGGGAGCTGCTGGCCCGACCCCTCATGGGAGAGGGGAGCTGCAATCTCTTTTTCTTATCTTCCAGTAGCCAAGGCACTGGAGATTCACCCCACTTACTGGCTAGTTTTTCCAATTCACTACCGAATAGGAGGGATCCTTTAAAGGGCATCTTTGTGAGGTTTGATTTAGAGGTCGCGTCTGCTAATCAATTTTGCAAACATAGCTGCTTTCTGGCTGCCACCATTGAGGCTACTCCTCTGGCCAAGGTGCATACTAGGTCCGAGCTTGCATCTTCTAGGAAGTTACAGCGGGCTCGATCGTCTCTCTGGTATGCGCCCCTGAGCCATCTGCCTCTCTTGAGAAAAGTAGACATGAATGAGCCACCAGGGCACAACAGGAAGTGATCTGCAGTGTTAGTGCTGTCATAAGAACATAAGAAATTGCCATGCTGGGTCAGACCAAGGGTCCATCAAGCCCAGCATCCTGTTTCCAACAGAGGCCAAACCAGGCCACAAGAACCTGGCAATTACCCAAACACTAAGAAGATCCCATGCTACTGATGCAATTAATAGCAGTGGCTATTACCTAAGTAAACTTGATTAATAGCCATTAATGGATTTCTCCTCCAAGAACTTATCCAAACCTTTTTTGAACCCAGCTACACTAACTACATCCTCTGGCAATAAATTCCAGAGCTTTACTGGCATTGAGTGAAAAAGTATTTTCTCAGATTAGTCTTAAAAGTGCTACTTGCTAACTTCATGTCGCGTCGAAGGCCTGCTTAAGGATGGATTCCAACCGCCTATCGTGAGCATCCTTCAAGGCCACTCTTCCCTCTACTGGGATAGTTGTTCGCTTCGAGTCGGCGGAGACCAGGGCGTCCACTTTCGGGAAATGCAGGCGTTCTTTGGCCACAGAGTCCAGAGGGTATAAGGCCTCCAGGGCATCCCATTCCAGGTCAATCAACTCCTGGATGACTTCCAGCATCGGGAAATAGCAAGAGGCTTTCCACAGAGACACCAGGATGAGATTCTTCCTTGGTTCTGACATACTGTCCATGCCAGGAACTCCCAGGGTCTGGGAGATCAGGGCTGTTAATTCATCTTTGTGGAAAAATCGAAGCACGGTCTGGTATGGCTCCAGACCTGGAGGAATTTCCCACCCTCTAATGAATCTGCATCCCCTTCATTGTCCATGGTGTCCGGATCCCTGTCAGGGATACCCTTAGTGAGGCGAGGCATGTCCCAACGCATGTTTACAGGGCTGGGAAGGTGAGGCCTCCTAGCTGGGGCTCTGGCCGGGCAGGGGCAGTAGCCAACTGCACCTGAACAAAGGCTTGTAGGCCCTGAAAGAATTCCAACCAAGAGAAGGCTACTGGGTTCATATTTAGCCCAGGAGGAACTGGGGTAGGTGCTGCTGAACTGCCCTCTCCCGGGGGGGACACCACCCCTGAATTGCTCAGGTCTGGGGTGTTGCCAGATAAGGTCATGGCTGACTCATCCTCCGACTGGGAGGGCCGAACTTGGAAAAGTTCTGAGAGTCCACCCCTCCCTGGGCTTCCTCACAGTGCTGACACAGGAAGGATTCCAGGTCAGGCTGCGCAGCCCTAATATGGCAGGCAGCACAAGGGAGTGTCGCTTGAGCTTCCTTTGCTGCTGGGGCCATAATACTCTGTAGGTTGTTATCTAGAATAACCCCCAGACTCCTAACCTCGTGTTTAATATTACAAAGGGCTGAACTAGAACTAATTTCCAGTGAAATTTTATGTCATCTTATTGCAGATATATAAAATCTCAGTTTTAGAATTGTTAAGAGAGAGTGACATCTGAGTGAGAAGTTGATTTATAGAACTATTATAAATACTCCACAGTTTTAATGTATGGGTGCCAAGCAAGGAGCCCGGAGGAAAGACTTACCAAAGCCCTTCCACGTCTCTGGATAAGAAGAGTTCTTCTCTACTTACCTGGGCTCAGCACTTATCGGCTGAGTACAGAGACGGTCTCTGGCTGCAGGGCGAGATGGCTTAGGCCGTCACCGCTGCGCTTGGCTTCCTGCACACCCGCTGCCTTTCAGCTGCTTCAGCAGCAAAATCTACACCGGGAATCGGCTACTCAACCAAGGCAAACCTCTGAGGGATCTCGGAAATCGCCTCAGGAATTCTCACCTGGGGGAGAGACCTTTAGGTATCACCACAGGAGAGCGGGGCTCAATTTTCTCAAATTTAAAAAGTAGAAATTTGAAGGTAAATTTTCCTCATCTAAAAAGAGTACTGTGTTCCCGATAGGAGACACAATCCACATCTGCTAGAAAATGGAGAGATACTGAATGGCTGAGGTCACTGCAGGGATATATCTAGGGTGATGTCAGCTTTGAAACCTGACTCTGTCTCCATCTGCTAGAAGGGGAGCACATAACCCATTGGTCCTGAGTCCATCTGGCAACTTGCCTAGTATATTGGCCAGAGACGACTTGGACTACCTGTATTGGCAATTTTCTGTCAGGCAGCAGCCAGGCTGTTTTTCAAGCTGGAAACCTTGTTGGAAAGGCCAGTTATGCAGAAGTTATACTTGAGAGAGCTGGGTGTACCCTGGACGGGGAAACCTCCACTCAGCAGAGAGTCAACCAAGTCTTTTCTACTGGTTAAAAGATATAAGCTGGAAATGGTTACAGACTAAGGGGAGGACAGGTGCTGGGGTAGCCAAACTAATATTACTTGAGCAGTTTGTGGATGGCTTGGACCCACCTATGTGACAGTGGGTATGCAAGTATCTGAAGATTAATATAGAGGCAGTCTTGGAGGTAGCTGGTGCTTTCCATAGGTACATTTGGTGCCAGAGTGCCCCAGGCCACCTGAGAGATTGCCTTCAGAGGGAGCAGGATGCCGCAATCTGAAAGCAAGACATTGGTCAAAAGACCCATGTCTGGTGCTCTGATTCAGCTATGGGAAGACAGACCACGTTGCCCCTAACTGTCCTTGGAAAAGGAATGAAACTATAGATGTTGATGGGAGGACTCCATTTGGGTTCTTCCACTTTTGCTATTCCAGTGGAATGGATGGCTTTCCCATGCAAACCCTGGTAGACTTTGGAAGCGTAAAGATGGTCATCCAGAGGGAGTTAGTAAAGAAATGCTGCTTTAAAGTCCAGAAAAGAGGAACAGAAACAAATAAATAGAAATAAACAGATTATAAATCCACCATAAGAAGACAGTGACCCTTGCCAGTATACATGGTGACCAGCAACAATACATGACCAGCCAGGTCCTACTGACAGCTTCAGTGGACAGACCAGCAAAGAAGTGGGAGTATTTCCCAGGCTCCTATATCACATAGTTCTGGGATGTGATTATCCAAACTTTGACACTCTGGGTCCAGGTTACAACTAACTAGACTAGTCCAGACTGAGCAAGGCATCTTTCTCTTGGAGGCCACCTTGTTGGAACAGTCAAATTTATACGTCAGGGAACTTAAGGTGTGCAGACCACGACAGCAACATAGAAGAAGAGGTGTTTAAATAATGAGAGATCTTTAAAATCATGAGAGGTCTTGAACGAGTAGATGCGAATCGGTTATTTACACTTTTGGATAATAGAACGACTAGGGGGCACTCCATGAAGTTAGCAAGTAGCACATTTAAGACTAATTGAAGAAAATTCTTTTTCACTCAACAAACTGGAATTTGTTGCCAGAGGATGTGGTTAGTGCAGTTAGTATAGCTGGGTTTAAAAAAGGTTTGGATAAGTTATTGGAGGAGTCCATTAACTGCTATTAATCAAGTTGACTTAGGGAATGGCCTCTGCTATTACTTGTTGCGTCGAAGGTGGACCCTTGGGCTGAGGTGGTGTTGATGCAACCCTTAGGCAAGGACCTACGGGTCCCCACCATCAGCAGGTGGAGTGGGCTGAAGCTAGAGGCCGCTGGAGCTTCACCTATACTAGCCCTCGTTCCCCTCGGGTTGAGCCTTTGGGTGCCGGGGCCGGCAGGACTTAGGTGGGCCTCAAGGTTAGCTAGAGATGAGAAGTGATTCAGCCCAGAGACAGCAGCCAGTAGATGTCCTAGTCCTACCCTGGACTGGATTCGGTACTGGAACTCAGGCGCCAAAGGAACAATGAGTAACTGGAGGCGCTTAAGCAAAGGAAGGCCTAAGCCGTAAGTCCACATCCAGAGGATAGGCGAGAGGAGGCGTCACTGACAGCTTAGGATCAGAGCTGGCGGCAAGTGGAAGTTGTGGCAAGCAATGTAGAACTCTGGTCACAGGAAGATCTGTAGCATAGTCATTCAAGGCAATGGTCAGGTCACGGAGAATTAGAAGAATGGTCAGGCATAGCAGAGGTCCAGGGCTGGAGAGAAGCTGAAGAGTAGTCAGGCTTGGCGGAGGGCCATAATCCAACTTTCCCCTTATTTATAATGAAGAAAGAGGTAAAGCATGGAGTAGATAGGGGAAATCTAGAAGACTATCCCTATTCCAGAAAGGTAACTCTGGTAGGGGCAGGTTCTCGACATGAGAAAGTCAAGCTGAGGAGGAGGGCATGTAAAGTTTTTTATAGTAAAACCCCCTTAAAAGACCAGGACCAGACATTTAGCCTGGTCCACTTTAAGATACAGCGCAGAAGGGAATCCTGGTCCCAGGGTGTTTCTCTTAGCAGGGGATTTAGAGAGCAGGCCCAGGAGGGAACAGAAAGGCCCTAGTGACAAGGAGAAGGCAGCTCCAATGACAAGACTGCCTATTACTCTAACTTTTGATTTAGACATGCTGAGATAAGCAGATTTTCTACCTATTTTCTGTTATGCTATAAATAATAAACAGATTCTGTGGAGAAAAGGCCAGAGTGAAGACTATTCTGACCTCCGGTACTCATATAAAGCCAAAGACCACTCATACGTTATTCATAGATGCATTATTAATTTATGCTGTTTTCTACACTAAAGTTTTTGAAAATTTCGACTTCTGATGCTCATGACAGTCTGATTTCTAATCCAAATAACTTATCTGTTCGCTGATTTTTTTGAAAAAAAAAGAAAGGCAGTGATATTTGTGGTCAATTTACTTCAGCAATCCTTGGATCAGATGGTACAATATTAGCTGTGGGACAAGATGGGAAAGGTTCTCCAAAGGTTCATCTACAAAAATTTCCCAAATCATTAAGAACATGAATTCCACATGTTGTTTCAGCCTTTGCTCAGTTGCTTTCCTAAATTGACAAAAGAGCTTAGTCCGTTTGTTGCTGCATTGGTAAACGCCTCATTAGAGGAACATTTTATGCCTGATTCATTGAAGCAGACATCAGTACGTCTGCTTTTAAAAAACAAACCAACCAGGTTTACATCCATCTTTATTAGCTAATTACTGGCTCATCTCTTCCTTGTCTTTTTAGGCAACGATACAGGAGTCTGTAGTATTCCAGCAACTAGTTGAATTTACTGATGAGTATTCTGTCCTAGATCATCATCGATTCGGATTTAGAAAACATCTCAGTACAGAGACCCTCCTCCTATCTACTATGGATACCATACTATGAGGTTCTGATGTAGGAACAAAATATGTAATGCTACTACTTGATATATCTGCCACATTTGTTACAATTAATCATAAAATTATGCTCTCTCTCTTAAGTGATGTAGGAACTGGGAGAAAAGTCCTATCATGGTTTACTTACTTACAAATCGAACACAACAGATTAAAATCTCTAATAACACATCCATCTCACTTGCTACTTTAACAGGCGTCCCTCAGGGCTCAGCCCTGTCCGCATTACTATTTAACATTTATCTATGTACATTGCTGGCAGGTGTCGGTGTTAACTACAAGATCTATTCCAATGACATATAGGTTTTTTTTGTGCCAGGTACTTCTTGGTCTGTTACTTTTGAATTTATATTAATGTGCTCATCAGCAATTAAGACCTGCTGTTGCATAATAGGTTAGTGCTCAATATCTACAAAACTGAGATTCTGATGACATTCTATCATCTTTTATATTTGAGGGAATACAATAGCTGATTAAATCAAAAGTCAGGAATTTAGATGTTGTTCTGGACCCAAGCTCTTGATGTGCTGTCATAATAAACACCTTACAAAAGCATCTTTCTTTAAACTGCACATACTGTGGCAACTTAAACAATTACTTGAACCTGATGCTTTTTGAACTGTGTTTCATACTTTGGTTTTCCCCTCATTAGATTACTACAATGCTCTGTTGGTTGATCTTCCTGCCAATGCTTTGCGAACATTACAAATTATTCAGAATTCTTCAACCTGTGTACTGACAGGTATTGGTATACGCCAGCATATAATGTCTTTCATGCAATCACTGCATTGATTGCCAATTCAATGGCACATACACTACAAACTAGCAATGATTATTCATAAGTTGCTCTTCCATACCTCCGTCCCTTGGATAAATGCACTGTTACATACATATAAACCCTCAAGATGTCGAAGATCAGCAAATAAGAGTTTGTCAGAGATGCCCTCACAAAAATTAGGGCATTGAGACCAGGCATTTTCAATTATTGGGCCTACTTGTCTGGAATACTGTCACTGAAGATTTGCACCTTACTACTGACCTGTCTGTCTTTAAAAAGTGCCTTAAAACCTCTTTTTTAGAAACGCATTTGATCTGCCTTCTTGATCTATAAAGATTCATGTCTGCTATGATGACTGACCTGATTACTGATTTTTTATTAGTTTTGGTTTTGTATGATTAACTGATTATATATATGTTGGTGTTTGCTTTAATTTTTTTATGAGCTTTTTGTATTTTATCTATTCATTTCTTAATCACTTTACAGATTAAAAATCTGCATAACTGTTCTTTTACTCCCTGCCTCAAACACTGAAGAGAGCAGGTTACAATATTTTAAAACAAATAAATAATTTTGTGAATATAAAACCTCCATGAAGCAGCCACCATGGTAAAGCACTGTCTGTGTCGAGGTTGGAGATAAAACTGCTTCTACTTCATGAAATATAGAATCTGTCTATTTTTCAGTTTGGCAAAATATGTATAAATATTTTTTGATTTGGGACATTTGCTAGATATATGTTGAGGTATATACTGGGTGTTTGCAAAAATTGAAATTGGCATATGATTATATGAACCCCTGCATGGTCAAGCTAACTGTAACTTTGTCCAGGGAATGAATGATTGCACCTAAAACTGTTTTAAATAATATAGAATCATGGAACACCTTGGTTGAAAGTGTAGCTGTGATTATCATTATAGATTTACAGTGAGTAGCTCTTATGCTTTTTAGCTATTTTTTTATTATCTCGTATTTTTCTACTAGTTCCTGTAACAAGTGAAAGAACATTATCTCATTGTACACCTTCAGCAAGAGATGAGATGTCTGAGGTATCAGTATCTGATACAAGGGCTCAAAATATTTGCCCTTCTTCAGGACTTTATAGATTATATTTAAAGATGCCAAAACCTTTAAGTATAACTTTCAGAGATTCTTAACAGAAAGCTTGCATCACCTGATTAACTGATAACTAATTGAACCTGCTTAAAATGGGTAAAATGATTCCACCAAGCTATCAAACTTACTGCTGTAGCAAGGAAAAACTCTGGAAAAAATAATGAAGGAGCCAAACACAGCAGGAGAAATAACATAGTCAGAGCAAATTAATCCTATCAGTGTGGCTTGTTTTATTTATTTATTTATTTATTTTGCCCTGTGATAGCTACATTGGACTCAGATAACAAAAGCACATTGATATTATTATGCTGAATTTTGTCACAGCATTTGACATGCTGCCTCATAATAGCTTGTAAAAAAAAAAAAAAAGATTAGGAATGCAGGAATATGTGCAAAGTATACAAATTGATTGAAAATTGGTGAGGTGGTTGAAAACTGTGACTCACTATAAATAGAGATGTACTGAATTTAGTCAGCTATAACTAGTGCAGTGGCGAACTGTTTGGTACTTGGTTCAAGACCATCTATAATACAGAGCTGGTAATGGGATTTACACCCCTCACAGAGGGAAGGAAGAAGGTCTGCAGGACTCCCAGATCTATCTAAGTACACCAGAAATTTCACCTGAAATCCAAACCCAGATCTTGGCCTGCCTGTCTGACATTGCTGCCTGAATGTCCCGCCGCCATCTTAAACTCAACGTGGCCAAGACGGAGCTCCTTATCCTTCCCCCCCCCAAGCCCACCTCCCTTCTTCCTCCTTTCTCTGTTTCTGTGGATAACACAGTCATTGTCCCGGTCCCATCAGTTTGTAACCTTGGAGTCCTCTGACTCCTCTCTCTCCTTCTCTACACATATCCAAAACACTGCTAAAACATGTCATTTCTTTTTTTATAATATTGAAAAATCCAACCTTTCCTTTCTGAACACACTACCAGAACTCTTATCCATTCTCTCATCTCCTCCTGCTTAGACTATTGCAACCTGCTCCTCACAAGTCTCCTGGCAAGCCATCTCTCTCCACTGCAATCTGTCCTAAATTCAGCTGCACGACTTATCTTTCACCAGAGTCGCTATGCTCACATAACCCCTCTTCTGAAGTCACTATATTGGCTCCCTATCCGCTCCCGCATACAGTTCAAGCTCCTCTTTCTAACCAACAAATGCCTTCACTCTGCAGCACCTCACTACCTCTCCTCTCTTCTCTCTCTCCTCACCCCTGCTCGTGCACTGTTTATCGGACAAGTCACTCCTACATGTACCCTTCTCTTCTACTGCCAATTCCAGACTCGGTGCTTTCCATCTGGCTGTGCCGTGTGCTTGGAAGAGTCTTCCTGGACTGGTGCGTCATGATCCTTCTCTTTTTAAAACCACTTTTAAATCTTATGCCCAATTGTCTGCTTTTAGACTTAACTTTCTTTTCTTTTAACCAAGTATCTTGTTCTGTATGTTTGTCTTATTAGATTACAAGCTCTACTGAGAAGGGACAGTCTTTTTTGTATGTCTGTACAGCTCTGCATATGTCATGTAGTGCTATAGAAATGTTTAGTAGTAGTAGTAATAGTAAAGCAAACCCAGGCAAGCACTCCAAGCAGTGCTTCAGTTTAGCTTCAGAGAAAAAGAATAACGAAGACAGAGGAACAGATAGCCTTGTTGCTGATGCAGAAAGAGACCCTGGGGTAGAGTTCTCTGGAGTGAGAGGCCCACAACACAATGCCTCCATCCTGCTTTACCAACTTAAATAGAGGGGGGGAGGAAGAGAGAATAGCCTGGCAAACCAGAAGGTCACTTCTGAACCAGCCCACAGAAGACAAACAAGAAGAGTTTCTGTGACAGAAGTAAAGAAACAGGCTACTGAATCTAAAGCTGGGCATGAGAAAGTACAAATAAGAGTGTATACTCGCTGTGGGATACAACAACAACAATCACAGCTAGCCTGCAGACTGCTGAGAGAGAAGACCGCTTTTAGGATTTCACCTGTTATACAGCCTTGTTTTACCTTCCTGATGCCTCCCCACCAGCAGAGGCCCTCACTGTGCCTCATCTCTAGCCTTGTCAGGTTCCTCCTCTTTCTCTTGCTACCCTATGTAAACCTGTTTTGCAACAGTAGCCTTGTCTTCTTATGGTGTCGCTTCTGGTTCCATGACCTGACCCTAGTTTCTTGCAACCTTCTATCCTATCTTGCTTTGTTCTCTGCCTTATCTACCGTGTATTTTACCTCAAGGCCTTCTGGCCTACTTCATCTATTGTCCTGCTACCTTGGACTCACCAATATTGTGTACTGTGGCTGCAGAGACTTACTGGCCCTCAGAACCCAAGGGCTCAACCAGCGGAGGAGGGGGCTAGCCAGACGGAAGACTGGCCTTTGTCTTGTCTTGAGTCCTGCTTTGCAGTCCCATGCTGCTCCCCAGGTGGGTTTCCTGGACTCAGGGGACTTGTAACAGAATGAGAAGACCACCACCACCACCACCTATGAGAGTAGGGACAGGACCCTTAGCCCTGCTGGTGAGTCTAAACCACTTTTTTCTCCTGTCAATGAGAATAATTATGTTCTTGATTTCTTGCACTCAGACCTCTTAAAAAAAAAAAGTTTGTCTTGTCTGACCAGTTCAGAGTCCTTCCAAGACCTTTCAGCGTCCTGCTTGTAACGCTAAAAGCTGGAGGTGTGCTCAGTATACTTAGTCTAAATACATGCCTTTAATGTGAGCATTGTTCCTGAATTCACAGAATCCCTTAAAGCACTAACTTGCTAGCATGAAGTGTGGGAAATGTCAGCCTGTCTGGTCAATTTTTCTGCTCCTAGTTACCAACCTAATGTAAAGTACCCAGCTAATGCAGACACAGCCTGTTCCAGAGGTTTAAAATATTTTCCTGAAAAAGAACTTCCAGTTGAATGCAGCACTGGTTTATTTCAAAGAACAGATCACTTGAAAACCACAGTTTGCCAAGTTAAGCTACATACTCAGCTAATTTAAACTGCACAGTTAATTCTGCCACAGCATATTCAAATCTTACCTGGGAAAGAAAAATCTTCTGATTCTACCTCTGAAAACCTGAAACAAGTGAAAGCATTGCTTAACCCAGCTCAAACCCCATTGGTAGAGACTCTGAATCAAGCCAAGCTAATCAATTCTGTTTCTCGAGCAGAAAATCACACCTGAATGCAACACTTTACTAGCGAGACAAACGCTGACAACCAAGAAACTAGCTTGCATGTTTCTTGTGCCTGTCGTTTCAGAATCTAGCTCAAAAACTAAAACTCTTCCTGTTCCTCAGAAGCCATGCCAGCTTGCTGTTCTGTCTCCAGGTACCTTCAGCATTTCTTGTCAGCCAGTAAGTGAAAGGAAAATTCTGTTAAAACCTTTGCTTCAAGAGGCTTGATCGAGTATCCGTGGGTCTACCTCAGCCTCTGAAAGACTCCAGTCCAGTAAACCCACTCCAGGAAGAACAGTTTAGTGTAAAAGACCTGTCTTAACCAGTGCATTCTATTCCAGCTGATCCCTACCAGGAAGAACCTACAGCCTCTGCCTTGTTCCAGTGGGAGTCTGCTTTGTCTAGCTCTCTACCAACCTCAAGGGACTCCAGTCCTGCTATGCTGCTCTGGGAGGAGCCCCAGTCTATCATTCCAGTGGTTCAACTCTCCATGCACCCTGTGCCGGTGGTCCAATCAATGGATCCCGAGTCAGAAGTCTCATGCTCCATGCACCCCCTGCTAGTGGTTCCAACCTCTACTCACCCTGTACTGGTGGTCCAGTTTTCCAAGGATCTGAGCCAGTGGCTCTACACTCCAGTCATCCTGTGCCTATAGCTCTGCTTTTTGGAAACTCTGAGTTAGCAGAGCACCCAGCATGCCCAGAAAGGGGTGCTCTTCTATATCCTGATCGCCCAAAAAGGGGGTGCTCATCCTAAGCCAGACTGTCCAGCAGTGGGCACTCCTCCAGAGCCTGTTTGCCCAGAAGGGGGTGCTCTTCCACAGCCTGCCTGCCTGTCCAGCAGAGGGCATGCTTCCTTAGCCTGATCACCTAGAAAGGGGCGCTTTTCCTCCGCCTGATTGCCCAGAAGGGGGTATTCTTTCACAGTGCCCAAAAGAGAGTGACTCCTGATGCCAGTTTGAATATCCAGCCTTTTAGCCAAGTTTTGCCTTGTCACCTCAGTCGAGCCATGCCTTGTTTACCTGTCCATAGCCTTCACAAAAACTGGGACCAGGAGGAGGGGTCTTAAAGGGGGGGGACTTTTAGGATTTCGTCTGTTATACAGCTTTATCCTACCTTCCTGATGCCTGCTCTTGCCATGTCCAGGGCCGGTGGAAGCACTAGGCCTGGGCCTAGGCTGCCGAGTATTAGGGGGCGCCACGAGCAGTGGTATCCCGAGGGGAGCCAATGCCCCCAGGCGCAGGGAGGCTCATGTGGCCGCTGGTGGACCTCATCCCACTGGCGGCAGAGCAGCAACACGCATATAGCAGACAGATCGGCAGGGCCGTGGTGGAGCTCACGTCACCACGGCCCAAAGAAAAAGATCGCGTTTAAACGTGTTGGTGCTCCTCCTCCTTCCTGCCTGGCCCCAGAAGTAAACGTTGCCGGAGCCGCGCGGGCAGGAAGGAGGAGGAGGAGGAGCAGCGCTTACGGGCCGCCGCAAATCCTAAGTTGCAGCGGCCCGAGAAAAGGAAGAGGCCCGGTAGCAGGGCCGCTGTGGCCCGAGAAGACCAGGGCCGCTGCAGAGCCCATCCTGCGGCGATCCGCAAAGAGGAGGCCCAGCGGTGAGAGAAAAGCTGAGGGTCTGTAGAGTGTGTGTGTGTGTGCATGTATGAGACGAGTTGAGAGACTGTGTGTGGGAGTGAGGACCTGAATGTTTGCAGAGACAGCATGTGACAGTGAGAGCTTGTGTGTATGAATGATTGTATGAGAGAGAGCCTGTGCTTGAGCAAGACAGCATGTGGGAGTGAGAGAGAGCCTGTGTGTGTGAGAGTCAGACAGCATGTGCCAGTGAGAGACTGTGTGTATGAATGATTGTATGAGAGAGAGCATGTGACAGTGAGAGCCTTTGTGTGTGTGTGTGTGTGTGTGAGTGTGAGAGAGAGAGAGAAATGCATGTGAGAATGAGAACCTGACTGTGTTTGAGGGAAGAAGATGGAGAGAAAAGAAATAGAAAAAAAGACGACATAAAGGGAAGGTGGAAAAAAATAAGAAAGGGAAGGTGGGGGAAAAAAGTCTGTGACCAACTGATTAGAAAACTAAGATCAGACAGCAAATGAAAAAAAATACATTACTTTTTACTGATTGGCACATGTAATCTTTGGAAATGTGCAAGAGTAGCACTTTCTCTATGTGGATCTCACAATGTACGAGATCAGCATGGAGAAAGTGGAAGCCCATGGGGCCTGCACAGAGGAGGCAGCAGAATGGGCTTCAGTGTCAGTAGCAGCAATCGGTACCTCCCCAATAGCCATGTGGCAGTAGTGACAGTGGCAGCAGAGGAATGAGAGAGGTTCCGAGGTTGCTGGCAAAAGAAAGAGAGGGGTGTCTGCCTTTAGTGTGTGCATGTGTATGAATGGGAGTCTGCCTGGGGGTGTATGTGTGTGAATGCATGGGTGCCTGCCTGGGGTCTATGTGTGTGAGAATGAATGTGTGCATGCCTGGGGGATGGGGAGGGAGTGGTGTGAAAATGAAAAGGAGCTTGCCTGGGTGTGTGTGTTTGTGTGTATGTGAGGGAGCCAGTGAGTGTGAGAGCATGAGTGTGTATGAGAAAATCCAAGGAAGTAAGAGTTTGTGTGTTGGGGTGGGGGGGCGGTGTGGAGGGAAGAGAGTGTCTTAGAGCCTGAGAGTGTGTCAGTTTCAACGAGGCGAGAGGTTATAGTGGATATAAGAGCATGAATGAATATGTATGTGACAGTGTACGTGTGAGAGAGAATGGACATGTGAGTATGTGTGAGAGAGAGAGGATAACCTCCTAATCCTCGACAATATCAGGGTGATTGGAAATTAAGAGTTCCCACAGAAGGGGACAGCAGGGGCTTTTTAAAATCCTTATTAGTTTTAATTATTGAATGTTATTTGATATATGTACTGTTTTGAAATATTTTATTAGTGTTTGGGAATTGTAAAAAATGTATATGATTTTAATTAATAGAAATTCTGTTTATCAGTAGTTTTAAAATATTCTTTTATTATGGTTTTACTATTATAACTAATGCTTTATGTTTCTTGATTTTATTTGTTTTATGAGGAATGGTGGTTCTATTTTTCTATTAATACACAGAGTCTGGCTTCTTGGAGTTTCCATTTCAGTTTTTGTCTAATTTGTGGTCCTTCATTTTGTATTCTGTTTTTGTTGAGAGTCTGTCTCTGCTCTGTGTGTGTGACTGTGACGAGAGATTCTGCTAGCATGTAGTGACTGTATAGGGATCTATAGCAATTGGGTTTGTTTTGTTTCCTCAGTAGGTGGTGCATTGGTATTCTAGGACCCAGTGCAATATTTACCCTTGGTTTTTCATAGGTAGGGTTATTGTTGTTTGAGTCCTTGGTGTTATTACTGTTATGTTACAATGGGATTGCAGTATAGATTTTGAGTGTCTTTTTTTGTGGGGTTTTGTGTTAGTTTACAATGTGTCTGGTAGTGGAAGCTGTTTGTGCTGCTGTTACTGTGAGTTGACACCAGAATTTGAAAATATCTTTTACTATGATGAGCTGTAAGGGAAACATCCAAGCTCCATTGTTTGGGGGAATTTTCAGTGGATGCAGAGTTACAGAACTGGAGGTGCAGGATTTATATTGACATTCTGTCCCTTCCTATATATTCCAGACTTCACTCTCATAGCCATATAGAATTAGTTGAATGAAGCTATAAAATAATTTTATGGTAGTTTTACTAGAAGTGTGAAACTGGCCAGCTTTTTAAAATTACGCAGAAGACCCTTTGGACTTTTTTATTAACACTTTTTTAAACCAATTTTAAAGCAGGATCCATGCTATAGAGGTGGGTGTGATGAGGAAATGTCATTTTGGCTCCCCCCCCCCCCCCAAAAAAAAAATTATTCTATCTAGAGACGCCACTGATTTTCTGTGACCTTAAGCATTAGTACAAGAAGGATTATGGGGGGTTGCTGGAAAGGCACACAAATGCATTAGCCCCCGAGCGCCGGAGACCCTTGGTGCGCCACTGGGTGTGAACCATATGAGCCACAAGTGGCAGCAAAGAGGAGTGGAGATTTGGCGGTCTGCGAGCAGTGCCCAACCTGCTCGCGACCCAGAAAAACCACACAGCTGGTGGGCGTGATCGAGAACAATGTAGGAGCTGGGGCCGAGACCGGGGGGGCGCAAGGGAGAAGGCTCGCCTAGGGCGCCTAATCCCCTTGAACCGGCCCTGCCCAAGTCCCAACCCTATGTAAGCCTGTCTTGTCACAGCAGCCTTGTATTCTCAAGGTGCCACTTCTGGTACTATGACTTGACACTTGTGCCTTGCCTTGTGGAATACGGGCCTTCTGTCTTGCCTTACCTTAAATCCTTCCGGCCTATCTTGCTTTCTGGCCTAATCTACCTCATATCTTGCCTTGAGTCCTTCGGACCTACTCCGTCTATTTCCTGTTGCCTTCGGGCTTGCATGTTCTTTGTTCCCTTGTCTGCCTTGTTGGTTTTGTCTTGTTTGTTCCAAGTATCCAGTCTTGCCTATACCAGAGTCCTGTCCTTGCCTCGTCTCACCCTTGTCTTGTCTAGTTCCTGCCCGCCTTGTACTGCCTGCTGAGCCTGCTTGCCTTGTCCCCAGCTTGCCTTGTCCAAGCCTGGCCTGTGTGGACTCACCACCATGATGTAATGCCACTGCAGAGACCTACTGGCCCACAGATCCCAAGTGCTCAACCCGCGGGGCTGGCCTTGGTCTTGTCCTGAGTCCTGCGTTGCAGTCCTGTGCCGCTCCTTAGGTGGGTTTCCTGGACTCCGGGTGCTGAAACAAGTGCTACCCCGCTGAAAGGAGTGAGCAAAGTTGAGAGCATAGTGCTACACCAAGAGAAACCTAGCCTGAACCAAAACCTTGAAGCTGGAATTCTCTTAAACAGATCACATGAAACACATGAATTGGCAGAGAAACAAATTTGTTGGCATAGCTATAGCAACTGAAATTTGCCTATGGACCTATGGGGACTGATAGGTCTTGTCCCTTGACAGCACCATAACAAAAATGAGTTAGACATGCATATGCAAGAGGGGGAGTGGCCAAGATGGCGACAGACTAAGAGGTGCAGAAGGCTTTCTCTATTGCAGCTATATTCTTGTTTCCTCACTTTCGGGTTATTACCGTCTAATTTCATGCCTCACACCAAGAGAAAAGCTAGGCTTCATGAAAGCCTAGCAGTAGCCAAAAGTCTGAGTTCTTAACAACTTACTATTGAAACGTTTTTTGCATCTTTGCCGATGGAGCCGGGAGCGAGGGCCACGGTAATTCGAGAAGCAGAGCGAGCTTCTCCGATATTGGCCGAAGAGATATCGCTGAGTCCCGGCGCGCCTGTGACACCGTCCCCACCCCAACGGTCGAGAATCACAGGAGAGAATTCATCTTCGGCGTCTTCGGACAGCTCCGCTGAGCTGAAAGCCCAGAAGGAGAGCTGCCAAGGAGGAAAACGAGCGGTTGGAGAGACCTTTGGTCCCCCCACAGGGGGCTTACCTACCCCCACTTCGAGAACTGAGTAACCCTGCTGAGCTGACGTTGGGAGCGATTCAGGACAATGATACTGAGGCCGCACGAGGAGGTGAACAGATCCAAGTAAGACCTTTCCTGGTAAAACCTGCAAAAATATCAATGGAAACTTTATGGGAGGCATTAGCTTCGATAGAAAATGCGATTATTGGTTTGTCAAGGTCTGCTTTTGAAATAAATAAAAATAGTCGGTATAATGAAGAGAGAGTAAACAAACAGGAAAAAACTGTTTTGGAAATGGAAGAGAAAGTGAAACAGATTGAGAAAAATCAACAAAATATAATCCAATCTGAAAATGTCCAAAACAAAAAACTGGAAAATATAGAAAATTCTTTAAGGAGCACAAATATAAGAGTTGTGAATTTTCCCATTATACCTCAGATATCCCCTGTGGAACTATTTAAACATTATTTAACTGAAAAGTTAAAGATACCGAAGGAGGCACTCCCATTAGTTACTAAGGCATATTTCTTGCCGCAAAGGAAAGCTGGGAATGATCAAGGAAATGTGGAAGAACAGTTGAATGTGACTGATTTTTTGGAACTACCTCAAGAAGAAATAATTACTAAAAGAGGAGTATTATTAGTGACTTTTGCTTTTCTTGCTGAGAACAACAACATATTTCAAATGTATTTTAGAAATAGTGCAGAATTATTCTATGGTCAAAAGGTGTGGGTGTACCCCAATATCACTAAAGTCACTTAAGTTTCAGATCAGAGGCATTAAAGATATGTTCCAAATTTACTGTTCGGTATCCATGTAAATGTTATATAAAATATCAGGGTAATGATTACATTTTCTTTGAACCTTCGCAGTTAAAATTCTTTTTGGATGCTCACCCAAATGTGACCTGATCAGTACATTAGGCAATGAGTAGGCTATCTTAGTATTTTCTTTTTTCTTTATTTCCTATTTTTTCGCTCCATGTATGAGGCTACTGTCCCCCCCATGCATTCCTTTATTTATTAGGGTGGACATAAATAGGGTATTATAATGATCCTATAAGATTATGTTGGAAATGTATTAATTCTTTATTCTCTGTTGATGTATCACCCTTAATTTCCTCACATTGTTATAATATGTGTAATTTTTGAAATGCATAAAAATAAAAAAAAAATAAAAAAAAAAGACATGCACATGCAAAACAAACCTGCTACATTTAAAGGTCCCAATTTTTATGGTCCAGAGTACTGATATGCAGACATTAGGGACAATGTGCAGGACTGCAAAACCACAACAAAGTAGCATTGTCTGAATTATCAAGAAGGCGGCTCACCCTGTAAAAATGTTGCTAGCAGTAATTTTGTTATGGGTTTCACAGTTGCTTTAATTTTGATTGCAAATATTACTACCCTTCAATGTAAAAAGAGAGCAAAACACTATCTCATCTAGAAATGATCAATTAACAAAAGAGAGAGTAAAGTGACCACATTATCTAGCACGATGTGTATCAAATTTCAATATGGGATGTCAGCAAGCCGGGATAATTTTTAAGTCTTGCTCTTAGTTCTGATTATGATCTCTGTGTAGACAACCCGGTCTTCTCAATCATTTATCCCGATGAAGAGAGAGTGCTAACACAGGGAAGAAAATATTATTTTTTGAAAATTTTTAAAAATATTACTAACTTAATCTAAGGCTTGGGGGTTACCTGCACGGAGCGGCAGTTACTATCATAAGAAACTTGCTGGGCACACTGGATGGACCATTTGGTCTTTTTCTGCCGTCATTGCTATGTTTAAAAATTATGTGAAAATAAGTGGTCAGTCCAAAACATAAAGGCTGGGCAGGGGATGCATTCTGACCCCCAACAGATTTAGTAATGAACGAAAGATCTCTCACTACGCTTTGTTTCCCCATGGACACTGAATGGGGAAAAGGCCTTGGTACATCAGGCCCCAAATTAAAAAACCAAACAAAACAACCCAAAATTGACCATGACAACAAACATGATGCGCTCTGACCTAAAGAGGAAAGGAAACAAATGCATACGTACCTAACCAAGTTGCATAATCATCTCTTCTGTATGCATGCTTTTTATTTTGCTAACGACACAGTTTTGTGTGTGAGTGCATGTGTGTGTGGGCACTCTGAATTTGGAAATTGCAGACATCAACAAATAACTGTGCAAATGACAAAGAGAAGTATTCAACTCATCCAGCGGCAGGGCCATTTATTTTTCTCTTTTTTTTTAAAACACAGGCTGTCATATATATATGCTGAGCTGGACAGATGAAAGTTTAGCAACAGTAAAGAGGCAGTTTGGTAGCAGTAGTTAAAGGAAATTGGCATGGCTGCTGATAACTGGCTACAAATGTCAAAGAAGGTCAAGCCTCAGCAAGCAAGGAATCCAGTATATATACACATATATACCATATACATGTTGTGTGCTGCTGGTGGGACAGGCAAGATTGTATATTGCCCAGGAGACCCCCCAGTGGCCCTCAGGTAAAGGAGGCTCTGGAGAGAGTAGAACTTGGGAGAAATAGCAAAAGTCGCTTACTTATAACCGGGATTCTTCTTAAGGCAGCAGGATTCAATCATCCATAACCAATGGGTGACATCATCCAACAGTGCCAACAAGGAGGGGAACTAGCTGTGATGTTAAGCCGACTTGCTCTGATTGATAAATGCCCCTGAGGGGACTCTTGGCCATCCCTGGGATTCCCTAGGAACCCCCCACCCCCCCATGGGAACAACTCCATCCTGGACAAGACATCGGAGAAAATGAGGCTGCAGAAGTGCCAAAGTTTTAAACTCTTCAGTTTAAAATACAGGGCCAAATACATCAAAAGGTCTTTTCCATTTAGCTTGACTGGGGAAAATATTTAGTATATCCAGCCCTTTGTTTTAGGATACTGAACAACCTCATTCTTCAGTATGCAATTTAACATTGTGGATTAACATTACCGTAAGAATTGTGAAGAGAAATGAAAAGATAAAGGGGAGGGAGCAGGGAAAAGCTATTCAGAGTAAAAAGCTCGAAAAACCCTAAGTTCTATGTGTGTGTGTGTGTGTGTATATATAATGTTTTTTTTTCCAGTTCCAACAAGTAACACTATTCAATTTTGCTCTTATCATTCTCTGAGATTTCAAGATTACCTCCTTCCACTGCCAAGATGTTGTTATGCTGGACAAAGCCACTCTCAGCTTCCAGGTTGGTTACATTCTGTTCCATTTACGCTATCTTCCTATCCTGCTTTCTGCCATCCACTGTGCTCTTCATTTGTCAAAGCTGTTCCCTCTTGTTGCTTGAATTCACTTCCTCGTATCTTATCTTCACCTGTACACTCTACATCCCCAGCGCAGCCACAAAAATTAAATCAGTTTAATTCACACTATGGACATTTGTCTCACAGCCTGCAGGAGATAGAGTCGAAGCCTAGCACTCGTTACTATTAAATCATGATTAAAGTGCAGATGTCTCTTCTTATGCTTAAGAAGCAGGGCTAAAAACTGGTATTTTATACCCTGTGAAAGGGCTCCTACTTCTGATGATAAATATTTGACTTATTGCGTATTGCCAGCAAACACAAAATAAAATTCATAGGGGATGTTGAGAAGATACTGCTTTATCTTAAGGTACAAGAAAACAAATAAAACAAAATATATAATTTTATTAACTAATTTGTATGATCTTTAAAAGACCTGAACATTTTACTGATCCAGGAAGAACTGAAAGAAATATAAAAGGAAACAGTGGTTTTGAAGCAATTTATATCTTTCTGTATACAGAAACTCTGTGTTTCTGGCAAAGAAGATATAAATATGTAGCTCAGTATGGGGTGGATTTTAAAAGGCCCGTGTGCGCCTATTTTGCATAGGCTGCCGGCGCGCGTAAAGCCCCGGGATGCGCGTAAGTCCCGGGGCTTTCGAAAAGGGGAGGGAGGGGGCGTGTCCGGGGCGTTCCCAAAACGACGCGGTGTTTCGGGGGCATGCCCCGGCGTTTCGGGGGCGGGCCCGGGGGCGTGGCGCCGGCCTGGGGGCGTGGTCGAGGCCTCCGGACCAGCCCCCGGGACCGGAGGACGGAGCGGGGCTGCCGGCAACGCGCGCAAAGTTACGCCTGCTGAAAGCAGGCGTAACTTTGCCGACAAAGGTAAGGGGGGGGTTTAGATAGGGCCGGGGGGGTGGGTTAGGCAGGGGAAGGTGGGGGGAGGGCGAAGAAAAGTTCCCTCAGAGGCCGCTCCGATTTCGGAGCGGCCTTGGAGGGAACATGCAGCTCGCGCTGGGCTCAGCGCGCGCAGGTTGCACAAATGTGCACCCCCTTGCGCGCGCCGACCCCGGATTTTATAAGATACACGCGGCTACGCGTGTGACCTGGGTGTGTAAATGTCTAGTTGTGCCATTGCAGCCAGGAAAAAAGAAACTACTCTGACTTGGTGAAGTTCATGCCACAGTGCCACCAAGAGGAGGAGTGGACAGGTGAAGCGGAGATGCGTAGAAGTGAATTCAAGCAACAAGAAGGAATGCCTGCAGGCCAATAAAACTAGTATGAAAGCACATAAGAGGTGCCATGCTGGGTCACACCAAAGGTCCATCGAGTCCGGCATTCCGTCTCCTTGAAAGTGGCCAATCTGGGTCGCTCAGAAGAAGTATCCAATAGATCCTAACAGGGAGATCCATTCACTTCCAGCTCCTGGAAGTTTCCTGGATGTCTTTCAAGTAAAGTATGTAATGTGGCTGCTGTGCTAGACCACTTGAACGCACAAAAACGTTAATGAATAAAAACAGCAAAAAAAATATATATACCAAGCGCTACCTTTTTATTGGGCGAACTTTAATACATTTCTTGTCAAGCTTTCCAGATGCAAAATCTGACCTGAAGAAGAAAAAGTTTAGCTCTTGAAACTCGTCAAGAAATGTATTGTTAGCCCAATAAAAAGGGATCCTGTAATATATAGTGTTTTGTTTTTTCCTTTATTTCTGTGCTACTACAATAAGGTTTATTCTTTAACGCACTGCATCACCCTTGCACTCTGATGCACCTGCGTGCAGTGGCTGAAGTTTCAAACTAAGTCTAACAGTCCAGAATTCTTTTATTTACAAAGGCTTTGTTCACAGAAGAAGAGGAAAAAAATGTTCTTAATGTTAAATATGGAACTTATGGTCTTCTGCTCCCAATTGATAAAATCTCTCTTCTTCTTTGGCCCTAATGGGAATGAATATTCTATCTTGAAAAAGATGCAGATTTTGTTTTAAATTAACCCACAGGTTCCCCAAGAAGTTTGCAGGATATGTTAGAGTTTGAGGCTTTGTTAACAAAGTTCTCTTGCTGTTTGACTCTTTTTTTTTTTTTCTTTTTTTTTTTTAATTGTCCTTTCACGCTAATTCCTTAAGGGGCCGATGCAATACACTGCGCTCAGCCGAGCGCACTGTATAACCTGCACTCTGACGTGGGTTAAACAGGCTCTAATCCACCCCCTAATGCAATAGGGGGATTAGCGCCTATTTAACCCGCATCGGTTGCAGAGTGAATGAGATAGCGCTCATCACATGCAAATGCATGTGAACGAGGCTATTTACTCATTCATTCCGCATGCAATAAAATAAATGTGCATCTCAGATGCACATTTATTGCTCAGCTATTATTGCCTGCCTGGAGTAGGCATTAATAGCTGAGCGCAGGCAAAAGAAGTACAGAAAAGCAGAAAAAACTTCTTTTCTGTACTTCTTCTCTAGTAAAAAAAAAAAAAAAAAAAAGTAACAGCAGACCGCCAAGTTATGAAGACTGATGCCATTTTCATTACTGGCAGACGGCTGGTTATGAAAACCAATGCCGAGTTTACCGGCGTCTGTCTTCATAACTGGCAGTCGCGGCAGGTCACGCAAGCAACCCTAGCGCCTCCTTCCTAGCGCGACCCCCTAATTCGGGTATTGTATGGCGCCCCACTTGTGGGCGCCATGTGCGTGTTAGGAAAGCGGGCGCTGACTTTTCGGCGCCATGTGCATTAGGAAAGCAGCCGCTGATTTTTCAGCGCCCGCTTTCCACGCTTTATATTGCATCAGCCCCTAAGTGAGGAAAAAAATAGAGCAAGCCAGGCACTAACAAGCACTGAAGTACCATATTCTGGTCAGACAGGGACATGTTCTGGAGCAGAGGCAGGCAACACCAAGGCACAAACAGGTTATACCAAAATACACAAATTAACTAGGCCTGTAAGGCAAAGTAACAAGATGTGCGAAATATTCATTGTGGACATCTTGCAAAGCAAACCTATATTGGAGCTCTCCTTACACCTCATTAAGAATAGACTATGTCACCAGTTTTCTCATTTGCAGCACTCCTGGGATCTCCTGGACAACACTCCTTACTTCTCTTTATTAAAAGGGGAACTCTTCAAACTCTCTTATCATTTTATAGGCTCCCCTCTTCCTCTAGGGCAGAGGACCCCCAACTGGTCAGATTTCCACAGTGAATATGCATGAAGTACATTTGCATACATTGGTGGCAGTGCATGCAAAGAGATCACATGTATACTCATTGTAGACTGGTTTGCAGCCCTTAAGGACATGATTTGGGGACTCCTGCTCTGGGGGTCTATTCCTGTTTTAAATCATTTTGACCTTTTTCACTGGACCATACCATCTCTTACTTAGGCCACAAGGGCACACTTTCCTAGAAAGACCAAGAGAGCCTTACATATGGTTTGCACTCATAGCTCAACTAAGTACTGCATTTTGTGAAAGAAAAGGTTTCCGGGTTTATCGGCGTCAGTTTCCCTGACTGCTGTATGGAGGTCAAGAAAACCGATGCCGAGGCTGAGAGGCACTAGGAAGGGGGTGGAGTTGGTTGATGGATCAATGGGCCACATAAACCTTGGGATGGGAAGGGGGCTGCGTGGAGAGCTGGGAGGGAAGCGCTTCGTCTGTTTTATTCATTTTCTTCAGCGCATCCAGAGATGTGAGTGGAACCTGGAGGGGAAGAAGGGAGGAGAGGAGGGTGAGTAATCCCCGTGGGCTTCTAAAACCAATGCCGGGTTTATCAGCGTCTGTTTTCCTTAGCGGCGGACAGCCAAGAAAACCGACGCTGATTAACTCGGCGTTGGGTTTTATGATGGGCCCAATCGTCAAATTTATTTTTTCTTTTATTTCTTTTTATTCTTTTTTCGATGCGCACATCTATTAACGCCTGCTCCTGACATCGGGAGTGAATGTCTAATAGCCTCATTCACATGCATTTGCATGTCAAGAGCGCTATTGCATTCACTCCGCATTAGACGCGTTTAATAGGTGCTAATCCCTTTATTGCATTAGGGGATTGAATAGCGCCTATTCTACCTGCGTCAAACAGCACGTTAACAGTGCGCTCTGCTCAGCGCACCATATTGCATCGGCCCCTAAGCTATCCTTATAATCACTTCTGAAGTGGCGCCAGCACACTGTAAGATGTGGCTGACAATTCCTGACTCAGTATATTTCCAGCTTCCTCTAAGGCACAGAGTAAACTGTTTTCTATCTAAGAAACAGAAAAGCAATTAAGGGATGCATGAGGAGATTGGGCCATGCATACTTACTTGATGAAAATTTAAATGCCGAGACACAATGCAAAGTTACTGCAAACTGTCCAGACAGTTACTTGCCTTTTTATCAGTTTGCTTCAGTGAGGATCAACACAAAAAAAAAAAAAATCCAACAACAAAAGAAAAGTAAATAAAAATGCATGCATTACTTTTCAACACAACTAGAATTTTGACTTCTGGGATCTGCCAGAGGGATGGCGGGCAAGCAGCAATACGAAACCCCATGTAAAGTGTCTCATGATAGAATCATGAGAATAAGAGTAGTCATCTAAACAAGGATGCCAGTGATTTCTTCCTCCCCCACAGCCCCCTTTAACCAGACTTTCTTTTCGGATAACAAACTACTGAGCGTGATGTTAGACATCTCCTGCTGGACAACTTGCTTTGCTGATTTGACTCTCCTCGCCTCCTTGCACATGGGGCCTCTCAATACATCACACGGTTATTTTTACTGCCTTTATTATTTTAAGCAGCACACCTACTGGTGCTTGACAAATGAGCAGCAAATGCCATCTATTACCTTATCACCTTGCTTAAAGCTTCCCACCGATTACTCATCTTTTTCTTTCCCTTTTGAATTAAATATACCAAGGAAAACAGATGCAAAAAAAAGACTGAAATCATCTTGATGGTCAGAAAAAGTAAATGATGGGACTTCATGTTATCTTGTTGCCTGTCATTCCTAGCTGGGAATTAAACTTGCTATATTGTCAGGATGACTGAGCGATATCTTATGGGCTGGAGCAGGAACCACGCTGACTCCAGCCTTTTCTCATGCAATTTCAACTTTTATTACCATAGACAGCAAATAATAAAAACAATAACGGGCAGGTTTTAAATTGGCTGCGAGCGTAAACTCCGGCCTTTACGTGCTTGTGCACGCCGAGCAATTTTCCACAAGGCCCGGCCACGCGTGTAAAGGCCATTACGTGCACAGGTGCCGGCCTTCCTGTAAGGGGCGGGCCGGGGGCATGCTCTGGGCGGGGGGCGGGCCGGGACAGCGCCATTGTTAGCTGTCCCAGAGCCTCGCATGATAGCAGCAACTTACTTCAGCTCAAGAGCTGAAATAAGTTGCAGAACAAAAAGAAAAAAGGTAGGATTTAGGGGGTGGGGAGGAGAGGAGAGGGGAAGGGAAAGGGAGGTTAGGTAGGGGGGTAGGGAATTTGGGAAGGCCGGCATGCGTCACCGTGCAAAAATTGCATTAGCCCCACCCCCTTGTGCGCGCCACCCACACATGCACGTGCGGATTATAAAACCTGGCACGCATGTGCGCACTGGTAAGCTTACGCACAGGTTTAAAAATCTACCCCTAATGCCTACCTTTGCAGTATATTCTTAACACAACTTCTCAGAGAGGGTCAGGAGCTCCTCCTCCTGGAGATGTGGGGAGCCTCCTGATCCCAGCTAGGTTCTGCCTCTTAACCTGCTCAGCAGGTTAAGAGGCAGATTAAGATTAACCTGCTCAGCAGGTTAAGAGCCTGCTCAGCAGGCGGGACCCTGCTGAGCAGGGTCCCGCCCACAGAGCTCTCTCCCTCTACGGAATTTAAGGTGAATCAGGCATCCAGCCCGGTCCCGCATAGATTAAGGAGGGATATTACAGCGCTGTGTATGTTGTGTAGCGCTATAGAAATGTTTAGTAGTAGTTGTTGTAATAAGGCCACTCCTTCACATTTCCTCCCCATCAGTTTGGACCAGTTGGTCTGAGCCTTTTCAGTCCCACTGGATTTGATCCAGGGAAGTGCCTCAAATCCCCACTCTCCTTCATCAGGCTTCCTGCCAGCTAGGCTTGGGGTCAGGGTTCTAGGATCAAGCTCATCCCCACACATTAGGGTTATTCCAGATAGCACTATCACCACCAACCACTGCACCGTTTGCCCAGTGTCTACCCATAGTCCTTTATCTGAGTCCATTTGAAGCTTTGAGTTCCAATTTCTCCAGTAGGACCTTGTGACTTCTCTTTAAGTGCTGCTGTTGTGGTTTCTCTTCTACTTGTTTCACAGCTTTTCTATGCAGACTCTGTACCGTCCCCTTCTGGTTAAGATTTTTCTGCGTTTGTGTCTTCGGCAGTCCTTACTTGTTCTGCACATTTTTCAATTCTGCTCTTCTTTCTTTCCTGGAAGTTTGTAGCTCCCAATTTTCTTCCCAAACCTGGAGCTCTTTTGCCGAAGAACCTTGGAAATGATTCTCAGCAGACATATATTATTCTCAAGACTAGCAGGCTTCTCACTCTGGCTAACTCAGATGTCTGGCTTCTCTGAGAAACTTTTCCCATTTCCACTTTCTTTATTGGCATCTCTGCTGCTTCAAGTTTCTCTTCCATGATGTCTCCATGCATACTCTCCAGAGTATCAATCTCTGTTGCAAGAGTGGACTTCTCAGCATCTTGGCTGATTTTTAAACTTCCCATTACAATTTGCTGTTCAGACTTCAGCTTTAACTTCCAAAGTTCTATCACTTCTGGATTCTTCTTATTGGCATACTCAAGTTTGTTTTTCACAAATTCCTTCTCCTTTTTTTAAGACTCTGTAGGGTTTTTAAAACTTTCTTGCCTTCTGATGATCTCAGTTTGATGCTCCTCATTCTCTGCTTTGGAAGCTGCACGCAGAGCTGCAGTTTTTTCCTGATCACACTCATGCCTGGCCTGTGTCTGTGCCATCTGTTTCTGCCGTACCTGCAAGGTGCTTTCCAGAACTGCCCCTTTCTCCCTATGCTCTTGTACACTCGTACTCTGTGCTAGTGCGGCGCTGCAATCTGCTAGCTGCTGTGCCAGTCCTGCATGTGCTTCAGTCAACTGTGCGCACTGATGCTGGTCTGCCTCTTCTCTCTCTGGGGCCCTGTTCTCAATGAGGGCTACCTCCTGCGCATGGGCTTGAAGCTCAGCATCGGTGACCTCCAGTTCCCGTATCTTGGCTTGCTCCTGGCCATTACTCCCTATGAGTTCCGCCAGATGCCTCTGCAGCTGTACCATATTACTTTTCATGAGAGCAGTTTCCTTTTCATGCAGCTCTGGTGGGATGTAGGTTGTCTGCAGGTGGTCTATACTCTGTAAGAGCTGCTCCTTTTCTAGCCTGCTGTTTTCCTGCTTCCTGGTTCCATCTGCCAATTGTGCCTCCAGGCCAGCGACTGTGACCTCATAAGAACATAAGACATGCCATACTGGGTCAGACCAAGGGTCCATCATGCCCAGCATGCTGTTTCCAACAGTGGCCAATGAATTCACAAGTACCTGGCAAGCACCCAAATATTAAATAGATCCCAAGCTACTATTCCTTATTGATTAATAGCAGTTTGTAGACATCTCTTCTAGGAACTTACCCAAACCTTTTTTAAACCCAGTTACAGTAAATGCTGTAACCACATCCTCTGCAAATGAATTTCACAGCTTATTTAAGCATTGAGTGAAAGAATTTTCTCTCATTTGTTTTAAATGAGCTACTTGCTAGACCCTTTATTGTCTGAGAGAGTAAATAACTGATTTAAATTTACGTATTCAAGTCCTTTCATGAATTTGTAGACCTCTATTATATCCCCCCTCAGCTGTTTCTTCTCCAAGCTGAACAACTCTTTATTCATTCCTTATAAGGGAGCTGTTGCATGTCTTTTATCATTTTGGTCACCCTTTTCTATACTTTCTCCAGTGCAACTATATCTTTTAGATGTGATGATCAGAACTGCACAAGATGCGGTCTCACCATGGAACGATACAGATAATTCCTAACATTGTTTGCTTTTTTGATCGCCACAGCACACTGAGCCGATGATTTCAATGTGTTATCCACTATGATGCCTAGATCTTTTTCCTGGGTGGTAGCTCCTAATGTGGAAACTAACATTGTGTAACTACAGCAAGGGTTATTTTTCCCTATATGCATCACCTTGCACTTGTCCACATTACATTTCATCTGCCATTTGAACCTCCAATCTTCCACCCTCACAAGGTTCTCCTGCAGTATATCAAAATCCGCTTGAGATTTAACTACTCTGCATAATTTTGTGTCATCTGCAAATGTAATCACTTCACTTGTACCCCTTTCCAGATCATTTATAAGTAGATTAAAAAGCAATGGTCCAAGTACAGATCCCTGAGGCACTCCACTGTTTACCTTTTTCCACTGTGAAAACAGACCATTGAATCCTACTCTGTTTCCTGTCTTTTAACCAGTTTGCAATCCACAAAAGGACATTGCTTCCTATCCCATTACTTTTTAGTTTTCTTAGAAGCCTCTCATGAAGGACTTTGTTGAAGCCTTCTGAAAATCCAAATGCACCACATCTGCCTGCTACCCCCACTAGCTTCCTCCACCATGGTGGTGATTAGCCCCGCCCCCTGATGACATCACCTGATTGGGGGCCTCAAAAGCCAGCCAGGATTGCCGGAATAAAAAGAACTATGCCTGCCACGCTACCTCTCCCTGCTTGTGAGGGCTTCTGCAGGGAGAGAGACCCGGGACTGCCTGCTACCCCCACTGGCTTCCACCACCAAGGTGGCGACTATCCCCACCCTCCGATGACGTCACCTGATCGGGGGCCTCAAAAGCCAGCCAGGGACGCCAGAGGTGCCACGTGCTGGTGGTGCACATGCTCCTTCGCACGCACGAAGGAGCGCAATAAAGGAGATCCTTTGTGCGCTCCTTCGTGTGCACCAAGTGTTCAATAAGTCTTAACCCATCTCCACAATAGTTTTTCTTCCATCTCTCCAATTTTGGGCAAAGGCCGATATGGTGACCTCACATTACTCACTGTCACAGTAAGTTTTCTTGATCATGCTGCCTCCCTCAAATTCCTCTAACAAACTCTACCAGTCATTGCTCTCTTGCTCCAATCTCTTTTTCACTTCTTAATGTTCAATCTGACAAAAGCAAGTCTCATTTAATCCATGATTTCATACACACTGAACAGTTAGACTCTACTGCTTTACAGAATCATGGATGTTAGATTCTGATCCTACTGTGTTAAAATTATGTCCTCCCAATTACTCTGTCATCTCCCAGCCATGCTCCAAAAAATGTGGTGGGGGACTTTTAATCTTCCATAAATCCAAATGGCATGTAAAGTTCAACACTTAAATGGTGATTGTTTCACTAAATGATGTTAACATGTGCTTAGTTTATGCTCTCCCGAAATTATCTGCTGACCTTTCTCCTGTCTTTGAACAATTACTTCTCTCCAAATTTGATCTCAATAAAATAATAATTTTGGGTGACTTCAATCTACACGTTGACTTAGCCCCTCTTTCACCTTCCTGTAACCTCTTCCTGTAAATTCTCTCTTCTCTGGGATGGTCCCAGATGATCAAAGCTCCCACTTACAAGCTGAGACACATCCTAGATCTCGTTTAAGTTAACGAATCTATTTACTCACACTCTTCTCAAACCATAAATATCACACCTGTACTCTGGTCAGATCACTTTCTCATTAAGTTTCAACTTCCCGGTGTAGTCCCAAAACCAAATTTCACACTCTCCTCTTCGCCACGGCTCCAGCATGGTCCCATCGATATGGATAATTTCATTGCCACAATCTCACCCCTCTTAGCCTCGGCATCCTTTCATAATATCCAAGATGCAGTACAGGAATGTGTAAAATTTGGGTCCTTTACATGTATTAGTGTATTCACTATCTGGTAGTGACCTAAAGGGGATGATTAAATCTTGATAAGGCCTGGGGCAATCCTGAGTTTAAGTTTAAAAGGCTGAATAATTTTTTTAAAATTGAAAGTGTCTCATGCCTATAAATCAAATGATGAAATAGGGGTAGGAGGGAGAGAAATACAAACATACAAACTCCTGGCTTTTGCCTGCTTCTGACTAGCTATTTAATGCAGACACACAATATACCCTAATAGTGAATTCTCTCCAAATCTTTTAAGTTCTAAAATTTCCCAAAGCAGTAATTACCAATTCTCTTCAGCCACCAGTAAGGTGATCCTCTCCTCTCCTCTCAGTGCTCTCACTAGATTCATGGTTTCCTTAGCGTACTGTGATGCCACAGTGGCACATGCTGAATCTGCATTGCAGCCATCAGCTCTTGCCTCAGCTGCTCACTGGCCTCTTGGGTATCCTCTGCTTCTATCAGAGAGCTCCAGACTTGGGAGGTCAGCATGGAGATCTGGTTCTTGAGTTCCGTGTGGTCATCTCTGGTCTGCTGGCAGCTAATTAATTCTAATGCCACCACTTTCAGGTCCTTCCTGAGGATCTCCTCTTGCTTCTCTGCTTGGTAGCACAACTGCTTCTCTGCTCTGGCTATCTTAGCCTGCAGTCCCTCCTGCTTAAAGGACAGCTGTAAAGTACACTTTTGCATCTGCCTCTATTAGTTACCTTTCTTCTTGCAACTTTAAATTCTGGTCCTCGAGGAATAGGCTTTGCTCCTCCACCTTCAGAAGCTGGACTGAATCTCCCTTTATTTCCTGCTCTAGTGCCAATTGCACTTAGCTAAGTTCTTGTTCAGCCATCTCTCTGTCTCTTCACCGTGGTTTTGTCTGTGCACTTTACAGTGCCCCCTCTCTCTCTAGGCTCCCTATAGTGCCTCTCTCAGGTCTTGTTGCACAACCTGCATCCGGCCCCTCAACAGTGCCTCCATCTAGCCTCTTTGCCTTGTCTCCATCCAACCTCTCTGAAGCACCTGCATCTGTTTCCTCTGCAGCATCTCTGCCTGTCCAGCCTGCAGGGTCTCTCTTAGGCCTCTCTGCCATGCCCTTATCTCGTTCCTCCATGGTGCCTCCCATAAGCCAATCAGTACTGCATCCAGGAGGTCATTCTATACTGCCCCTTTCTGGGCAATCTGTGTTGCCTTCTCCAGGCCAGTCTATAAAGCTCCACCATGAGCTTTCTGGTATCTCAAACTCTGTCACTGTCAGTTGCTTTACCTGGTTTCCAAGTTGTTCTTACAGCTCAGGGTCTGTTTTGGCTTCTGCTCCTTTGCTGCTTTCAGCTCTCTTTGAAGTTGACTCCCTCTGAAGGGTTGAACTGTTGTCAGGTGATTCAGTCAGCTGCTGTCCAGCCTCTGCTTCCATCTTTGTCTCTGTGAAACAGACAGTTACCTGTGCCCAATGTGCTTCCCAGACCATTGGGTTCCTCATGCCACTCTCTTGTCCCACTGCATGCTTCTCTGAGGGCTCTTGCCTGAGGTCAACTACCTTGCTGCTTCCAGCTTCCTCTGAAGCAATGTCCCTTTGAAGGGTAGAGCAGACAAGTGACTCATTTAGTTGTGCTGTCTCTGCTTTCAGTTGTACTGAGTCCAGTCCTGGTTTTAATTTAGTCAGACAAGCAGTTATATGTGCCATATCTGCTTCCGATTTTCCCCAGGTGGTTATCCAGAGACTCTGGTATTTCAGGACACTTTCCTGCAGCTGCTTCTGTGCTTACAGGAGGCTCTGAACCAACACTTGCATATTTACTGAAGTCATGCTTTCCCTTGTCTGTTAAGTCACAGTTTGTTGGGGGGGGGGGGTGTTACACCCTGTGCACTCATTAGCATCTTCACTTTCTGCCAGGCCACACCCTGCTCAAGCAGCCACAATGCAGAACTGTTTCTCTTTTTCTTTTGCATAAAAGTAAAAAATAAACCTCCTGCTTTTTCCAGCATTAACTTCACTGAGTAAAATCCCTAAGTCCAGACGAAGCTTGCCTCCTTTGCCTGCTGTAAACCTAAACCTGACTTTCCTCCAGGCCCCACAGACTACTCTTTTTTTTAAAGTCAGTTTCTCTTTTTTTTTTTTAATTTGCCTTCTTCCTTAGGCAGGGTTACAGAAACTTCTTTCACAATCTTCCCTGTAGACTTGGTTTTTCTCTGTGCCTTGCATAGAGAAAAATCCCTGACCTGACACCATATGTGAGGTGACGGAACGATATCATATGGGCTGGGGAGGAACCTCGTTGACTCAATCCTTTTCTCATGAAATTTCAATTTTTATTAACATAAACAGCAAATAATATCAACAATAACTGCCTACCTCTGTAGTATATTCTTTAATACAACTTCTTAGAGAGATTCAGGAGCTCCTAATCCTGAAGACATGGGAGCCTCCTTATCCCAGCTAGGTTCTGCCTCTTAACCTACCCAGTAGGTTTTTTAAGTTTTTTTAAAATTTAAAATCTTCTATGCCGCAAACTTCCATACAATATTATGTTTAGTGCGGTTTACATATAACATACACACAACAAAATCATAAACCAGTAGTATATAAACATTTCATACAATATGCTCTCCAAAAGCCTCCTGGAAAAGCAGTGCTTTCAGCCCTTTCCTAAACACCTTAATATCTATCTTTTTGCGCAATTGTAACGGACGTAAATTCCAAACACTGGGAGCTACATAAGAAAAAGATCTAGCTCTTGTTTGCTATAATCTATACTCTTTATGATAGGCCATAAATAATCACTATCCATTAACTTTAGAGTACATGCTGCCAAATAACTAATCAACTTGAATTGAAGAGCACATGGTGACTCCCCAAGTAATAATTTGAACATTATCATCATTAATCGAAATTGCATTCTAAACTTAATTGGCAACCAATGCAAGGTCTTCAATGCAGGAGTAATGCATGCATGCAATGCTGAAGGTAAACCCCCATATCAATCTTTGGAACCAGTCAACTATAATTATGACAAAATTGCTTGCTTGCTTGAAAATTAAGGGCTGTTTGATAAAATTTTGTTGACATCTACCCCCGTCTTTTCTCTGCTGTTCTCAACTTCACTGACATATAACTCATGCATTATATGTAGTACTGCATAAGATCTGGATAGATGACAGCACATTATGTCACCAAGTGTGACCTGACTATAGCTTGCTTTCTTCTGCTGATGATGCACAAACACACAGGAGGTAATTTTCAAAGGAGTTACATGCATAAATGTGGCATACTATCGTAGCAATTTTCATAAGCCATTTACTCACACAAAGTGCACTTACAGAAGTAAACCCTATGGACAATTCAATGGCATATATTGTAGCAATTTTCAAAATGCACTTTATTTGAGTAAAGTGCATTTATTCGAATAAAACCCAGTTTTATGCATGCAAATGCTTTTTAAAATCAGGCCCACAGTGAGCCAACCAACAACACCCCATTATCATGCAAGTCAAAAAATTAAAACACCAGTCACTCTGGACTGGGACAAAGTCACTCTATGCTGGCAGTCATACTATTCACCTGTCAGGCAGACTTCCAGAACCCCCTTAGAGCCTCTCCCTTTCTCTCTTTTTCATGTAAAATATAATACTGCATATTCTCAGTAAGATTTTGCCTTCCTGCTTATTTCTCCATGTTTTATCTATCCCCAATCCCTCACAGCAGAAACTGGCTGATGTAATAAGGCATGCTGACCTTAGTGCTGGTTTTAACCTGTGTTTCAGCACACATTTTTCCACTGTAACTTAACCCTGGTATTTAACAGGATTTTTGGCATGGAAAAAAATCCTCACTAAAACAGGAAGTAAAAACAATGCTAAGATTAATGTGGGTGCATGAAAATCCCCATGCATGCAAACTGGCAAAAAAAAAACCCCAACAACAAAAAAGCTTACCTTGGAGAAAATTTGCATCCATTCTGCAAGAATGTACTTAGGGTTCCAGCTGCTGCCAGCATTAGTCCAAGATATGGAGGCGAGGGCTTCATGGGTCTTGAGGAAAACTCTGGATGGAACTGCACGCCGACAAAGTAAGGGTGACCTAAACAAAGGAATTTATAAACTTGTAAAAAAGAGAAGTCACATAGATAAACAACACACAGAAAGTAATGAAATCAAAGGTATGCATTCCAGGAAAACATTTTGCAAAAGTGCCAAGCTGGGTCAGACCAATGGTTCATCGATCCCGGCATTCTATCTCGACAGTGGCCAGTCCAGATTGCCTGGAAGTACCTGAAAGATCCCTTCCCTGGTGCTCATTCCTAGATGAACCCCATGCCTGCCTGGCTACTAACTTACTGGACAGGCCTTCCACACACTTGTCCAAACCTTTTTTAAAGTCCTCTATACCATTAACCCTGACTACATCCTCTAGCAATAAATTCCAAAGCTTGATTTCTACAAAAACATGTCAAAGACATGGCAACCACGAGGCCAAAGATCAGCAGAACCCCAAAATGATAGAAGAGTATTTTTTCTACAAAGGTATATGATCTCCCTTTTTAAAGTGCTTATACATGATTTGAACATTTGAACTGTTATGTCTTGTCCCTGTGATTTTTGGTATTTATCTTCCTTTTTCTTTTATTGAGCTATTTAGTATCTTTGATTTCTTTTGCATTTTAAGTGGGGGTTTTTTTGTGTTTCCTGTTGAAGTTTTACCATAACGCTATTTCTTGTAGTATGCAAGGTGCAGTAGATAGAATTACAATGCAGAGTGAATTGTGGAGCTCAAGATGTGCTCTCTAGAAGAGAGATATGATACAAACATTCAAATAGAGCAGACTTCAATAAAGTTATGGAAGGAAACATTTTCCACAGAATGAAAATTTCAGCACAAGGAAACATCAGATGAAGCTGACAGTCATACATTTATACACAGGCCTACTAGGCCTGTGCCTACAGTGGCAAAATCTTGGGGGCAGCAAACTTCGTGCCCACTGCCACCCTGCAATCCTGCCCTTGATATTGGAAAGTGCCCCTCCTGCCACCACTGCCTCACTGGCGATCCTCAACGTGCAGGCTTAAGACCCCATACTCACTGTGCTTTGAGGATCACCCCTGAAGCCAAGGCTTTGGAAGATTTCCGGGAGGCAGGCAAGGGACAGCAGCAATGGCATGGCACTTACACTGAATATGTGTTTAGGGGCAGAGGCTGACCAGATCCACCCCTGGAAGCTGAAGGGGAGGGAGGTTCAAAAGGAGAGTGAGAAAATACTTTTCCATTGAAAGGATGGTGGCCATCTGGAACAGGCTCAGTAGAAGTGATAGGATCCAAAACAATACAAAAAGAAATCAAGTGTATATGGGACAGGCAGAAAGGAACCTGAGGGACAGAGAAAAGGAGGAAAAAGACCAATGATTAAGGAGGGTCTGTGGCAGCACAGCAGGCAAGTACAACTGTGCAAATTGCATGTACTAATCTGCTGGCATCTTCAATATAGTGTATCTAGAATTAATGTTCATACAAATTATAAGGTACTCTTGAATATGCTGATGGGAAGTCCACCCTATCAAAACAGTGCAGGGAAATGCATACTATTAATGAGTTTAATTATCACAAAGCATCTCCCCCTTTGAAAATGGTATTCCAGTTTTTTTTAACTTTTATTTATAGAATAAGGATCAAAAGAAATGAAACTGGCATAATCTAAAGAAAACACAATAATACATTGCAATGCCTGATACCCAATTTTCACTTTAACTCCACAGACAGGGGACTTCAACCATTCAAACAAGTACCCAGTAAACACACACTGTGACTAGTATTCAAAATCTCACACACACACACACACTACACACCATTAACAAAAAAACAACAGGTGTATAATCACTAAAATAGAATAAAAAATACCAAGACAGATTCATCCTTATCCTTAGGCAAAGCATATTGAAATGGTATTTCTCTATTTTTATTTTGAAGAGATTCGCCCAAGGCAGTATACAACAAGGTCCATTAGAAATATCCAAATTAAATTAAAATGATGGAGTAACAATGTAATACTCACAATGATAGAACAATCAGATAATAATAAAATATTCACAATGTCAGCACAGTACTCATCAATACACTGTTTCAGCACATTAGAATGATAATTTAACAAAAGTATAAACAACGTAAGCACGGTATACATTAAAAACATTGGCATACACATATTAAAAATGGATGCAGGTTGTATAAACAGACAGAATGAAGTATAACTAATGAGTGATATGCAGGGTGTAATTAATGGACCACGGTATAATTCAACTGATTTCAGTCAGAGGTGTGTGCAGCTATCCAGGCAGTCACATCCCCCTTGAAAGGACTAACAGAAGAGCCAGGCTCTCACCTGCTTCTTGAAGTGCAGATGGTGATAAGAAATTGCCATGCTGGGTCAGACCAAGGGTCCATCAAGCCCAGCATCCTGTTTCCAACAGAGGCCAAAACCAGGCCACAAGAACCTGGCAATTACCCAAACACTAAGATCCCATGCTACTGATGCAATTAATAGCAGTGGCTATTCCCTAGGTAAAATTGATTAATAGCCATTAATGGACTTCTCCATTAATGGCTATTAATCAATTGAATTGAATTGAATTAAGCATAGCTCTTCTGGGAGTGTATTCCAGAGTGTGTGGGCTGCTCCCATAGACCCAAATACCCATCCCTTGTGAGGGATCTTCTCAAAAATAAAGGTCAAGCTGCTGTAAATATTTAATGTGCTATAAGTTGCTCCTAAAATTTGACAGTAAAAATAGCTTTTATTTGGCTAAAAGCAACGCAATACAAACAAATTTCTTCTTCGCAGTTGAAAAATCTTCTAAACTATCCGTAGCTGCCAAAAGCAACATTTAACACTTCCAAGCTTGATTCTATCCAAAGCATTGATCCAAACACGACCCAGATGATGGCACTACGGAAAAGGATAGATCAAAGTCCCAGGTTATGCTGACACTGTAGGCATGTGTTAGTTTCAAAACATTTAAATTTGAATCCCTTGTCTCTATCCATATAGGCTCTGTGTCATAATTTGTCTTTCTCAAGCGTAAGAATCCAATACTAATTTAAACAAAGAAATAAGTATTTCTCAGGTTCCAGCAATGTTAATTTTTCCCCAAAATCCAAACACCACTGATTAAACAAAATTCTCTTACTTCTCTTTTAATCCACCCAAGAAGATGATACCAGCAAAAATAAATCACAAGACATAAGTTTCCAAATATTATCAATCCCTCTGCACTTCAAATCATGAAATATACTGTGATTCAAACCCAGGGTGAAACTAGCATTACCCACAAGATTAATAAAAGGTGAAATATGGTTTTCCATTGTAAATTAAATTTGGGAACGTGCTGGAGCTTGCTGGGATGAATGAACAACCTTCACAGCTGCCTTCACTCTCCTCCTTACAACTGCAGAATGCCGAAAGCCTGCTCTGCCTCCCAATCAGACCACGACAATCTCCGCTAGCAATCAACCTGCAGAGTAGGAAGAGTCCATCCTCTAATCTAGCAGCGCAATCATAAGACCCTTCATCTTTGCAAAATGCAACGAGCCCGCTTCTTCCTTAAGGAGAAGTGTACAAGCGTCTTGTGTGTCCTTTTCCCAGAGACTCTGCACTGCTATAGAAGATTGCAATTTCACCAACAAGAGAAACAGACAATCTGCGTCTCCTCCTTCATACATCAACATGAAATCAAGGTTCTGTTCTTTTTACTTTCAAAGGCATAATCTCGAGCAATGCCTCTTATTCTCATAATGGATGTGTACCCATAAGCTATCAACAAATAGATTTTAACACACCCAATTATACACCAGCTTTTTACTAGAAATATACAGCATTAGATACCTAAAGGAGGGGAAAAACTACAAGCAGAGGAAGTTAATAGCATAAAAATGAAAGCTGTAATTTAGGCCATTTAACCCTGAAGAGTGGCATGGCTTACTTTAGAGCTAACAATGTAATGCAGCTAACAATGTATTGCTTTAGTTTTAAGGGTGTTGAGGCCAAAAATTAGAATCCTAAACATGGATGAATTTTGTGGAGGAAAAGTCAGGGTCACATATCAGGAAACAGAATAGTTGCATCAAACTCTTCCCTGCCTTCTCTCCCCTCCATCATATACTTTGTCCTATTTTAGTGCCATGAACAATGCAATTATCATTTTGTTGGGTGCTGAATTTAAAATTGCCAGTGCCGCTTTATACCAGCTCCTATGAGAGCTCTTTCCCTTTGAGAAGAAACTCCATCTTTATGGTGCCCAGATTTTATCATCTTTCCACTGTCTCCTTCCTAAAAGTTCATTGACCCATACAGCCTTTTATAAAATCTCACACTTAAAAACTTTTGGATGGCCCAGCCAGTAAGAGTGAAAACCACCTGAGCTACCATCCTGCAGCCTCAGATGGGGGGAGTGGGGCGGGAGATAGGTAGGTAACTCCCTCCGCCTCCTACCCACTTCAGTCTTTGACCAGACTATGGCTGACTTAATTCCATTAATTTATCCTACTTCATTTACCTCCCCTTCCTTTCGCCCCTGCCATGCTGTCTTCCTTTTCTGAAATTACAGAGAAAGAAACTGCCCATCTTCTCGCCTCTGAACTCCAAACCCACCTGGCTCCTCAGTTCTATCTCCCTTGCAATTGTTCCTTCCATATTTCACATCCTCAATCAATCACTTGCTACTGTAACTGTCCCTTCAAATATGCTGTGATCACATCACTCCTCAAAAAACCCTCATTGGACCCTACCTGCCCTGCCAACTATCTTCCCATCTTCCTCCTCCCTTTCATTCAAAGTGCTTAATCGTGTCAGTTACCTCCACTGTCTTGACTTTCTTCCATCTCAAGTCATTCTGGATCTTCTCCAGTCTGGCTTTCACCGTCGACATTCCATAGAAACCGTTCTTGCCAAAATCTCCAGTGACCTTTTTGTGGCAAAGGCCAAGGGCCTTTGTTTGATCCTCAACATCTTTTACATGTCTGATATGTTTGACACTATTGATCACCGTCTACCCTTTGAAATACTTTACTCTGTTGGATTTCAGAGCTCTGCTCTTCTTGCCTCTCTCATTGTACTTTTACTGTATCCTCTGGTGGTTGTTCCTCCCCCGCTGTTGGTTGGTGTGCATCAAGGCTCTGTCTTGGGCCCTCTTCTCTTTTCTCTCTGCACTTCTTCCCTTGGTGCTCTGATCTCTTCCCTTGGCTTTCAGTACCACTTTTGTACTGATGATTCCCACATCTACCTCTCTCTGCACCTGAAATGTCACCAAGAATCCAGTTCCAAAACTCAGCCTGCTTGCCTGACCATTGCTACCTGGATGTCCCAGTGCCACATTAAAAACTTAAACAAAGCAAAGATGAAACTTCTTGTTTTTCCACCCAAATGTGCTTCCCTTCTTCCCTTTTTTTCTCTCTATGAATGGCGCTCTCATCCTCCCAGTTCCCTTGGCCCATAATGCAGGGGTCATTTTTGATGTCTCGCTTTCCTTCTCTATGCACATCCAAAACACCCCTAAAGCACATTTTATTTATTTATTTATTTATTCAATCTTATATACCGGCTTTCAAGTTCATTTCAAGGCGGTTTACATTGATTGAAGTTGCAGTAGCAACCTTCAAACACATATATACTAAAAACAAAACATGGCACATGACTAAAATACATTAAAACCAAAAGCTAGCTGACTAAAAATATATTAAACTAAACCCTTTCAAATCCCAACAATTCTGCCACATCTTCCCAGGTACCCCCCTTCCCTCCACCCATCCATCTACCCTCCTCCCCTCCACCCACCCATCTCCCCTCCTTCCCTCTTAGACTCTCCTCTCCCTCCTCTCCTAGTGTCTCTGTACTACTATGGAAAACTGGGTCAACTATTCAGGCTAAAAGCCTGTTCGAATAGCCAGGTTTTTATCTGCTTCCTAAAGCTGTTAATGTCCTCCTCTGTCCGAATCTCAGCGGGTAAGGAATTCCACATTTTTGGCCCTGCTAAAGATAAGGACCTCTCTCTCACTGAACTAAGGTGAGCCAGCTTGGGCGATGGAATGGTCAACAAGGCCTGCCCAAGGGACCTCAAATTTCGTGATGGGACATGGATACGTAAGGAGGCATTCAGCCATTCCGAATTCGTGCCATATATTGCTTTATGTATTAAAGTTAGGCACTTGTATTGTATACGGAACTGAACCGGCAACCAATGTAAACCCATCAGAACTGGGGAAACATTATTTGCTCTATAACATTGCTGAAATCCATCCCTTTCTGAGCAGGCTACAAATTCACTCATCCACTCGCTTATCGCTTCCCCCTTAGACCACTGCAACTTGCTCTTCACAGGCCTCTCACTGAACCATCTTTCTCCACTGCAACATTTTCAAACTTATCTTCTTTCAACACTGCAAAAAAACATATTGACCCCTTTTTTCAAGACAGAGCATTGGCTCCCCATTTGCATCTGCATACAGTTCAAGCTTCTCTTACTCGCCTATAAATGCATTCACTCTGCAGCTCCTTACTGCCTATCTTCTCTTCTGTTTCCCTACACCCTTCCATGTGAACTCCATTCATCGGGCAAATTGCTCTTTTCTGTAGTCTTCTCCTCTACTTTCAACTCTCTGTTCTCTTCTTTCCACCTTGCTGATCTATGTCTGGAACAATTTCTTGATTCAGTCCATGCTCCTTCTCTGACCATATTCAAATCCTTGCTTTGATATATTTTTGTGTATTATGATTTAGATTTGTCCTTTATGGTTATTTTTGTAGATATAATACGATGGAAGAATGGATGATAATACATATTGTTTGTGTGTTGTTGAAGGTTTGATCCAGCATTTTTAACTTTGTTTGTGGATGAATTACAAAGTTTGCTGCATGTTGGTGTGAAGATCAAATTAGTTGGACATTGTCAAGGCAGAGCTAATTATTCCCCTGTAGAAGCTCAGGTGAGTGAAACACCCTCTGTCTTTATTTATTTATTTTATTTATTTGAAGAGTTTTATATACCGTTATTCGGTAAAGCCATCATAATGGTTTACATAGTGAACAAATATATCTTTTGAAAATATTATTATAACATAGTGAACATTACAGTAAAACATAGTATAACAATTCTAGGAAGTAATGTAAGGTTGGAAGAGGAGGGAAATGTGTTAGATAGTATATTATAGTTATTAGTTCATTTGAGAGTTGGTATGAGCAGATGACTGGGGGTCTGTGAAGAATTTGCAAAACAGTAAAGTTTTTAGGTCTTTTTTGAAGGTTTTTATGTTGTGTTGAGTTCTTAGGTCTTCAGATAGTGTTCCAAAGATTGGGGGAGGCGATGGAGAAGGCTCTCTCTCTTGTTGATGTTAGATGAGCATCTTTGATGGTGGGGATTAATAAGTAGTTTGAGTTATTGGATCGTAGATTTCTTGAGGAGTTTTGAAGAGTTATGTTAAGGGTGTTTAGGCCTTGATGATCGTTGTTAAGAATTTTGTGGATGATGGTCATGGATTTGTATGCAATTCGTGCAGTAATAGGGAGCCAATGAAGTGAGGATAAAATGGGCGTAATATGGTCGTTTCTTTTTGTTCCAGTTAGGACTCTAGCAGCGGAGTTCTGAAGTATTTGTAGTGGTTTGAGGGAAGAGAAGGGTATTCCCATTAGTAGAGAGTTACAATAGTCGAAGGTGGAGAAGATAAGAAGCTGAAGGACGGTTCTGAAATCATCAGTGTTGAGAAATGGTTTAAGATGAATTGGAAGCTTCTGTTATTTTATTTAAGGACCTCTAGTCTGTTTAAATCTGGAAACTTTATTTCAATTTTTACTACATCAAACTTTTTTTGAGATTTTTTCTTTGTTTTGTTATTGCAGTATTTTTTTTATTATGCACAAATTACTCGATGCATAATATGATGCTTTTTAAGTGCTTTTGTGTGTGTGTTACCTTAGTTGTTTGTCCTGCATTGTATTTTTGATACCAAGTTTTTCAAAGTAGGCAACTGTATGTTTTCATTAAAATGTGCTAATTTAATCTGTTTGTTTGCTTGTATATATCATCTTTTTATGTGTACAAATTACATTACACTAGTGGTTCCCAAACCTGCTCTTTCAGACAATCAACCAGGGCAATTTTTCATACATACAATGGATATTCATGATCTATATTTCATGTGTTTGGAAGAAAAACCAGAGCAATATGGAAAAACCTGAAAAAAAGGCCTGAGTGAATGTCTTGGGGATTAAATTTGGAAACCACCGCATCACACACTGCTTAACCGACCAGATGTGATTTATGACATAGTTCTGCCCATGGCTGTTTCCACGAGCTCAGGGCAATTGTAGGAAAGTTCCTGAAAGACTTTCCAGCATGCTATTGTTTATTATTTTGGGCATGGGAAGGGGGACTGGGAGTGGGACGGTACACTATTGTTTGTTCTTTGGGACTGGAAGAGGGATTGGGAGCAGAAGGGCACACTATTGTTTGTTGCTTATGGATTGGGAGGTTCAGTTTGGGGCAGCATGCTACTGTTTGTTCTTGTTCTTTGGAAAATTGGGAGTGGGGCGGCAGTACACTATTGCTCGTTCTTTTGGGATTGGGAGGAGAATTGGGAATGGGATAGCATGATATTGTTTATTCTTTGGGGATCAGAAGGGGCAATAGGGCAGCACACTATTATTTGTCGTTCAGGGATCAGGTGGTAGATTGGAGTAGCTGAACATTTTTTTTATAGTCAGGAAGGAGATAACATTTGGTTCTGTTTTTTGTTTGTTTTTTTTATTTACCAGTTAGCGCTCATTTTCAGAGCTAAGTTTGTAAGTTCTAGCCCGTAGAGTTTTGACCAGCTAGATTTAGTCATCCAGCTGTGCTTTTAGCTGGATGTTATGATTTTTGGGTATGTGGGCCCTTGGCCCAATGTGCAAGTTGTTACTACCTATGGGAAGGACCCCCACAGGTCTACACCGCCGGGAGGCGAGTTCAAATACTGCTGAGAGCTCTGGGTGAGGCAATGGAGAGGTTCCACGGCACCAGGAGAGGACCCCCGTGGAAAGTAGACTGGAGGCTATACCTGGGCAGGGACCCCGAGGGAAGGAATGCCAGGCAGACTGCAGAGCAGAGGGCATGAGGCTTGGCCAATCAGGAGGTACTCCGGAAGGCAACTCCAAAGGGAGGAGCTGCACAGCGTAGGATGATGCTGTAACGCCGTAGGCCAGCCCACAGGACAGGGAAGCCCAAGCTGAGCCTCTAGTGATGACGTAGCAGCGCCCAGAGGACCGTGGAAGTGTAGGCAGTCTCAATGTAGTACATAGGTGCAACCCTGAGGAGCAGAGAAGCACACAAGTCCCAGGAAAGCCGGAGAGCACTACCCCAAGGAGCAGGGGAGCTCTGGCAGTCACTGTAATCCGTAAGTGCCACCCCGAGGAGCGGCAGGTGTGGACAGTCTTGTTCAGGCTGTGGGCGCAACCCCGAGAAGCGGGGAAGCCCCGCTGTAGAACTCACAGATAGCAGAGGTGTCCCAGAGGTAGTCCCGAGGAATAGGAGGCCTTGCAGGTTAGAACCCAGGAGACGCAGAGCCAGCCCGAGGAGCGGAGTAGGCAAGGAGAGCGAGTCGCCAACGCGTGCACTGGCCCCCGAGGAGCGTTTAGCAGACAGGGTCCAAGGCACGAAACGTAGTCTCAGGAACACGTAGGCAGTAGTTGAAGATGGATGGAACTTGTTGCCAAGTCGGCTAGCTGAGGGCGAAGGTGGAGTTTAAATACACCGGTCTGATGATGTCATCAGCCGGGGACACCCCCCGAGGTTCCTGCCTAGGAGACTTCAAAAGAGGGCCCAGTGGCGCGTGCCTAGGAAGGCCCAAAGTTGAGGAAGATGGCGGCAGTGTCCAAGCCGCTATGAGGAGTCCCGGGGAACGCATGGGTGAAAGCTGGCACAAGCCGCGAGCAGCCCTGGGGAGGGCAGGAGAGCTATGCAGGAAGTAATGGGTAATGATTCAGATGGACTGAATCAAATCACGGTGAACCCAGAAGATGTGGTAGGCCTGATTGACAAACTGAAGAGTAGTAAATCACCTGGACCGGATGGTATACACCCCAGAGTTCTGAAGGAACTAAAAAATGAAATTTCAGACCTATTAGTAAAAATTTGTAACTTATCATTAAAATCATCCATTGTACCTGAAGACTGGAGGATAGCAAATGTAACCCCAATATTTAAAAAGGGCTCCTGGGGTGATCCGGGAAACTACAGACCGGTTAGCCTGACTTCAGTGCCAGGAAAAATAGTGGAAAGTGTTCTAAACATCAAAATCTCAGAACATATAGAAAGACATGGTTTAATGGAACAAAGTCAGCATGGCTTTACCCAGGGCAAGTCTTGCCTCACAAATCTGCTTCACTTTTTTGAAGGAGTTAATAAACATGTGGATAAAGGTGAACCAGTAGATATAGTATACTTGGATTTTCAGAAGGCGTTTGACAAAGTTCCTCATGAGAGGCTTCTAGGAAAAGTAAAAAGTCATGGGATAGGTGGCGATGTCCTTTCGTGGATTGCAAACTGGCTAAAAGACAGGAAACAGAGAGTAGGATTAAATGGGCAATTTTCTCAGTGGAAGGGAGTGGACAGTGGAGTGCCTCAGGGATCTGTATTGGGACCCTTACTGTTCAATATATTTATAAATGATCTGGAAAGAAATACGACGAGTGAGATAATCAAATTTGCAGATGACACAAAATTGTTCAGAGTAGTTAAATCACAAGCAGATTGTGATAAATTGCAGGAAGACCTTGTGAGACTGGAAAATTGGGCATCCAAATGGCAGATGAAATTTAATGTGGATAAGTGCAAGGTGATGCATATAGGGAAAAATAACCCATGCTATAATTACACAATGTTGGGTTCCATATTAGGTGCTACAACCCAAGAAAGAGATCTAGGTGTCATAGTGGATAACACATTGAAATCGTCGGTGCAGTGTGCTGCGGCAGTCAAAAAAGCAAACAGAATGTTGGGAATTATTAGAAAAGGAATGATGAATAAAACGGAAAATGTCATAATGCCTCTGTATCGCTCCATGGTGAGACCGCACCTTGAATACTGTGTACAATTCTGGTCGCCGCATCTCAAAAAAGATATAATTGCGATGGAGAAGGTACAGAGAAGGGCTACCAAAATGATAAAGGGAATGGAACAACTCCCCTATGAGGAAAGACTAAAGAGGTTAGGACTTTTCAGCTTGGAGAAGAGACGACTGAGGGGGGGATATGATAGAGGTGTTTAAAATCATGAGAGGTCTAGAACGGGTAGATGTGAATCGGTTATTTACTCTTTCGGATAGTAGAAAGACTAGGGGGCACTCCATGAAGTTAGCATGGGGCACATTTAAAACTAATCGGAGAAAGTTCTTTTTTACTCAACGCACAATTAAACTCTGGAATTTGTTGCCAGAGAATGTGGTTCGTGCAGTTAGTATAGCTGTGTTTAAAAAAGGATTGGATAAGTTCTTGGAGGAGAAGTCCATTACCTGCTATTAAGTTCACTTAGAGAATAGCCACTGCCATTAGCAATGGTTACATGGAATAGACTTAGTTTTTGGGTACTTGCCAGGTTCTTATGGCCTGGATTGGCCACTGTTGGAAACAGGATGCTGGGCTTGATGGACCCTTGGTCTGACCCAGTATGGCATTTTCTTATGTTCTTAAGTAAGTACACGCGGTCGCAGCCATCTGCGACCAACGGGCATAACACTGGATAAGTGCAACAGAATATCTGTCTTGAGATAACATGGTATATTTACTGAGCTATTTTACCTGCTCAAAGGGTTTTTGAAAATCTACCCCAAAATGTTTACTTGATACAGGATGAGTATTACTGCTTGAAGTGTCTCTTTAAAACATTTACAAAAGACAGAGGGTACAATGTTCTTTTAAACAGCTGCAGTATTTGGAACACCAAAATATATAGGAAGATCATTCCCTTCTGGCTCCACATGACTCCTCTGCATTTCTACAGTGCATTGCATAAAATTTCTTTCCCCTTGTTTTATTACTTTCTATCATTTCTATTGATTGCTCGAGGAAAAAAAAAAGATGCAGAGGCTGGTTTTTTTTTAGATGGTGTTGCTGTCAATCACTTAACCTGAAATGACTCCTACAACACCACAGGCCCTCCCTCCTCCAGAGTACGTTGCCAGTTTTGATCAACAGTTTGCAATATGCTGCCACCTGAGGTTAAATCATGAATTTACTTATTTTAATCACAAAATGATTTGTAAAGACATATGCAGCTACACTGTTCATTACATCTGTCTTCTTTACAGCACCTGTACAAATTGGGCATGGATTTTGAATTAGGCAATCTCTGTAAACTAAAAATTCTCACTTATGATTAAAGAAAAACACACACAAATTTCAAGCATGTAGAGTGTAACATGAGGACACTTAGAGAATACAATCTTTCATGATCATTTCCTTTGCAAGTTAATTATTCCTACCTATTAGATGAGAAAATATTCAGCAGAAAAAGAAAATTATTCCTTACCTGCTAATTTTCGTTCCTGTAGTACCACGGATCAGTCCAGACAGTGGGTTATGTCCCCCTTCCATTAGGTGGAGTCAGAGCAAAACTCAAAGGCTGGCCTCTTATAAGCTGGAGCGCCCTCTCTGTCCCTTCAGTATAAGAATATCAAAGCAAGAGAAAACGTGTGGATGGATCAAGGAATCGGTATAAAATACTCAACTTATGAACCGCAACAAAATCTTTGGAATAAACATGCCAACAGGCAAAAAACTTGCAACGTGAACCAACTGGTAAGAACAGTAATAACAGCAGAGAGCATATAGGAAAACAGATGCTGGTAAGGAGAGCCGCTATCCCAAACCCATGAATATGAGGGTGGGAGTCTAAACTGATCCGTAGTACTACAGGAACGAAAATTAGCAGGTAAGGAATAATTTTCTTTTCCCTGTACGTACCCGGATCAGTCCAGACGGTGGGATGTACCAAAGCTTCCCTACGTAGGGTGGGCCCCGGATAGCCCTGCTCAAAGGACCTGGGCTCCAAAGGAGCCAAACCCAGGAGTTTGCAGATTCAAGCAATAGTGTCGTGCAAAGGTATGCAACGATTTCCATGTAGCAGCTCTACATATCTCCTGCGGCGAGACAGATCGACTCTCAGCCCAGGAGGTTGCTTGAGCATGGAGCGAATGAGCCTTGATAACTTCCAGAGGGCAACGGCCGACACCAATATACGCTGAGGCAATGGCATCCTTCAACCAGTGCGCAATCGTGGTTTTGGATGCCTGATGGCCTTGCCTGGGACCACTCCAGAGAACAAACAGGTGGTCCGATAAGCGAAACTCATTGGTGACCTCCAGATAATGAATAAGAACCCGTTTGACATCCAGTCTCCGAAGGTCCAGCCGATCCTCGGCGGCGAAGGAAGGAAGTTCCACCGACTGAGTTAGATGAAAAGGTGAAACCACCTTAGGCAAGAAGGAGGGCACTGTGGACAGGGACACCCCGGAGTCCATAAAACGGAGAAAAGGTTCTCTGCAGGATAGAGTCTGTAACTCTGAGATCCAACGCGCAGAACAAATGGACACAAGGAAGGCTGCTTTGAGGGTGAGATCCTTGAGAGATGCGCTACGCAAAGGCTCAAATGGCGGGCCGGTGAGCACCCGAAGGACAAAGGAGGTGAATCGGTGGCCTGACATGCTTTACTCCTTTCAAAAATCGAACAATATCCAGATGTGCAGAAAGAGGAGCTGTCTCGTGATGACGAACCAGAGCCCAAGTGCTGCGACCTGAACCCGCAGGGAATTGTATGCCAAGCCCTTATCCAGGCCACGCTGAAGGAAAGACAAAACATGTGCAATGGAAGCCCGGCGCGGAGAGATGTCCATGGAAGCGCACCAAGCCTCAAACACTTTCCAGATCCGGATATAGGAAATGGAGGTGGACTTCTTTCACGCCTTGAGGAGCGTGGAGATGTCTGCTTCTGGATAGCCATGTCTCCTCAACCTCCGCCGTTCAAAAGCCATCCCGCAAGACAGAAGCGATCTGCCCGGTCTAAAAATACTGGCCCTTGGCGCAGAAGGTTCGGTAGGTGTCCAAGGCAGAGAGGACCGTCGACCGCTAGGTTGATGAGGTCTGCAAACCATGGTCTTCGAGGCCATTCCAGGGCCACCAGAATGACAGGCCCCTGATGAAGCTCTATTCTGCACAGCACCTTGTCCACCAGGGGCCATGGTGGGAATATATAGAGATTTTGCGGCCAGGGAAGGACGAGAGCATCCACGCCCTCTGCGCCATGTTCTCGTCGGCGGCTGAAGAAGCGGGGAGCCTTCGTGTTCCGGAGCGTCGCCATCAAGTCCAGGTGTGGGGCTCTCCATCTGCTGAAGAGGAGCGACATCGCTTTCTCTGAGAGCTCCCACTCCCCTGGATCTATGCGTTGTCAGCTTAGGAAGTCCACCTAAACGTTGTCGACCCCAGCTATGTGGGACGCGGCGAGTAAAGTGCAGCTCTGCCCATGCCATCAGCTTGTCCGCTTCCTGCGCGACATGTTGGCTCCTCGTCCCTCCTTGGCGATTGATGTATGCCACCATGGTTGCATTGTTGGAGAGGATCCGCACCGCTTGATGATGAACCAAAGGGAGGAATCGCTGCAGGGCGAGACGGACCGCTCTGGTCTCCAGTCGGTTGATTGGCCATGAGGACTGGAGTGACGTCCAAAGTCCCTGAGCTGACTGCCGCTTGCACACTGCTCCCCAACCACAGAGGCTCACATCTGTTGTGACGATCACCCACTGTGGGACCTCCAGATCCACTCCCTTCAGCAAGTGGTCGAGGCTGAGCCACCAGCCCAGGCTGCGGCTAGCTATGTCGGACAGCGGAAGTAGGGCTTGAAAATCCTGAGATACCGGCTTCCAGCGGGAGAGTAACGCCCTCTTAGGGGGTGCATATGCACAAAAGCCCACGGCACTAAATCTATAGTAGAAGCAATAGTGCCTAGGACTTGGAGGTAATCCCAAGCGGTGGGAAGTTGGAGGTTCTGGAAGCGCTGGACCTGCATTAGAAGAGACTGAGCCCGATCCTGGCGCAGGAAGACTTTCCCAGCGTTGGTTTTGAAGCGTGCTCCTAAGAAGTCTAGGGTCTGAGAAGGAGTAAGGTTGCTTTTGGGGAAATTGACGACCCAGCCGAGGGAGCGGAGAAGATGCAAGACTCGTTCCACCGCTTGAAGACACAATTCTTTTGACTTCGCCCGAATGAGCCAGTCGTCCAGGTAGGGATGGACTAAGATTCCTTCCCAACGTAGAGCAGCTGCCACCACTACCATGAGCTTGGTGAAGGTGCGGGGAGCCATCGCCAACCCGAATGGTAGGGCCTGGAACTGGACATACTGGCCGAGGACCTTGAAACGCAGGAAGCGTTGATGTGCTTTGAAGATGGGGATGTGGAGATACGCCTCCATCAGGTCCAAAGAGGCCAGGAACTCCCCACAGTGCACCGCCGCCACGACTGACCGTAAGGTCTCCATACAAAAGTGAGGCACCTTGAGAGCCTTGTTGACCAGCTTGAGGTCCAGGATGGGATGAAAGGAGCCTTCTTTCTTGGGAACCCCGAAGTAGATGGAATAATGGCCTAATCCTTGTTCCCTCGGTTGCACTGGGAGAATGGCCCCGAGAGCCAAGAGGCGGTCGAGCATCTGTTGGACCATGGCCTGGCCTGCTTCTGAAGGCTTCCGCAGGGGAGAATAGGAACCTGTCCCTGAGGGGTTGAACAAACTCCAAAGCGTAGCTGTGTCATAGAATGTCCAAGACCCATTGATCTGAGGTGATCTTGACCCACTCCTCGTAGAAGAAAGACTGGCGGCCGCCCATCTTGGGATTGGAAGAGTGGGTAGGCAATCCTTCATTGGGAAGACTTGGCAGGAGCCCCATGAGGGAGGTTGTCTCGATCTGTTCTTCAGCCACGAAAGGGATGAGACCAGGACTGAGAGCGTGAGGAAGGTGGCCTTTCTGCTGGAGGCCTAGTCTGACGAAACCGTCGTTGCCCACGGAAGCGAGATCTGGAAGAGCTGAAGGTCCGAAAGGTCCTTAGCTGATCTGGCAGCTTAAGGACTTTGTTCTCCCCGAAGGACTTGAAGAGCTGTTCCAAGTCCTCACCGATAAGCAGTTTTCCTTTAAAAGGAAGTGATCCCAATTGTGCCTTGGAAGATGAATCCACCAACCAGTTGCGAAGCCAAAGGAGCCGCCTGGCTGAGACCATTGAAACCATGGACCTTGCAAGGACCCGGAGGAGGTCATAAAGAGCATCCGCCCCACATGCCATGACTGCTTCCAGGCGCTCAGCCTGCTGAGCTTCCTCGGGTGGCAAATCCTGGGCGTCGAGCAGTTGCTGTACCCAATGAAGCCCTGCTCGCTGCATGAGAGAGCTGCAGACATCAGCCCGGATCCCCAGAGCAGACACCTCAAAAATCCATTTGAGGTAGACTTCCAACTTACGGTCCTGCAGATCCTTTAGGGCCGTTCTGCCCGTAACCGGAATCATGGAGTGTTTCGTAACCGCCGACACAGACGCGTCAACTTTGGGGACCCTCAGGAGCTCCAAGTACTCTTCAGGTAGAGGGTAGAGCTTATCCATAACTCTGCCCACCTTGAGAGAAGACTCTGGAGAATCCCATTCTCTAGTCAACAGTTGCAGTAGCATCGGATAGAAACGGAAAGTTCGAGAAGGTGGGCGCAGACCGCGAGGAGCAGGTCGCCCTTCCGGGACGATGCAATAGGAGCAGGAGTGTCCTGTGGGGTATCTATGTCCAGTTCGGCTAGAACATGAGGAATTAGGGGGTCCAACTCGTCCCTTTGAAAGAGACGCACGGGAGAAGAAAGGTCATCCGTGTCTGGATCATCCGGAGCGCATACAGGTGGTACAACCCATATCCTGGGAGCTGGCTGCTGTCCCCCCTGCTCCGGGGTGGGGGGGGGGGGGGCTGGAGCCTGACTGGCTCCTAGCGTACCCCCCCGGTTGGGAGATCCCCACGTCATCCTGGGATCCAGAAGGCTGACCACAGCCTGGATCTGACCAACGAATTACTTTGGGAGGTAGGGGTCCCGCAGCAGATCCCTGCTGGTGGCTCAGGCTGGCCAAATATGCACTGTGTAACAATAAAATAAAATCAGTGGAAAAAGGACCGGGGGAGGGCTCGACGGAGCAAACACCGGGGTTGAGTTTCCCACAGGCTGCGCTGGAGGCTGCGGTTCCGGGTCTGGTGGAAAATCGTGGTCTGAGTCAGGGCCTGGCTGCGCGGGAGTTGGCGGCAGGGAATCCAAAATGGCCGCTGTTCCCACACTAGATGGGAACGGCGCCGGCCTTGCTGCGAGACGCACCTGCAAGTGCGAATAAAGCCACCCAGCCACTCGTGAGGGACCCTCCCCGCCGGGGAGACATCTCACGCTAATACCCTCCCTGGAGATCCGCGAACCCGGCTCTCCACAGGCGCAGCAACGAGACGGGTGCGGTATGGCTGCTCGGCAGAGCTGCCAACTGCAGGCTGACTGGAGCAGGAAGCAGGCGTCCACTAGCAGAGCAACGACAAGGCTTAGAAGCCTGAAAAAACCAGAGGAATAATGCTTCTCTGGAAACACTGCCCCGAGGCAACGACCTCTCAGGGCAGGGCACTATGTCGTTGGGGGGAGGGGGAGGGGGAGGGGAGGCTGGACCACCAGCGTGCACCCCTGAGCCCTTGAACTCACTCCAGAAGAAAAAGCTGAACCTGAAAGTAATAAAAAAAAGGAACAGCACTTACCCCCAGAAAGAAAAGAAAAGAACCACAGGCTCTGCTTGCAAGTTGGAGCCTAGAACTGAAGGAGTGAATCCCTTAAAATTTGCTGAGAGTAAAATTTGTTATAAAGTTCTCTTTTTTTTTTTTTTTAATTAAAGAGATCCATCCAAGAAAGAAATACTTCCAGAGAAATAAGAAGGAAAAAGAAAAATTCCCCTTTGTAAGCCAAATGGAGGACCGAAGGGACTGCAACCTTTCACTTGCTGGAGTCAGAGAAATACTGAAGGGACAGAGAGGGCGCTCCAGCTTATAAGAGGCCAGCCTTTGAGTTTTGCTCTGACTCCACCTGCTGGAAGGGGGACATAACCCACTGTCTGGACTGATCCGGGTACGTACAGGGAATATGCAGACTTGAATGATAAATGAAACTCCCAGATCTTTGCACAGCGACGGTTTGAAAAACTGAAACCCAGCCCCAAAGGCAGTGTTCCCTGGGCAGAAATCACACATTAATATGATGGGGGCCTTTGTTATTTAATCCTCAAATCCTTGGGATCTGCAACCGGGATCCATAACTCAGCCCCCAATGCAGATTCTGATAATTCCTCCACATCAGTACTTCCATGCAAACCAGCCAAGAAGTCTCAGTGAAATACAGTTTAAAGCAAAAGTCTAAATTCACATATTTATTTTATTTATTTATTTAGTTATTTAACATTTCTTATATACTGACATTTGTTAATAACATCACATCGGTTTCCATAGAACATAAATGCAGCAACAATGGCTTTACAGTCAAACTGATTTTGAACTGGGGAGGAGAGATACTAAGCAACAGGGGGTAATAATTAACAGGGTCTAGGAGTGGGGATGTTATATTTAAAAATGGGGATATTACTACATATCCCCATTACTATATTACTACATTTTAGTTATACAAACCAATCAATCCTTAATGCCTTAGCTCAGAAAATTTAGCACCCTATGCTGAAGCATCAGTAACCCCCTCTCCCCCACCTTCCACTTGCCAGTCCTTTCAGCAAATGGGAGGCAAAACTAGTCTGCCACCATATACCACCTCTGACAGCTGAGTCTACGCTACTCTCAAAGATGTTCTTCGGCCACCACAGCATGGCTGATGTAGAAGAAAGGATGAGAGATAAACACTGGGTAAACCTCCCATATGTATGTCTTTGTCTGTACATTTCTTTTAATAAGCCACTGAACCAAACTGTCAGTGTGGTGGCAAGGGCCTGCCCCCAAAGAAACTGGTATGCCTGCCTGAACCCAGCCAATAAGTGGCACTGTTGAGTGATGGCAGAGATGCACTCCCCCACCCACTCCCTCTCCCAGGGGCTGCAAGCATTGCCTTTGCAGCAGCCCCAACCAGCTTGGGGAGAAAATGCCGGTCTTGGGTCTTCCGCACAGCAGTGGACGCCGCTAGCCAACATTCAGTGCAACATACTCACGTCTAGCTAAGAAAGTCTGGTTGTGGTGGCGAGTAAGTCTAAACTTACCCAGATAGCTTTATTTATTTATTTGTTTATTTTTATTTGATTTTTAATGCAGTTTAACATAATTACAAGAAACCATCTTGTATGGAATATGGGTAATGTTACAGTTACATGTAAAATATAAGAAAGATCAAGACTATCAGAAATAAATGATCACATATACCCACATATTACAAAGGAAAAGAGGGGAGAAGCCTAGCATTAGAGCGTTTAAACAATGAAACAATACAAGAAAGCCATTGAACATATTCCCCATTACTATACCACAGCCGGTTACTAGGTGGACTCCATCAACACCCTTAACTGTTCTGGTTCTTGAAATACATATTTGGCATTCATATAATTCACAAGACATCTACACGGATATCGCAGGAAGAATTGTCCTCCTTTCGCCAATACATCAGATCTTAATGCCAGAAACCTCTTCCTCCGGCTCTGTGAGGTCTGGGAACACCCAAATCTTCTGCCCATAGAATAGCAATGTTCTTGCTCTAAAGAAGAATTTTAATACATTGTCTCTGTCCGATTGAAATGTAAAAGTATCCAATAAAGTTCCTCTTTGCGTTATTTCCATATCGTGTGAATTTTGCAAAAATTCAGACAAATTCAAGTTCAAATAGATTTCCTTTACTGATGTTCTTCTTTCATGTCTGCCTGCTGAGCTTGATTTTGAGTCCTTCTATTTCCCAAAGGCAAATAGAAAGCTTTGCTCACTATAGGCATACAGGTATCCGGCATTTTAAGTGACTGACAAACATATTCCTTAAACAAATCAATCGGTGCCATCTGTGTTATGACAGGAAAATTTAGAATACGCAAGTTCAATAACTTCATATTATTCTCCAGATATTCCAATTTTTTACTATACATTGATTCAGACTGAATTAAATTGGTTTGTATTTTCTCTATTTTATTCAATCTTATTTCAGCTTCTGATATTCTTTGTTCTTGATGTTCTATCAAATCAGAATTCTTCTTAAGAGTTTTATTTGTTTCCATTACTGCACTCGTCAGCGTTGTTACCGCGGCCTCGAGCCTCACTATCGCGCTCCATAATGTATCCCAGGTAATATTCATAGGTTTTGTAATCTTAATCTTACCGCTCGGGGTTTTTGATGTGTCCCCATCGGATTGTGGACTAACTGCTTCGAGGGCTCCAGAAGATAATTCTCCCAGACCTTCTGGTGTAGAAGTAAGTAGATTTGCCATCTGTTTGGAAGATGGTGTCCTCTTAGCGGCCTGCAGCTCCTCTGTGATTCCAGGAATCTTACTAATTCTCCCGGCTCTCTCTTCTTCAGTTAGCCGCTTTTCCATGCTCTCTCGGAGCCTCTCCATTTCTGGAGCGTCTTCATCCAAGACCACTCCAGGAGGTGTAGGTGTCGCCAGCGCTCCCAGGGTTAAAGAGATCTCCTCTGCCAAAGAAGGAGAACCTCGCTCTAGGTGCTTCTCCACCACGACATTCGCTTCGGGGGGGTCGCCAAAAAACAGTCCTCAATATTCTTCTGAACCATCTCTAGTTGTTTGGATTGCGTAGGCTCTACTCTGAGTTTAGCCTTGCACTTTGATTGAGGCAACGGTAGCGCTAACCCTACCTCGGACTAAGGGTCCACCTCCAGGTCCGTAACAAGAACTGCATCACAGCCCGCCCTACACAGCCACCCATGGCTGGTCACGGACCACGCTGAACGCGAAGCAGACTCCAGGCGAAGACATGGAACTTGAGACTAGAACATGGTGAAGATTCAGTAGAGGCCTGCACCGGGGCGTGCCCTACACAGCCACCTGTGGCTGGTCGCGAACCACGCTGAAGCGGAGCAGGTTCTGGCAGAGTCTTAGGCATGGATGGATACAGGCACAAGGGAACTCCGTAGACCGGGAACAAGATACTCAGGAACAAGGCTTTAAAAACAGAAGTCTCCCAGAGACTTGCGCTGCAGACGAGAAGAAGGCCTTTTATCACGAGGCGCCCTACACAGCCATCCCATGGGCTGGTCACGGACCACTTCTTGGCAGCTGCCAAATATTGGACCACTCTTCAAGCTTTTTTAAATCACTTTTCATTCTCTCTACTCCTTCAGGCGTGTCCACTCTGTTGCAGATCTTAGTGTCATCCGCAAATGGACAAACTTTACCTTCTATCCCTTCTGCAGTGTCACTCACAAAGATATTGAACAGAGCTGGTCCCAAAACTGATCCTAGTGGCACTCCACTTAACACCATTCTGTCTTCAGAGTAGGTTCCATTTACCATTACCTGCTGTCTCCTGTCAGTCAACCAGTTTGTAATCCACTCTACCACCTTGATGCTCACTCCAAGTTTCTCATTTTATTCACAAATCTCCTATGCGGGACCATATCAAAAGCTTTGCTTAAAACCAAGTAAATTCAAGCACTCTTCCTCGATCTAATTCTCTAGTCACCCAATCAAAAAATTCAATCAGATTGGTCTGACAGGCCTTTCCATAGTAAATCCATGCTGCTTCAGGTCCAGCAACTTACTAGATTGTAGACAGTTCACTACCCTGTCTTTCAGCAGAGTCTCCATTGATTTTCCTATCAAAGAGGTATGGTTAACCAGCCTGTAGTTTCCAGCCTCTTCTCTGCTACCATTCTTGTGAAGCAAGACCACAACTGCTCTTCTCCAATCTCGCAACACCACTTCCGTTTCCAGGGGTCTACTGAACAGGTCTTTCAGTGAACCTGTTAAGATATCCCTGAGTTCCCGTAGTATCCTGGGATGTAGCTCATCTAGCCCCATGGTCTTGTCCACTTTCAGTTTTCCTAGCGCTTCTCAAACATTCTCTTTTGTAAATGGAGTTTCATCTACTCCATTCCCATCTATGGTCTTGCCAACCAGCAATGATCCTTTTCTAGGATCTTCTTTAGTGAAACAGAACTGAAGTATTTGTTTAATATTTCTGCAATTTTTTCATTTCTCTCCACATATTGTTCCTTGTCACCTTTCAATTTCACTGTATCACTTTGGGCCTCCCTTTTTTCTCAGATATAGCTGAAAAATGTTTTGACACCTCGCTTTACCTCTTTGGCAATCCTTTCTTCCACTTGACTTTGTGCTTTCCTAACTTATTTCTTTGTCTCCCTCAATTACATCAAGTATTCTTCCTCTTTTTGGGATCCTTTATTCCGTTTGAACACTTCTTTGTGTCTTTATTTTTTCTGCCACCTCCTTTAAGAACTAAATTGGTTTATTTTTCCTGTACTTTTTGCTTACTTTTCTAACTTACAGCTTTGTTGCCTTTTTAATAGCTTCTTTTAATTTGGCCCACTGTTGATTTATACTGACATTCTATCCCTTCTTGTATAGATTTCAGACTTCACTCTCATATCCCTAGAGAACTGGTTGAATGAGGCTATCAAATAATTTTAATAGTAGTTTTGCTAGAAGGCTGAAACTGGCCAGCTTTTTTTAAACTGTGCAGAAGGCACTTGGGACTTTTTTCTTATTGTCTTCTTTTTTTATAGCCAATTTAAAGGCGGGGAGGGGGGGAATACTGTGGAGGTGGGCATGATGTGTGAAAATGTCGCTTTTGCTTGCTGCCTTCCATATTTAGCTTGCACCCCTGTTGCCTCCTCATACACTTCTGTCTAGAGAAGCTACAGACTTTGTGACCTTAAGCATTACTATAAGAAGGATGAGGAGATGCAGGAGAGGTACAGAAATGCACTGACCCTCAGGCACCGGAGACCCTCAGTCTACCTCTGTTAAATGTGCATTAATAAGTTATGCGTTCACATTTCTATCCACTTTATGCCTGTACAATGAGACACCGGACAATCATTTAGAGTTAATACTTAATCCAGTACTGAATAGTTTAGAAAATTAAACTCATTAATGAAGAAGCTCTGTCTGTTTCCATAAAGTTGCAAGCAATCCATGGTTGTGTCAATCTTATAGATTTTTTTCTTACTAACCTAGAGAAATTAAGAGTTCTGTTTGTTTTATTTTACCAATTTAAATTATATTAAAACTGTATGCCTGAGCTTTTTCTGAATGTTTGATTTTCTTTTTTTTTTTATAAGTGGGATAGTATTTTATCTAATTACAATTGATTAAGCTCAAGACCAAAAGCAGTCACAACTTGTCCCCCTCAATGGTGAGATGTGACAAATCCCGTCAATTTGTTGCTGCTCCTTCCACTTTCTCCTTGTCATTGACACCGTAACTTCAAACTACGGCTGTGGAAATCAACTACTATCCCAGCACCTGCAATGTGCATGCAGCTGATGTGAACAAGCCTCGTACTGTGAATGTAACAGCAACACACTTTTAAAAGGGAGGATTATTTCAGAGGCCTGCCTGCAATAACTTCAGAACGTCAATCCAGGTCCTGCCACCTCCATCACTATTACAACTGCAAGACTAAAAACAGAGCCCATAGCTTGTTTGTTTATATTTTGAATTAAAAGGTGGTGGTGGTGGTGGTGGTGGAGGGGGAAACAAATGGAAAATAGTTCTTGTTTCATGCCGCAAGATTTTAATGATCTGCTTTCACTAATTATTTGTAAAGTATTTGGGCTGTCTGTGTGTCATGCATGGAAGTTTCTCAAAGGAGGTTCCTATAATCTATATCCTCTTCAGCGTCTAACATAGTCAGGCTTTAAAGAAATATATTTAATTATCTCCAAAGCCAACTACAAGAAGGGTGCAGCAGGCAGCACTGGGAGTATCACTCATCTCATAGGTTGGCACTGTACTTTTAAGAAAATCCGACAAGCACTGTACCAGAAAACTATCACAATAATCTTCCTAATTTTGCTGTAGCTTTTTTCTTACAGAGTCGGTTCTGAAATGACCAAATAGTCACCATTTGATGCAAGAAAACAGTAGCACAGAATTCATGTAACAATATGGCCATACGTTTTCCTCATCAGACTTAACAGATCTCTTGCTGTAAGGAAGATGGAAAGCTGTCCTGCGACAGCTGACCTGCCTGAGAACAACCTTTGTACTCGCAGGCAAAGTGATGAATCCAACTGATGGGGGGAGCAGCTAAGACTGCAAGCAAAAGAGCTGCAACAGCATAAGGAGCTCCAAGCTCTCCTCTGGCAAAGAATACAACTTCGCTATTGCCTTCCAGAGTATCGCACCATTATAGTCATAGGAAAACATCTCCAGGGCACCCCGCAACCCATGTCGAGACTCCTCCTGTGCAGCCTTAATCCTCCGCTCGTCCAGATCCTGAGGGGCCTCCTCTGTCCAGAACAAGCGAGCCTCCTCTAGGGTCATCCCTTTCCACCAACGTGGTCTCCTCTGGAACAGATTGTTGGTGTTTGAGGTAGTTGTGGGTGGATCCTTGGGCCGGTGGCAGATGACCACGCCCCCGGGGGAGATCCCGAAAGGAATCACCGGTCAGCCTCAGAGTATGGAGACAGACACACACTAGTTCTTTTATTAAACAGTATGTTGAACCACCAGAGGTGGCAGTAGTGAGCTGGAAGTGCCCGGCAGGGCTGTAGTCCCTCAGGTACTGGTACAGCGATCCTGGATAACTGAATATAGTGAGTAGGCAGGGTATGCAGAGTTCAGGAACAGAGCCTTGATGGTAACACTCACACAATAGTCTCTAGAAGTAGTCCAGGGGCTGGAATAGGTTAGGCCCTCGAGGAGCAAGTACCTGGTTCCAGAGAAAGCTCTGAGAGAGAGAAGATAACTCACTGGTGTAGTAGGCAGCGATGACTTCCAGGCAGAAAGAGTATTCAGCAACCAGTCCGGGAACATGGGCCCTCGAGGAGCGAGTGCCGGTTCCTGACTGTGACCTGAAAAACAAAGAGAGAGCGAGGCCCCCGAGGAGCGGTTACCCCTGGTAAGTCCGAGGAGGCAGAGTAGCTTAGAATGAATCCTTTTCCTTGCTATCTCGATTAGTTAGCGATTTCTAAGACCTTATATATCCGGTACTGATGACGTCATCTCAGGGGGACGCCCCTGAGGTTTGCACCACTGCTGGTACATCAGTCAGGGCCGAGCCGCACGCACACTTAGGCCTTGTGAATCATGGTGGATCGCAGCGTCGAGCCGCTTTGGGGACGCCGGAGGAAGACGGCAGAGAGACGCCGCGGCAGCTAACCTTCCACTTGAGCAAGAGGGAGTCGCCAAGGAAGTGAGGTGGGCGTAGTGGAGACATCGGGCAGCGACGGTCGCAACACCAACCAAGGTCCTGTCCGCATCTGGAACACCTTTCCTCAGATGGATTCTGGATCCCACCCCCCTGAGGAGCATCAGAATCCAAGGTCCCTTCAACATCACCTAAAATCCCCCCCCCCCCAGAGGCTTAAACGGTGAAAAAGATAGCCTGACTTCCCTGTGGGCATTTCCGCCAGGTACTAGCCTTGTCCCAGTGGCCGTTTTTCCTCCTGCACCCCGCCTGGCCAAAAAAAAACAAGCCACCAAATGCAGGAGCAGGGCAAAATCTGTGGAGAAGGCCTCAGACTCACTGGTGACCACCAGCTACCATGTCCTCTGCCGACTCCCCCCACACTAACCCGAGCTTCAGAAATATTCTGAACCAGCAGGAGCAATGGAGATAGGGGAACCTCTGATCTCCCCTGAACCATTTGGTCTCCTACCACGTGGAGACAACTTGGCTGCCGTGGACTCTGCAGCCATGAAGGCCACCTTCGCCCCAGAGACGCCATCAGGGAAGAGTACGGCTGCATTAAAATGCAAACACCTTTCACACAGGCCCGACAGGATCTTTTCCATGCTCCGCAGCCAATGTTACACTTTCACACGCTCCACACAGGCATTGCCTCTGAGCCCTCCTGGTCCCAGGGTAGAGTGCGGCTGCATTAAGGCACAAACGCCTTACCCACAAGACAGGCAAGATGTTTGCTGCGATCCATGGTCAGCAGCACGCTCCTGTGCGCCCCCCACATGCTTGCTGCCGAAACATCAGCGCACCTCAACAAGCCCTCCTGGACCCGGCACAGAGCACGGCTGCAATAAGGCATGAACACCTTTCCCCGCAGACCTGACAGGAAGTTTGCCATGGCCCATGTCATGCCTTTTGCGCTCTTCACACACGCATGCTGAAGAGATCTCCCAGCATCCTGCTGAGTTCTGGACTCTAGACTCATGACTGCGGGCAGAGGGCATGCAGTTGCGGCTCCCGACAACCTGGGAGCCCTATTGAACTCTGATGATCCTGTGGAGGTCCCCACCTCCGCAGACGGTCTGGGGGGAGCAAGAATCAAGTCTTGCCGACCGCAGGCCCTGTCCGCCACTATTCGCGATTTCAGCACCATCCCCTAAGCGGGAACCAAACGCAGCTCGAGCACACCTGACCTGAACGGTGCGCGGGAACCAAAAGACAGGTTGCACCCGCGGCTGAACACGCAGCTCTGCGCTGCTGTCTTGTCCGAGCAGCATGCGGGAAATCCTGAGGCTGCACCCATGGCAGACGTGCCCTGCCATCGTGCTGGCCCAAGTGATGCCCATAAACAAGCTCCCTTTGATCCCTGGTACCCCCGGGGAAAAGAGCAGGCCAGCAAGTTTCCCCTCCGGGAAAAAACTGCAAGCTCCTTTGCTTCTCCTTCCTGCCAAGCCCTGCAGCACCAGCTGCCGAAATGCCATGGTCGCTGAGCCACCAAACACAGTCTCCTGATCAAGATTCTCTTTTTCTTCTTCTTTTTTTTTTTTTTTAGTTTCTGTGCCCCCCCTTTTTTTTTAAACTTAATTGAAAAATAACAAAAGGGTTGATTCCCTGATCCTAAGACCCTGGCTCTCAGGAAGAGACCTCGGAGGGCGAGAGGGAGCCAGTCCCCTGGCTATCAAGGCCTCCAGAAGCAGTGAGCAAACACAGCCAGAGGTTTGAAACCCCCCAGACATCCGGCTCAACCTGAGGGATGGTCCACAAAGTTATCTAGTCCCTCGGGGAGCCCAAACTCAATCCAATCTCCTTTTTTTTACCATCTGCTGGAGACAGAGAAATACTGAGGTCCTGCAGGTGGCACTCTCAGATGTGTAGCAGTGCCTCAAAGTTGTGTTCTCTGCCTCCATCTGCTAGTAGGGATGCAAAACCCACTTGTCTGGACTGATCTGGGTATGAACAGGAGAAACTGAGACTTGTAACTACTATGCTATTCATCACTCCTTGATAGGAATTTGGCTGAAAATAATTAATTTCCTATGAGGGCAATATTTAAAGGCACTTCCTGTATGTAATAAAAGCAAGTGTGCACTAAAGCAAGCATGTGGATTTTTACTAGTCCTCTGCAGAGAGGTGAGAATGGAACAAAGAAAGCAGGCACAAATCTCACTGAATAATTTTTCCTTGGACCATGTTGGAGTCATTTTTTGTTACTTTTCGCTGTGGGTGTATATAGAGGTTAAGCCATATGGATTCAGAGTTTTCACCAGACACAGACTAGTTTGAAGGCCACAGGCCAACCTCTGACTGAACACTTGTTTACTGTCTTGCACTGTGAAATGTTTACGAACAAGCAAGAGTGTTTAGTTATTCCACTAAGTCTATGATGAGAAAACTAGCAATTAACTTATACTAAAGCCTGAGAGAGAGAATGAAGGCTGCACAGCTGTTTCTGAAAACTGGTAAGAACTCAGAGGGAGGGAACGCTGTTGCTTTTCACAAGCATTTGTAGTGTATAAGGGGAGACAGCGAGAGAGGGAGAGAGAGAGCCCTGGGCGTGATGGTACGGCTGCTCCTTTGGAAATGTAAGCTTTTTATATCTATGTAGCAATTGCTATTATCTACCATTATTTCTTCTATTTAATCTGATTTTATTTGTTCTATCCTCCTATTGCTCAAATAAACTTACTTTAACTGGAACCATGATGTACTGAATCAAAGTTTTTGTATGGCTCTCTATGTTTGGGATAAGCTCCTGGGTTCAAGCCCCCCAGGTATAATCCCAGTAATTGTGTGTGGCTATTTGTGTAGGGGATAAGCCCCTGGATTCAAATCCCAGGCATAATCCCAGTAATTGTGTGTGGCCATTTGTGCAGGGGATAAGCCCCTGGGTTTAAGCCGTCAGGTATAATCCCAGTGATTGTGTGTTTATATGAAATTAGCCCCCCAGGTCAGAGACCCTGGGCAGGATACCAGTGTGTACGGTCTGAACCCATAACAGACTAACAATTCAAGCAAAACCACTGGGCAGATGTACCTGCAAAGTTTGCATCAACATGCCCAATTTTGGTTATTTAGCCCTATGTGAAAAGTGAGGGGATTCAGTTCCATTTTAACTTTACAAATCATTTACAAAAATGGTGGCTGGGCAGGGGCTTTAGATTAAAAGATTACCAATTATAATGCTATGTTCACAGCTCTCAAGAAGTCATTTAAAAGTGGACATTGTGGAAGAACATTTTAGAATTCACGGATAGACAGGCCAGCATAAACCTTTAAATTCTCCACCTTTTCACGTCTTCGGTTACAGAACTCTAACTTTCAGAATGTTTCTCGCCCTCTTATGTGATTTTTCATATGAGTAATGTTTTCCTAAAACCAATCTGCATGAACATAGAGAAAGTCACATCTCTGGGAACATCTAGCCAGTGTTACTCTGACAGGAAAGGACATCTTGATGTTTGTGATATGTTTGCTGATTCCAAATTGTGCAGATGGGAAAGTATACTTGGTTAGCATTTATTTTAAGAAGTCTGCTGCTGCTGTATAAAAGTTGTGTCAATCCGATTTGCAGACTATTGCTAACACTACTGCAGACTATTGCTCAAGGCTGTAACCTATGCCACAGTATTGCAGAAAATATATTGAATTTATCTAATAAACACATGGTGAAAATTTAATTTTGTATTTCAATGCATTTTACATTATAATAGGCCAGATCACTCTGTAACATTGTCTAACTTTGCTATGTGGAAGGCCAGAAGTGGTGTGCATTCTGACAAGAAGCATTAAGTAACGATGTCATTGACGAAAACTACGTTCATGCGTGAATGCAGCAAAACAGGAATTTGTATCAACCAGTGGAGACATGCAAAACATTTGCAGCCAAATTAGCAACCCATCCCATCCCTATCGCTCTTCCTGTCCCCTACCCATCCCTGCCACACATTTTATCCTGTACACACACACTCACCACCACTGTCTCCCTTCCCCAATCCAATCCCATGCTCTTCACCCCAGCCCATCTCCACAACTCTCCCCCCTACAACCTCTCCCCACCACTCTTTTCCCTTCCCAGCCTGTCCTCAGCATTCTTCCTTCCCACACTAACCCTTCCACTCTTCCCTCCCCTCAGCCTATCTCCAACACTTTCTCTCCCATAGTCTGTCCTCCTACAACCTATCTCCACCAATCTGTCCCCTCCCAGCCCATCCCCACTTCTCTCTCTGCCCCTACCCCATCTCATTGTCTTTATTTGAGTCCCATTGCTCTATGACGTCTCTCACGCTGTTAAAATTGCGACTGAAAAAAAGACTTGCGTGAAATGCAATGCTTAATTATGTGAAAATATAGCCTGCCATATGGCACAGAACAGCTGCAGGAGGCTTAATACAGGCAACCATTAGCTTGAAACTGAGGAGGAGAAGGATTAGCTTTTTTAAATATAGAGAGAAAGATAAGTTACTCAAATGATATTATTCAGAAATATTTTTAACCATGCAAAATAAAATATTGATATATTTTAAAAATAAGGCATTATCTTATTTCAAGATTATCATGTCTATATTTATTTTCTTATTTTGTGTAAGATTATGTTATATAAAATAAAATATAGTTTGTTTAGCAAACTTTTTTAAGATGATTATCTCTAATGAGCCTATTTTGATTTTACTGCAAATATACTAACTCTGTCCTTTCTTTTACCTAAGCTTTGCAAAGCATCTGAGAACGGATCATTTCCATTACATCTCTACTACGGGCTAGATGCACTAAGCCAGTTGTTGTCAACCTGCTCTCGGGTCTCCACGGCCAGGCTAGTTTTCAGGATATCAATAATGATTATGTAAGAGGCAAGTCTGCAGGTACTGGGTCTCCAATATATTCAGATATATTTCACACATATTTACTGTGGATAATGGAACTCCTCTAGTACTGTAAAAGTCATCCTCACCATGTCCCACCCCCATCAGCCTCTCCCTCTCCCCCATCTCAATCAGCCTCTCACTTGCCCACCTTCATCTGCCCTTAACCTCATGTTCTTCTACTCCCACCCTCAGCCTCGCTCACTCCCTGTCCTACCACTGACTCCCCCAGCCACTCACTCACTCTCTCCCCCCCCTCACTCCCTTCCAGTTGCTGCATTATTTGGAGTCACTGCTGCCTCCAGTGCTGCTTCTGTCAGGACCATCTCATGGGGCAATCTTGCCATTGCCCCTGCTGACCCCATTTGGGCTCCCTACAGGCCAATATTGGTGCTGATGCTTCCTCCTTCTGCCCAGGTGGGCTGATTGTGCAGTGACCATCTCCTTGTTATCTGTGTGGGCAGATGCTCTGGCCACTGTACCTGCTCTCTTTCCTGCCAACCGTTACACTGGGGCCCAGCTGTGGCATGGCAGCCTCTGCACAGAAAAATTCTGTGCCAAAACTTAAAACTCTGCAGGCCTGGGTGGGGAACTGATTATAGTTTCAGCTTAGTGGTACAGAATTCCCTCAGGAGAAAAAAAAACCACATAGAAACTGACTTTGCGCCACTGATGGGCTCAAGTGACACAAGCAGCTAAAGCACTCGATGTAACTGTTCATGGGTGCAGTATCCCTGCACTGGGATTTCATCGCACAATATTCAGGGCCTGACTTCCTGAGGTCAATATTCAAAGGGATTTGTCAAGCTAAAGGTCGTGTCTCAGTCAGACACAGACCCCGAGTTTTGAATTTCCCGCCTGAAAACTGCAAGACACGTCTTTCGAAAGGCTCAGTGTGAGGGTCAAGGCTTGGAGGTTGAGTTGGCGAAGCCTGCCCTGGTCCTGAGAGGTCAGGTCTGGAGCAGTTCCCAGCCGGATCAGAGGGCACGAGGCCAGCTCCCTTAGAAGAGGGGAACCAGGCCTGGAAAGGCCAAAAGGGTGCAACCAGGATCATGGTACCTTGGTCCTGTTGGAGCTTTTGGAGTGTTTTCAAGATTAGCGGAAGGGGAGGATAAGCGTACAGCAGACCAGTGCCCCAGTGACATGAAAAGGCATCTGACACCGATCCCCTGTCCGCCCGTCCCAGTGAGCAGAATCGATCCACCTTCTTTTTCTTTGGGGAAGCGAACAGATCTAAGTCCGGGATCCTCCACAGGCGAACGATGCGGTTCGCTACCTCTTGATTCAGGGACCACACGTGGGGTTGGAAGGCCTGACTCAAAGAGTCCACCAAGACATTGTCCGTCTCAGGGAGATACACGGCTCGGAGGAAGATGCCGTTCTCCAGGGCCCATGACCAGATCTGGACTGCCTCTTGGCAGAGGAGGTATGACCCTGTCCCTCCCTCCCTGCTTGTTCAGATACCACATCGCTACCTGAATGTCGGTCTGAACCAGGACCACTTTGTTGAGTAGGTGCTTCCTGAATGCCTTCAGGGTATAAAGGATCACCCGTAAAGCTAGGAAATTTACCTGGGAATACCTCTCCTGCAGGGACCAAAGACCTTGAGTTGGAGATCTGCAACATGGGCTTCTCCAACATGTGTGAGATGCGTCTATGGTGAGGATGATCTGGGGATGCGGGCCCCAGAAGGGCATCCCTCGCTCCAGATTGGATAGGGTTTCCCACCACACGAGGGACTGCCAGAGGGAAGTGGTGATCAAGACATGAGCCTGAAGATCCTGGGTGGCTTGACACCACTGGGAACGTAACGTTCAATGCGGTCTGCGCATGTGAAGCCGAGCGAATGGAGTGACATGCACTGTTTCTGCCACATGGCCCAGAAACCTCAGAAACTGGTGTGCTGAGACATGGGGGCACTCTGAGACTACTCAAGCAAGGGTAGCAAGGGTCTCTGCCCTGACTCGAGGCAGAAAGGCCTTCTTCTGGACAATGTCCAGTCTGGCCCTGATGAAGTCCGGTTGCAGTGACTGGAGATATGATTTTGGATAGATGATCAGAAATCCCAGATTTTCCAAGGCACGTATGGTGGACTGTAGGGAATGCAGTGCTCCCTGCCTGGAGTCGCTCTTGATAAGCCAGTCGTCGAGGTAAGGGAAGACGTGTATTCCTTGCCTCTGAAGATAGGCCCCCACTACCGCCAGGCATTTGGTGAAGATGTGAGGCGCTGACGCAAGGCCGAAAGGCAGTACATGATACTTGTAGTGCTCTTCCTCTACCAGGAACTGTAGATACTTCCGATCTGCCAGAGAAATGGGGATATGGGTGTATGCGTCTTTGAGATCGAGGGAGCAGAGCCAGTCCCCAGCTATGAGGAGGGGGATCAAAGAGCCCAATGAGACCATCTTGATCTTTTCTCTGACAAGAAACTGGTTTAATGCCTTCAGGTTCAGAATGGGGCGAAGGCCACCAGTTTTCTTGGGAATCAGGAAATACCTGGAGTAGAACCAGTCCCCCCCCCCCCGTTGGCCTGATGGGACTGGTTCGACTGCTCGAGCCATTAAGAGAGCAGAGAGCTCTACTCAGAGTATCTGCTGGTTCTCTATGCCTCTATACCGGAGATTCGTCGGAGAACAGGGTAGAGTTTGTTGGAAATGCAATCTGTATCCCTGCCTCACGATGACAGGACCCAGTGGTCTGAGGGAACTGACGTCCATCGTTATGCGAATAGCTGTAGGCAGCCTCCCACTGGGGGGTCAGCACCCTGGGGTAGGATTGGCTGGCTCAAACCCCCTGGCCACTAGTCAAAATCCTGCGACGGGGTTTTGCGGCGGGGCAGGAGTCGAACAGGGCATTCGAGGTTGCCGTGCTCTTGGTCTTGCTGGTGCCCGCTGAGGGCTTGATCTAGAGGCCAGAGGGTAGTACTTGCGTGGCCGGTAAAAAGGCCATCTTGGATATTGCCTAGGAGGCTTTTTGCTGGAGGGCTGAGTAACCGAAGTGCTGGCTGACAACTGTTGAATGATTTCATGATAGCCCTTCAGCTGGGTAACCGCCTCTTTAATCTTGTCCCTGAACAGATTCTCCCCTGTACAGGGCAGATTTGCCAGATGGTCCTGCACCTTGGGGCACAGGTCGGAAGCGCATAGCCAAGCCATGCCAAGCTCACAGTCCAGGTCCTGCTGAACTATTTTCTATAAGTCCTCCTGAAATCGTTGCGGGAGGCGTTCCCCCCCCAACTCTTGGGCTTGTTTCCAGAGGTTTCTGGAGTACTGCCCCATATCGAATTGACAGCAAACAATCCTAGCTGCCAACATAGAGCCCTGGAACACCCGGAATCCGAGAGCATCCAGAGCTCTGTGCTCCTGGCCCAGGGGGGCCAAGGCATGAGTCTGAAGTCTCTTTGCCTTCTTTAAGGCAGATTCCACCACTGGTGAGGCAGCTGACGGCGCTCAAACCCTGTGGAGTGCTGAACCAGATAGACTGTGTCCGTCTTCCGGTTCACAGGATGAATGGAAATGGGGTGTTCCCTAGATGGACGACTAGCTCCTTAAAGACGTCATGTACTGGATCAGCCACCACTTCCTTAGGAGCCTCAAGAAAGGATCTCCAACATCTTGTGACAAGAAACCTATTTAACAAAACAAGCAAAAGAGAGATCCTCTGGAGGGGATTTCTGCCTCTCCTCAGGTGGAGAGAGTTCCGAAGGCAAGGTCTCCAGTTCTTCAGTGGAGGAAAAAGATACCTCTCCTTCCCAGGAATCAAAGGGGGCTTTCCCCTCACTTTGAATGTCTGGAGACATGGGGGATGGAACTCCCACCGGTGCCCTGAGTCTCGAGCCAGAGGACCACGGGGGCACAGGCAGAAACGAAGATGGATACAAGGGCACTAGTGGGATCCCAGGTCGCATGGGCACCAATGGATCCATCGGCCTTGGAAGTGCCAGGGGCACCGATGGCACGAGCGCATCGGTCCTGATGGGGTCGGGAGTGCCAGAGGTTCTGGAGTGCCGTGTGCGGCTGAGGCGCTGTCGACCTTGATGGACCGTCCTCATCCGAGGAGTTGCGCACTGGGATGGGGACTGGTGTCGGCAGCAGCGATGCTCCTTTCCACAGCAAAGGGGTTCGGGGCACTGGAGATGGCTGCCTCAGTAAGACACAGAACAGCAGGTCCAGACACTCCAAGAGAGGCGCAAGAACCAATGGAGTCTGCTCTTGTGGCGGAGGCGGTACTGGAGGAACCGGAGGCTTAATGCCCTGCAGGACCCAGCGCACCGCCAACCGCACGCGCCTCTATAACTCCTCCTCAAAAGTTGCCGAGGATAGAACAGCTTGAAGAGGGGAGGCAGTGGAATCAGATCGACCCCAGAGTCATTGGGAGGAACTGAAACATTCCACCGGTATTGGTGGGGACCGCCAAGAGTCCTCGGGAGGACCGGAGGGTTGCACCTCCTCCGTTTTGGGAAGACACTGACACGGTCAATGCCTTCCCTGTTTTATTGTATGTGTAGTAAGTGTAGTTGCAAGGAATGAGGTTCAGGGAAGTAACATTACTAAGGCACATGCAATAATCAGGACTACAAACATCCTGTGGTCTGACTTCAAAGAGGATGAGCGGTGTCTGTGTTTCATTGACTTCTGTTGGTGCTCACCTCAGTCCTTCCCTGGAACCAACGGAGATGGGGAGAAACCCGACCTGGATCGAGAAGAGATTGACCTCGCTCGGTCCCCTGCCCCTACCTCGCGATCGAGGATCGGTAGCAGAGGGGATACCGAGGGGGTCGATGCCAAGACTCCCTTCCCTTGCGGTGTAGAAGTCCTGGATGTTGACAATGGATCCAATATCTTAGTGCCGAACAGCTTTTCCATTTTGTCTAAACACGCCCAACAGCCCTTAGGGGTCATCTGGGCACAAACATTGCAACCACGGACATTGTGCAATGCCCCCAGGCAGAGGACACAGACCTCATGGGGGTCTGTAAAAGACATGTTCTGGGGGCACTGGGGGCATCGGCAAAAGCCAGTTGACGCCATATTGAAAAGAACGCGACATGCGATCGATGGCCGGCGGCCACCGGGAGGCGACACCATCGGTAACTGACTGCGAAGTAACAAAAAAATTTACCGAGAGCAATGAGGAAAAAACCCGAAAACGCAGAGGGACCCGGTGGAACGCGGGAAGGAAGAAACAGCTTCGTGGAAAAAAAGAGAGTGAAGAGGGTCCCCCACATGGACACGTGGTTAGTGGCATGTTGGGCAAGCTCAGTGTGCCTGTCAAAGTTTCTAGAAACATTTTCATACCGGGCTCCATCTGATGATGTAGGAAAATTAGTTCTTACCTGATCATTTTTGTTCCTGTAGTACCACAGATCAGATCAGTCCAGACTCCTGGGTTTTTCCTCCCCTCCAGCAGATGGAGGCAGAGAAGTTTGGACTGACTCTGCCCTATACCCTGAGGTGCCACCTACAGTCCATCAGTATTACACTGTATCAAAGCAGAACATTGAAAAACCAAACATGAACTCTAATTTGAAATGTACCCCACCGTAAGCGTGGGAGAAGAAAACTCTATAATGCCGAGATTCTACCTACAAACGCTAATGGTGAGCAGAACCTGCTATAACTGTGAAAACAATCTGCCGAAATAGACCAAAAGAACTGCACGAGTGGACTCTCTGTCAACTCAACGCTGAAATGGGCGGGATTCTGTACTGATCCGAGGTACCACAGGAACGAAAATTATCAGGTAAGAACTAATTTTCCTTTCCCTGCACGTACCCGGATCAGTCCAGACTCCTGGGATGTACCAGAGTTGTCTTACATGGGGTGGGACCCTGAGAGTCCCGCTCGGATCACATCTTCCCCAAAGCCACCATTGCCAAGGGCCTGGACATTCAACTGGTAATGTCTAGTAAAGGTGTGCAAAGACTTCCAAGTAGCCACCCTACATATCACTTGTGGTGAAACTTGACACTCCGCCCACGAGATTGACTGCGAACGGGTAGAGTGTGCTCGAAGAGCCACTGGAAGTGGCTTGCCATGAAGCAGGTACGCCGTACCAATAGCCTCTTTCAACCAGCGGGCAATTGTAGCCCTAGGCACCTTGTACCCTCTTCTGGGACCACTCCAGAGCACGAAAAGTTGGTCAAACATGCGGAAGTTATTGGTAACCTCCAAATATCGCAACAGCACCCGGCTCACATCAAGCTTCCTCAGATCTCTAGATTTTGGATTGGAGCGGTCCAAATCCGGAAAAGACAGGAGCCCCACCAACTGATTCAAATGGAAGGAGGACACAACCTTTGGGAGAAAGGAAGGAACCGTCCGCAAAGAAACTCCCGCATCCGTAATCCTCAAGAAAGGCTCCCTGCAGGATAACGCCTGAAGCTCCGACACCTGGTGCGCTGAGGAAATAGCCACGAGAAAAACCACCTTTAATGTAAGATCTTTGAGTGTCGCCTTCTTCAAAGGTTCAAAAGGCACAGAGTTTTGAGAACCAAATTTAGATTCCATGATGGACAAAGATTCCTCACCGGAGGACAGAAATGTTTTGCCCCTCAGAGAAAACATACCACATCCAGATGTGCGGCTAAGGCTACCCCACAAATCTTACCATGGAAGCAACCGAGGGTCGATACCTGCACCCTTAGAGAGCTGCATGATACGCCTTTAGCCAGATTGGCCTGCAAGAAGGACAAGATTTCAGACACCAACGCTCGAGTAGGGTCTACCTTGTGTTCCACACACCAAGACTCAAAAACTCTCCACACTCTGGCATATATTTCAATGCATATCCAGCATAACTACCATATGAATATCCATTTAAATATCCATATAAATCCATATGAATATCCATATAAATATCCATTATGCATATCCAGCATAATGGATTTCAATGCATATCCAGCATAGCTCTCTGCTTCAACGGCAGGGGAGAAAGTCTGATACTTCACTTTCAATGCATATTCAGCATAGCTCTCTGCTTCAACGGCAGGGAGAATGAAGAAAAGTGGATCTATATACAGACCACAACCAACAAGGACTGAATTACATACAGGCCTATCCAGTACCGAGCGGTAGGAAGAGCTGCGTTAGTGCCTGCGGCACCCGCGGTTACCGCCCGCACAGTGCAGCTCACCTACCGCTCGATCCTGAACTCTAATTACATGCAAATGTAAGCCGCGGCTAATAAGTGCCCGTGAAGCGTTAGGCCCGCGCAACCCATTTTACTGGATAGAGCGCCTATACAGTATCCTGGGTGCACGGGCCTAAGGCTTCACGCCACGCTGGTATCTGTCATTTCAAATGTCATTTGAAATGACAGATACCAGGAAGTTGCTTCGCCGCTGTCAGTGTCTGTTCTCCCCTCCTCCCGGAGCAGGGCGCGAAAACCAGCCTTGCTCCGGGAGGAGGGTAGAATAGACACTGACATTGGCGAAGCAAAAAAAATAAAACGAAAAAAGCCCCGGCCGCGATCATGGGTGCCGGTCTCCGTGGCAGCCCCAGTCCTCTCCCCTGCTCCCGAAGCCCAAAAAAAAAAAAAAAAAAAAGCGAGAAAAACGTTGCAGCCCCCCTCTGATGTCTGGACTGGGGCTGCCACGGAGACTGCAACGGCGAAGAAAAAAAAAACCCAAAGCAATTTTGGGTTTTTTTTTTTCTAAAGCGACAATTTTGGTTTTTTTCCAAAAGCGACTTACTTTTGGGATCTGTCAAGATCCCAAAAGTAAGTCTCTTTTGGACGCCAGCAAAACTTACTATTCTGAAGCCATCATCAGGAACACATTGCGATCGTAGCTCCTCCTGACGAAGATGGCCGCCTGCACGGGGGGAAGCTACAATTGGCCGCTGAAGACGTGACGTCACGACGTTTGGCCACGTCTTGAGCGGCCAATTGTAGCTTCCCCCCGTGCAGGCGGCCATCTTTGTCTTCGTCGGGAGGAGCTACGATTGCAATGTCTTCCTGCTGATGGCTTCAGAATAGTAAGTTTTGCAGGCGTCCAAAAGCGACTTACTTTTGGGATCTTGACAGATCCCAAAAGTAAGTCGCTTTTGGAAAAAAAACAAAATTGTCGCTTTTGAAAAAAAAACCCAAAAGCAATTTTGGTTTTTTTTTTGCTTTGCCGCTGTGTCCCTCCTTCTCCCGGAGCAAGGCTGCTTTTCGCGCCCTGCTCCGAGAGGAGGGGGGACACAGCGGCGAAGCGAAAAAAAACCAAAATTGCTTTTGGTTTTTTTTTGCTTCGCCGTTTTTTTTGCTTTGCCATTGCAGTCTCCGTGGCAGCCCCAGTCCGGACATCGGAGGGGGGCTGCAACGTTTTTTTCGCTTTTTTTTTTTTTTTTTTTTTGGGCTTCGGGAGCAGGGGAGAGGACTGGGGCTGCCACGGAGACCGGCACCCATGATCGCGGCAGGGGCAGGTGAGCGGGGGCTGGGGGAAAGCTTTCCACCTACCCTTACCCATGCCTCTACCGCCTGGGTCAGGGTAGGCGGTAAGTTTGCAGGTTAAACGCGCGACAAAACGGCGCGGAAAGATAGTGATAGTTGGGGCGCGGGTTACGGGATGCTAGGGAATAGCTAATTCGCTCGTTTGCATGCAATATCGAGCTAATTCGCTCGTTTGCATGCAATATACATGCCGCGGGCGGAAGGGGTTGCCCGGGGAATTTAGGACGCGGTAGGAATAGGTTAAAGGGGATTTGGGATCGCAGGAAGGGCTAACGCGGCCGAAAACGGAGTAAAAGCGGCTTAGGAGCAGGGTAAACGCGGCCGCACTTTACAGGATAGACCTGCTAGTCTGGGTAAACAAATAAGCATGGGTGTAGCTTGCTTATTGCGGCGGTTACTACCCCTAACTAATTAAGCTAGATATTTCACTTAGATGCAGTTCCAACACTGCTCTCTACATTAATGGCGGGGGTCGAAGGGAAATAGAACCAAAAGGTTACTAAGAGCCAAGAGTAACAGATAAGTATGAGAAAAAACAAGTGCGAAACTTGCTGGGCAGAGTGGATGGGCCATTTGGTCTTCTTCTGCCGTCATTTCTATGTTTCTATAAGCCAGGGAAGTAGAGGTTTTCCTTGACTGCAAAAGGGTAGCCACCACTGCTTCTAAATAGCCTTTGCTCCTTAGCCGTTGCCTCTCAAAAGCCATACCGCTAGACAAAAGCGATCTGCATTTTCCAAACAAACGGGTCCCTGACATAAAAGATTTGGGAGGTCCCAAAAATGCAGGGGTTCATCCAAGGATAGGTTGACTAGGTCCGCAAACCATGGACGTCTCGGCCATTCCGGAGCAACCAAGATCACCTCTGTTGGGTGAGCTTCTATGCGCCGCAGTACCTTTCTGATCAGAGGCCAAGGTGGAAACGTATACAGCAGGATGTCCTTTGGCCAGGCGAGAACCAAGGCATCCACTCCTTCTGTCCCTGGCTCCCGGCGTCGACTGAAGAAGCAAGAGAGCTTCCTCAGAGAGCTTCCACTCCCTGGGATCGAGCCGGTTGCGACTGAGAAAATCTGTTTGAACATTGTTGACCCCAGCAATGTGAGAAGCTGCAATGCTGACAAGATGTTGCTCCGCCCAGGCTATCAACAGCTGTGCTTCGATCGCCACCAGCTGGCTTTTGGTTCTTCCTTGGCGATTGATATAAGCCACTGCAGTCGCATTGTCGGACAGAACTCTGACCGACTTCCCCTGCAAAAGCAGTAGAAAGGCCTGAAACGCCAATCTCACCACTCTGGTCTCCAAACAATTGATCGACCACCAGGATTCCTCCACTGACCATTGTCCCTGCACAGATCTCTCCTGACAAACCGCTCCCCAACTAGTGAGACTTACATCTGTGGTAACCACTGTCCAGGTGGGAACTTCTAAGGCTACCGTGCGGCGCATATTGTCTGAAAGGAGCCACCAATCAAGACTGGAATGTGCAGAGTGAGGAAGAGGAAAGTGAAATTGCTTGGACACCGGGTTCCAATGGGAAAGCAACACTGAATGAAGAGGTCTCATATGAGCAAAGGCCCACGGGACTAGCTCCAAGTTAGAAGCCATCGAGCCAAGGACTTGCAAATAATTCCAGACCCTGGGAGGATGCTTGCACAACTGCTTGAACTTGTCCCTGCTACTTGATGATTCGCTCCTCTGTGAGGAAAACTCTTCCCAGTCGCGTATCGAATAGGGCCCCCAGAAACTCCAAGGACTGGGAGGGAACTAGATGACTCTTGACTAGGTTGACCACCCAACCTAGCGAACGTAACAGCTGAAGAACTCTGTGCACCGCTGAGCGGCAGAGACACTCCGACTTCGCTCGAATAAGCCAATCGTCCAGGTATGGATGAACAAAGAATCCCTCCTTCCGGAGTTGTGCTGCCACTACAATCATCATTTTGCTAAACGTCTTGGGAGCTGTGGCAATTCTGAACAGCAGAGCGCAGAACTGGAAGTGTTCTCCCAGAACAAAAAACCTCAGGAACTTTTGATGGTCGACTCAGATCCCGATGTGTAAATATGCTTCAGTCAGATCCAGGGATGCTAGGAATTCTCCTTTGTGCACGGAAGCCACAACCGCCCTTAGGGTCTCCATGCAAAACCTCGGGACCCTTAAGTCCAGAATGGGCCGGAACCTTCCTTCTTTTTTTGGCACCACAAAGTAGATGGAATAACGGCCCCTCCTTTGTTCCTCCGGAGGAACAGGGACGATGGCTCCGAGATTGCGGAGGCGATGTAAAGTGTCCCGCACCGCTTGACACTTTTCTGAGTAAGCGCATGGGGCAACTAGAAAGCGATGTTGAAGGCAATGAACAAAATCTAGTACGTAACCGTGTCTTATCACGTTGAGAATCCACTGGTCTGAAGTCAACTTGGTCCATTCCTTGTAGAACAGAGAGAGTCTGCCGCCTACAACCGGAACAGAGGAATGGACCGGCCTCGCCTCATTGCGAGGACTTAACTCCTCCCGCCAGCTGGGGGGTTCCAGTTCTACCGAAATGACGCCCCCCGATGAAACTCTCCCCCAAGGATTGAATCATATCTTCTAAGTCCTTTCCAAACAAGAGCTTGCCTTTAAAAGGTAGCGAACCCAGCTGAGCTTTAGAAGAGACATCCACAGACCAGTTCCTCAACTAGGGTAGCCTACGAGCCAACACAGCTGAGACCATGGACCTAGCTGAGGTTCTCAGGAGATCATATAGGGCATCCGCACTGTAAGCAATCTCAGCCTCAAGTCGCCCCGCTTAAAGTGCTACCTTGTCCGAAAGAGACATGTTCTCTTGCAACTGTTGTACCCAGCGCAAACCAGCCGGCAAAGAAAAACTGCTGCACATAGCCGCACGCACACCCGCCCAGTGCTGAAACCTCAAATATTTTCTTAAGCTGAAGTTATAGCTTATGATCCTGAAGATCTTTAAGAGCCGTCGTGACCGTCACTGGGATGGTGGTCTTTTTGGTGTCCGCAGAGACCGCCGCATCCACCTTAGGGACTCTGAGGAGATCCAGAGCCTCCTCGGGCAAAAGGTAGATCTTATCCATTGCCTTACTGACTTTCAATCCCAAGTCAGGGGTGTCCCATTCCCAAAACAACAAGTCAGTGATTGAAAGATGAAAAGGAAAAGACGTGGCCAGACCACAAAGCCCCATCATAACCGGATCAATAGAGCCCATCCGGGAATCCTCCTGAGGAATGTCAATGCCCAGTTCTTTCAGAACCGTGGGAATAAGGGGGCCTAGATCGTTCTTTCAAAAGAGACAGACTACCTTGGGGTCATCACCTTCCACGACATAGGACCCATGGCTAGACATTTGCTCCTGGTCGCCATCCTGGTCTGCCCCCGGCAGAGGTTGAGACTTCGGCTCTTGCTCCTCCGGCTCAGAAGCCTCGGAGGATGAATCCCCACCCCCTGCGGGACGACGCAGTCTGAAGAGGGTGCTTCACCCTCGACCCCTCAACCCCCATCGGAGGTCTAGGACTCTTAGGAGCTGGTGAATTGTGGTCCAATAAGAAGCTCCCTGCATTATGTTTAGCTGCTTTTCTGGCCTTAAAGACCTTATGCAGGAGCATAATAAAATCCGAGGAGTAGGAGTCAGAAGCCCCCCCCCCCCCCCGGGGCTCTCTTCTGCCGTGCCTGCCAACTCCTCTATCGGCCCGCCCCCCCCCCAGGAGCTGCCTGCTGCGGGGATAATGGAGGAGGAGAAATCCCCCTCCCCCGCCGTGGCCTGTGCCGCCGCATGAATAGAATTCAAAATGGCGTCCGTTCCTGCACTCAGCGGGAACGGATCTGCCATAGGAAGCCGCGGCCTTGCCTGTTTCCCCGACTGCTTACGGGCCCTAGAAATACTGTCCCTGGCAGCCCCAGACGTGCCCTCCCCCCAGGGAGGCAGGACGCACACAAACCTTCGCACGAGACCCCACACGATCGACAGGCTGCACCACGCAGCATCGCAGGAACCCAGTACCCCAACAAGGATAGGGAGAATCAGCTGAACCCTGTCAAAACGCGTTGGGAGGAGTGAAGAGTCCGGCACGAAAGTATAATTAAAAATCTAATTTTTTTTTTTAAATACAACCTGACCGGCAAACCCCATGCGGGTCCTGGTCTTCCCAGGGTGAGTGAACCGGGGTTCCCGGTATCACCCCTAGCGCTGTGCACAGCTGGCAATAGGGTCCTCAACCCGCAGCTCCAGCGGCCTCAACTACCAGAGGGGATGGTCCCCTCAGGGCCTGCCAACCCCCTGGGAGGCTGAAAGGATTTCTTGTTTTTTTTTTTTTTTCTTAAAGGGAAACTAATTCCTAAGTATAATTAAAAAATTCCCTCTATTCTTCACTTTTTTTTTTTTTTTTAATTACTGTCTACAACTGTAGGAATTTGCACCTCCACCATCTATTGGCGACAGAGAAATACCGATGGACTATAGGTGGCACCTCAGGGTATAGGGCAGAGTCAGTCAAAACTTCTTTGTCTCCATCTGCTGGAGGGGAGGCAAAACCTAGGAGTCTGGACTGATCCGGGTACGTACAGGGAACACCCATGTGTGAGGACTACCATCCTGCTTGTCCTCGGAGAAAAAAAGTCTCTCCTCTTTCTTTTGGCTTACATACAGACATTTGCGGGTTTGCGGGCTGGGGTGTGAAGTTCAGGCATGTGGGGGAAGGGTGGATTTGGTGAGTAGGAAGGGGTCTTGTTTCGCCGCTACCATTTTTACTTGATCATGAAAGGGGTGGGGGGGGGGGGCGCACACTACACTTTTCTTTGTGTTGGCCTCGGGAGAGGGGAGCCCATTCCGTTGCTAGTTTTTATTGTGTTGGCATCGGGGGGGGCTCTGCCAGTATAGGGTGCTAGTGTTTTATTTTTTTTTATCAATATTCATTAAGCTGGTGAGTGGCATAGTTATCCTGCTAAGTTTATCCTGGTCATTTTAGCTGAGAATCTGAAGTGGGAGTCTTGAACCATAGCTAACATTGCCAGAATAACTGTGCCGTTGGCTAGCTTACTGAATATTGACCTGTGTCTGTGGAGACAAAAAAAAAGCTTAATAAATCAGGCCCTTAGCGACATACAGACAGGGAAGAGAACCACTTGCCTTCCAGTTCAATAACCTCCATTCTCTTGCCCTCGGCATCTTGACCGACAAACTTCATTCCTCCTTCTTCAAACTGGCACGTCAGCTCTGGGTTCACCTAGGGAAAAAAATCACAGTAAAAATGCAATTTAGGATCAACAAAGGACACAGGTTTCACTGCAATTTATAACAATTTTTAAAAATTTGTTTTTGAAATTTGGGAGAAAAATGAAGGGGAAATGCAAAATGCCATTTTAGTGAAGAAAAGTCCATGTAACGTGAAGTGGCACGCATTGTTACTGATCAGTTTTCATGGTTTAGTGTGAAGCAGACAGATGATATGTTTGAACCATGGTCAGAGGTACTGTGGCCAGTCGAAGGGAAGCATCATCTCATTAAATGAACAAACAAACAAAAATTGCACAGAAAATTTAAAAAATGCTACACCAATTCTTTCCAAAATTTCCATGCAATTACTGCCGTGTGAAAAAAAATAAAGCGGTCTGAGGAGGAATGGAGAAGAAAAAGGGGGTGTGCGGATTACTGCACCCTACAATTACGCTCTTCAGGTGCAGCGTGAAGCCAAGTGATGTCAAACGCCTGAAGCTTGTAATTGTAGAGCAAACATCCTTGCCTGTAGTGCCGTGCTGTTACTTCAAAACAGATCAATTAGGTGCAGAACTGTTTTCTTATACCCTCTGCATGCCCGGGCTCTGACAGCTGGGCTTTTAAAAGCACCACGCCGGAGCTAACTGCTGTTAAGTTGTCATGGCTCGATGTAGCCATGGTGCAAAATTCCTGTCCAACAATTATGAATCTATTATTAACAGCCAGCCAAGTCATGCTACATCAATTTAAAATTTTTCTAAATTCCCAAGTTATAATTCAGCGGTTTCAGTGCACACGGATTTTCTGTTCCACTGTTCGATGGCAGCTCCCCCCCCCCCCGGTCTTCAAGAGGTTAATTTCTGGAGCATTCTATCTGCTTTAAAACTACCCACCCTCCTTGCAGATAAAGGTCTGTGACGTTTAGCTGCAGTGAGAAGAAGACGCGCTCCCGGGAGTGTGTTGAGGGCGAAGGAGAAGTACATGTGCAGAGGGCGTTTTTCAAACACTTTTCAAGCCAAATTCCAGCCACGGTAAATACAAACAGATGTGCAAGTACTCGCACACACTTTGTACAGGCGCACATTTACTCTGAAACCTGCTACAAAGCCCGCAGGTGAAAACCACGTGCAGCCAAGGAGTTTGAAAGCTGCCTCTTGAACTCTTCCCAGCAATGCAGACTGGCTTCCAACCCACTTTTGGAATTTTGTTTTTTGGAACTTTGCCTAAAGTTTTAGAGGAATTTAGAGGATGTGGAACAGTTACAGTAGGTTTCAAAACACTTGCTACTGCAGAATATACCTCACCAGGAGTGCAAAGGGAGAAAGACACAGGGTAATTATCAGAGGAAGAAGTGAGACACGCCACGTAAATGACTTTGCAAACATAAAAGCAAATGAACATGACAGTCAAGGTAATTGTAGAGCTCATGCAATGCAGCACAGCAACTTTCATCTGGAACGGCTGGGACAGAGGCCATTCCAGATAATGGGATTTTTCAGATAAAACTATTTCAGATAATGGGCATTTTCCTGGATCGTATAAAGTCAACCGATTTTTAAATAAGAGAAGTGACCTTTTGATTGGGGGGGGGGGGGGAGGCGGGGAAGGGTGCTTGGGGTTTGCACAGGAGGTGAGCCTCTTTCAACAAAAACAGAGGCTCTGGAATGAGGGGGTCATGGGCTAAGGGTGAAAGGAGGTAGAGTGAGGAATAATCTAAGGAAATATTTCTTTACAGAGAGGTTGGTGGAGACGGGCATAGTACCGGAATTCAAGACACTTGAACACTACCACCCAATGAATCTATAAAGTTTAAGCTAGAAAAAAAAGATTTCTTATTTTTAGAATCAGTTCCTTATCAGGTTCCAAAGCAAAGCGTCACCAACGGGGTTTGTCTGGATTATCCCTTCATCCTGAGATGGTTCCAAAAATGGGGGTCAGATCTAAACAGTCCAGCACGATCTGTCCTTCAGTCGCTATAACTCAAGTATTAACAGAGCCCTTAGCTGTCGGCAGACAGCAAGCTGTAACCAGAGGTGGCATCATTTCTTCCGAAAAGCCCAAGGGCTTTTCACAGGAACCTCTTACACATTTCCCAAAGAGAGACATTAGAATTTGGGAGAAATACATCACATGCAGGCTATTTCTCCAGCTGGTATTTCCCACCCTTTTAATTTTTATTTCCAGGACAATGCTGGCATTAGTAAGAGCACAGTCTTGAGGCTTTAGAGAGCCAAGCTGATCTTCCAAAGATCCACATGTTTTTAACAAGATCCTTATTTCTTTGGTCCAGCCACCTGTCATAAAAAAGAAACCCAAAACAATTATAGATCTTCGATGCACCCAAAGACATTTCCAAACTAGTGACAGCCTTCCCTATAACTTTTAGGGTGAAACCTTGGGTGTAGGTAGCACACTAGGACATACCTTCTGCTAGGTTCACCCTGCTGAAAAATCCCAGCTAGCTCAGTTCCAATGGGACTCTGTATTTTACTGAAGACCAATTAAGTCGCCACTAAACTGACAACAGTCTCGATAGTGAGCAGCACTCTCCTTCCAAGCCATTCCCAACATTGGCTTAGTTAGATGTTCCAGGCTCTGAAAAGTCTCTTTCACTGCCCAAAAGCTCCCCACTAAAAAAAATGAAGCTATCGCCCCTTCTAAAGAGTCGGAAGGAGGAAGGGCCAAGAAGGGGGTGAGACCTTATGCTTCAGGGCTTAAGAGTAACTTCTATGTCCAGGCAGTGCTCCTCAGCTGATAGGCCTTTAACTACACCGCCAAAAGGCACCCTGGCTTCTCCAGACTGCCACTCCACAAAGGAGTCCACCTTTCTTCCCTACTCAGAAAAAAAAATGTAGACTACAGCAACCAGGACACTGGGAATTCTCAGGTTAGCAAGCATCAAGAGGTGCTGTCATCTTGGATCCCCAAATAATAGAAGTTTTTTCTAGATAATATATTACAGTCCAAGCACCATGGATAATGAGAGTTTCTGATTCATAGATCTTCAGGTAAGCGGTGCTGATGATCTTTTAAAAAGCTGTCACAACTTGCCAAGACTTCAGGCTCCTCCGTGGCTTCTGGAACTCTGCTCCATAAAGAACAAAAAAGGATCTTTAGACTAAACTTCTTGACACCATTGGGTTTGAACATGGAATTGGAAATCTCAGCTTTTTAACTTATCAAAAATGATATTTTGGATAAACCACAGCATATAAAATCATAAACGGGTAAGTTTTCAAATGCTTCGCCAATATCTATGCAAGTAAAAAAATTAAGTTACCTGGGTAGATTGGCAGAATCTACAAAAGTACATTTTCAGCTGCATTAAAGAGGCGTTTTGGAAGGTGTATCAGATGCATGGTTGGAAACTACATATGTACATTTCATTTTCAAAAACGTATGCACGTAGCCATGCTAGCTTGACAGCATGTTGAATTTCCCATGGCACCCTCCTGTGGTTGTGGTTTAGGTCTGATTGGCATCTCCCCTCCTCTCACGGCATCTGCGTTTGGCAAGGAGTTTTGTTTCAATGAAAGTCTGAAGGCTTGCAGACACTGATTTGGATTCCCTTTTGTCCCTAGGATCACTCTGATATGCTGAAAGGAAGCATTAAGTGCCGACATGCAGGCCTGTGTCAGGTATTGGCAGGTGGCAGTCTTTAAACTTGCTCTCAGTTGTACGGAGCATTTAATTCCTGAATGCATTTCACTTCACACTTCACTTGTATAATTTTAAAACTAGGATCTATGACTGCAAAAATATGGGTTAAGTAATTCCCAAACGTGTATACGAATATTCTTATTGCATCAATAAGATTGTTTTGCTGGCAGGTTTTGGGTCTTTTTCCCATGATTTAGACATTTGTATGACGCCTGTTGTGTAGATGTGTGATGCCGTACACCTGCCAGTTTAATGCCTACATGGATTTCTAAAGGAGGTCACCCAGTGGAAGCTGATTTCCCTAGATTTATAACAGTAGGATGTGGAAAGAAACAAAGATTAATATTTCTAATCTTTGTTGATGACAGAAAATTAAAGTGGTAAATACAATGAGTCACACTAATACCACACAAGCCTCATTACATGAGAAAAATGGATCACTGGATATTCAGGACTGCAGTATGTTGAGCCACAGTAATTGTCAAGGAAAATATGCACAAGTTCACTAAATGCCTGAAGAAACAAAGAAAATTATCTGAGGTAATTTCTTTAATATGCATAGTTTATGGCTGTAAGTCTGTGCATATACAGACAAACATTTGAATGAGAGATGTGATAGAAATAAGTAAATAAATTTACCGCTGTGCAAGGCCCTGGTTGGGTCACATATGCAAGATATACAGTTTTGTGTAAGTTATATCAAAAGAGGTGTCTGAGAACTATGCAGACAACAAAGAATGCTCAACAAGTTCGTCCATGGCCTGAAGAATTTAACCAGTGACGAGATAATGCTTTTGCTAATGCTGTTTGCTGTATTTTAAGAAAACATTATAAAAGAGAAGACTGAATTTGAAACAAGTCACTCTGCACAATTATACCTTATTGGAGGTCTTTTTCAGGAGTCTTGCAGAGGGCTGCAGTGCTGCCCACTGAAGAAGCATGTACTCCCCATGGCCTAAACGGCCCACTGGTCCGATGTGATTTTGACCCATTTCTCGAAAAACAAGGAGAGGCGGCCGCCTAGGGAGGGGACCGAGGAATGAGTCAGCTGAACTTCATTGTGTAGCAGGCTTAGGGGTGGAGCGCACGGGCTGGCCCTTGCGAAAGGGCCGCCGCCCACAAAAAGGCTGCGATCAAGGCTGAGACCGGGAAGAATAACCCCTCAAGGAGCCGCCCCGTCCGCGTGGGGTATATCGTCTCTGACCCCGGACGCGAGGACGAGAGGGTGTGAAGGAACAGGATGGTTTAGGACGGTCATCTGGAAGCTTTCCCCTAAAGAATCCATAAGCTTCTCAAGGTCCTCACCAAAGAGCAGCTTACCTTTGAAAGGCAATGTGCCTAACTGGGCTTTGGAGGATGGGTCGGCCGACCAATTGCGTAGCCAAAGGAGTCGTCTGGCGGACACTGCCGAAGCCATCACCTTCGCCTGAACGCAGATTAGATCGTAGAGCGCATCTGCCCCATAAGCGACGACAGCTTCCAGGCGCTCAGCCTGCTCCGCCTCTGCCGATGGGAGGTCTTCGGTGCCGAGTAACTGCTGAACCCACCTGAGGCCTGCCCGCAGCATGAGACTGCTGCAGAAAGTCGCCCGGACTCCTAGAGTCAGGACTTCGAAGATATGTTTCATGTGAGCCTCGAGCTTGCGGTCCTGCCCGTCCTTCAGTGCCGTCAATCCCTCCACCAGGATTGTGGTATGCTTGGTGACTGCCGAGACGGAGGAGTCCACGGAGAGATTTTTTAAAGATTTCCAAGCATTCCTCCGGAAGGGGGTAGAGCTTGTCCATGGCACGCCCCACCCGGAGTGCCGCCTTGGGAGCTTCCCATTCCCGCAGGAGCAACAGCTTGTGCATGGGATGAAAAGGAAAAGCGCTTGCCGAAGCCCTGAGTCCTGCCAGGACCGGGTCCATGTCCTTAGGCAAGGAGGTCATAAGGATATCCGCGGGGGGCCCCTCCAACCCCAATTCCTGGAGGACAAAGGGGATGAGGGGCTCCAACTCCTCCCTGCGGAACATACGAAGGACTCTGGGATCATCCCCCTCCAGGGGAAGGGTACCCTCTGTATCCGGGATAGCGGCGGGATCCGGGAGTACCGCATCCACTGGGGGGTCAGGGAGGGGGGGCACCCGCGGGACCCCCCGCACCAGAAGCGACCCCTGGGACTCCGCAGCCGAGCCAGCCGTCAACGGCGAGGAGCGAGGAATTTTTGCCGGGGGGGGGGTCAAGGGGGGGACCTTCCTCCTCCTGCAGGCTAGCTAAATAGGATTTGTGCAGAAGGAGGGCAAATTCTGTGGAAAAACGGGCCCTGGATTTCCGGGGTGGGCGAGGGGGGGTCGGGGAAGACATCCTGGGGGCCGCAGGGCTCAAATCGGGGAGTGTCTTTGAAAAAATCGGCCCCCCAGCCCCAGGCAACTCTGAAAATGGAGCCGCTGAATAATCCAAGATGGCTGCTGTTCCCGGGCTTTGCCGACCCAGGAACGGCCTGGCCATGCTTTGGGGACTTGATCCCCGATCTAAATTTGCCTGCCCTGCCAAGGAGGGGCCTTCCCCACCCGGCAGACAGGCTGAGCAGACGCCCCCTCGCGAAAATCGCGAGGAGGACTTACCACATGAGGCAGGCTGCCTGGCGCGGCATTGGAGCCGAACTGAGAAAAAAAGCTGAAGATAAAAAACTTTGATTGGCAGCCTGAAGGCCCGGAGTGAAGCAGGGAGGAAACCTGCTGACTCCTGCCTGTCTGGCTGCCGGTTCGATCCCCCTGAAGAGCTGAATAAAAAGAAGCTCTACTGCTGTAAGAAAAAGGGTAAGGTTGGAACTTTAAACACTTTTTTTTTTTTTTAACTGAGCACAGCAGTGGGGTTCTAAGCCCCTCAGGCAGCCAGAGGAGGGGGAGACAAGACCACCAGCCTCGGTTCCCACACCTGGTAGCGCCCACGGACTCAGGTTATGCTCCGCACAAGGGGCAAAGCCCCCCTGAGTCCGGCAAGAGCCAGGATACGGCTAGCGTCTCCTGCACAGAAAAAAGACAAAGCACTGATTTAAAAAGTTCTTTTTTTTTTTTTTTTTTTTTTAGAAGAAGCCAAACAGAAAATTAAGTAGTACTTGCTTGATCCACGAAAGAGAAAAAGAGACCGCTAACTAGCCTAAATCAGGAGACCGAAGGGTGAGCTGATATACCTGCTGGAGACAGACAAATACTGAAGGGCTACAGGATAGGCTCTGTCTTCATATAGGATATCCTTTCAGTTTTAGTCTGTCTCCACCTGCTGGAAAGGAGGCTCAACCTACAGTCTGGACTGATCCGGGTACGTACAGGGAACATTTCTTTAAAAATATTTCTGTTTGGTATTTACTGTGGAAGGGCCAGGAGCAGGACCACATAAAACAAACACAAATATATTTGGGCTGGATGGGATACCTCTGAGGGTATTGAGAGAACTTAGACAAGTACTGGCAGCTCCACTGGCTGACCTTATCAATGCTTCTATAGAGCTTGAAGTAGTTCCGAAGGTTTGGAGAGGAAAAGATGTGGTTCCCATTTATAAAAATAGAAGTAAGGAGGAGGCGGGGAACTACAGTTGGTTAATCAGACTTCTGTAGTGAGAAAACTAATGAAATCGCTGCTAAAACAGACAATAGTGCAGTTTCTGGAATCCAACGGCTTGCAAGATCCGAGGCAAATCTATCTCTTGCATATTCATTATGGATATGCTGAAAACCTGGCCTGTTTGTGGCACTCGAGGACTGGATTTCGCCATCACTGGTCTAAGGTCTGGCGCCTAAGATTTAATGCTAAAAAATAAAGTGTTATGCATTTAAGATGCAAAATCCAAAGGGAGGGGTACAGAATTAGAACTGAAATTCTTCTAAGCACAAAAGAAGAGCAGGATCTGGGGGTGAATGAATCTAATGATAAAGTGATAGCAAAAGCCAGAAAGATGCTTGGCTGCATAGGAAGAGGAATGATTTGCTAAAAAAGGGAGGTGATACTGCGCCTGTATTAGGTCCCTGGTGAGACCTTACTTGGAATACTGTGTACAGTTCTGGAGATCGCACTTTAAAAAGGATATAAACAGGATGGAGTCGGTCCAGAGGGTGCCTACTAAAATGGCCAGTGGTCTTTTTTTTAATGCATATGAGACAGACTTAAAGATCTAAACATGTATACCCTAGAGGAAAGGTGAAACAGGGGAGATATGATAGAGACATTCAAATATCTCCAAGGTTTCAATGCATGGGAAGCAAATCTCTTTCAACAGAAAGGAGGCTCTAGAATGAGGGGGTCACAGGATGAGGGTGAAAGGGGGTAGACTCAGGAGTAATCTCAGGAAATATTTCTTTAGAGAGGTGGTGGAGACAAAAACAGTGTGTGAATTCAAGAAAGAATGGGACCATTCACAGAGGACCATTAAAGGAGTGATGGGAATTGTAAAACTAAATTAGTTGGGCCGATAGGCAGATTAGATAAGCCATGTAGTCTTTTGGGGCAGTCAAGCTTCTATGTTTCTATAACGTAATATGTCCTATGTTTCTATGTAAGTGTTGGCAAATATAGTTCATAAATCTTACAGATATTTTGAAAACAAGGCCTGGTTGTGGATTCTGGGAGGGGCAATATCCATCTGCATTGCTGCTCGGCTAATTAGTCAGATAAACTTATCCAGCTAACTTAGACTGTATATTCAGTGATTATCCTAAAGTTAGTTGGATAAGTTTATCTGCCTAACTTGAGGATAGATGTATGGTCGACCAAATTTAGCCAAATAAGTTATCAGGCTAACTCTGAATATATGAGTTAGGCAGATAATTTATCCCACTAAATTGGCTCCTCCCTGAAATATCCTTGCCTCATCTGTCACTTAGACAGTTAATTATATATAGGCCGATACAGTACAGTGCGCTCCAGTGAAGCGCACTGTTAGCCTGCGTTTGGCCGCACATTTTCGACGCGCTATTTTTTTTTTTTCAATTTATAATTTTATTAAATTTTCAAGGTAATAACAGCATACAGACAACAGAGAAGATGATGCTTATGCAATTAGTCAAGTACAAAAACTGCGACCAAGAGGAACAATGAACAGCCATTAACATCGACGCGCTATTTTTACCCCTTATACAACCCCCGCAAACTAATAGCGCCCGCAACATGCAAATGCATGTTGCGGGCGCTATTAGTTATTCCCGCACGATACAGAAAGTAAAATGTGCAGCCAAGTCGCACATTTTGCTTTCAGAAATTAATGCCTGCCCAAAGGCTGGCGTTAATTTCGGCCGGCACCAGAAAGTGTACCGAAAAGCAGTAAAAACTGCCTTTCTGAACACCATCTAACTTAATAATATAGCGATATTAAGTCAGAGGCTCCAAAAGTAAAAAAAAAAAAAAAAAAAGTAAAAATTTAAAAAAATCTGCCCGCAGCCTGCGGGTCGGAAGACAGACGCTCAATTTTGCCGGCGTCCGTTTTCCGAACCCGTAGCTGTCAGCGGGTTCGAGAACCGACGCCTATAAAATTGTGCGTCGGCTGTCAAACCCGCTGACAGCCGCCGCTTCTGTCAAAAAGGAGGCGCTAGGGACGCGCTAGTGTCCCTAGCGCCTCCTTTTACCGCGGGCCCTCATTTGCATGTTGTTCCCTCCTGAATCGCGCGCACAGGACAGTGGTCTGTGCGCGCGTTGGGAGAGCGGGCGCTCGCCGGCTCTCCCGCAACTTTTACTGAATCGGCCTGATAGCTGGATAACTAGTGATCCAGCTAATTGGGGCCCTCCTGGCCCAGGTTACCACACCTAGAGGAAGTATTAATCAATTAGAAGGTTGTGTTCAATGAACCTACACAACCATGTAACAATGTTACTTCAAGCAAGCACCAGCTGGCATGCCGAATCATGAAGCAGCTGGGGGAAAGCACCAAGTAAGTCACACACGTCTGCCATGCATAAACAAGAATAAGAGGAGCTTAACGCTTTCACTTTTTTTTTTTTTAATTCCTACAGAAAACAACAAAGCAAAGCAATAACATGAAAAAATAATGTTTTTATTACTAGGGGGCTTCGCTCATCAAACCCCCAGTGTGGGCTCTGCGCTCTGGATTCCGTGTTCATGGTTGGGTGGATAATGCAAGGATTGGCTGTGCAGGGCAAGGAAAGGCGGGGAGAGAGCAATAGATTTCTTTGCCCTGCCACTTCCTTTTTCTTCCCTCCCCCACCCTTGACTCAGAATGTGTGGATGTTAAGGGAATTACCCCCCCCCCAAAAAAAGAGAGAGAGATAATTGCATGGCAACTTCAAAATGCCAGTTTTATGACTCCATGAGCTGGATGTGTACATTTTTCACTGTCCTGTCTTGTCTGTGGGGGTGGGGGTCAGTGAGGAAGGCGTGGGGGAAGGGTGAGGGCCAGAAGGCTTACAAGGGTATGTGAATGTGGGGGGGAGGTATAGGTGGTGGTGGTGTGAACTCTCCCTCTCATATGTTCCACTTTTCCCCTCCCCCTATTCTCCCTCCACCCCCTATTTACCTGAGGGGATGCATGGCCGGGGTATGAGTGGGTGGTGGCTATGGATTGTGAGTTTGGAGTAGGGAGGTGTGTGACTGGGATGGAGTGAGACGTGTGAGATGGTTTGGGTGGAGAAGAACATGCACCGCCCTCACCCCCCACTCCCTCCTCTGTGTGTTGTGTGTCTACTTCATGGTATATAGAGGTGTGTCTCTGTGTGTGTGTACAGGTAAGGAGTACGGGAGACTGAGTGTGTAACAGACAGCAAGAGTCGGTGGTGTGAGGGTGTACATATGTGAGTAACGGAGGAATTGGTGTATGTGGAGGTAGGAGGGGATGTGTGTGGAGAAAAGGGAGGAAGTGGGGAGTGGGTGGTATGTGTGGAGGATAGGAGAGTGGGGGTGAGTGTGTTGGGGACCTGTGTACTCTATTCCCTCTTGTCCTCCCTCTTCCACTGTTCCCCCCTCTTCCACTATTCCCCCTCCCCCTCACTCTACTCTCCCCCTACCCTCCCCTATCTACTCTGTCTCTGCATTCCCCTCTTACTCTCCTCCCTGTCCTAATCCCCTCTCACCCTGGGCTAAAACGTCATCTTCCTGCAGCTGGTGGGCCTGGGAAACTCCACCAGCCCTTCTGCTGTGTATTCCAATGCTCTTCTCTCCCTCCCGTGCGCTGATGGGGCATAGGAACCCGCAACCAACCTTTCTCCTGCTAGCGCCACTGTTTCACTTTCTCTTGTGCTGGGGGGGATGCTCGAAACCCCAGTTCTGCTTCTGTTTTTTTTTTTTTTTTGCTTTCTTATGCTGGTGGGGCCCGGAGAATCCCACCAGCCCTTCCATTGCTAGCACTGCCACCGCACTCACTGACCCTGCAATGCAGATGTTGGCACTCCTCCCTTGCAGCCTGCAGCCCCTCCTACTGCTCCCGGTGAGGATATTACCTCGGGGCATGTACAGACCCAATGCAAATCTCACCCCAGAGCTCTTAATACTGTTAGAATATATAATACAGAGATATTCGCAAGTAAATGTGGCTTTTTCCAGACATGCTGCAAAAAAGGCCTTTAAGGAGACTGAGAGTATTCCTCAAACCATACTGTCTATCAATGTCATAAAATGTTAAAAAGCCTCACCTCATACCGATGCCTGTGTCTTTCCTCTACAAAAGGAGCATCACCATAAAGTTTCCCTAAAGAAAGAGGGGGAAAAAAAAACAGACAAGCTCAATGTGGACAAAATATGCAGGAGTGCGGTATAGTTGCGGAAACCAAAAGAAATGTGTGTAAAACATCCGAAGGCTGGTCGCATGACTGGGCCCGACTGGCACATGCTGATACACACGTTTAGGCTTCGATGGCCTCACTCAGGACTCCGAGTAACTTCAGCATAGCCACGTACAACAAGCCAATACAAATGTATTAGTCTTAATAGTGCCGTGTATGTCCTTCCCCTGCCTTATCTGAGGCACAGTCTCAATTGGGCGCTTCCCTTTTGTATGGTCCCTTGCATGTGTTCTTCTTTTCATGACGACTTCTCTGCTCCCACAGTCTTATGTCCCTCCTTCTCCCTTAGACAGAGAAATACAGGATAGAATATGGCAGCAGATGAGGCCCCAACCCCACAGTGCCACAGATCCCAGCTGACCTCTGACTCAGCAAATGTTGCTTACCTGTAACAGGTATTCTCACAGGACAGCAGGATGTTAGTCCTCACATATGGGTGACATCACAGTATGGAGCCCAATCATGGAACACTTTTGCCAAAGTTTCTAGAACTTTGACTGGCACCTACTGGGCATGTCCAGCATGGCACTAACCCTGCAGCCAGCAGGGGTCCCCCTTCAGTCTTGTTTAAAAAGCTACAGGAAGTGCCGAAAAATAAAATAAGAAACGTAACGAACCCAACACCACGGGGTGGCGGGCGGGTTTCGAGAGGACTAGCATCCTACTGTCCTGCGAGAACACCTGTTACAGGTAAGCAACATTTGCTTTCTCACAGGACAAGCAGGATGGTAGTCCTCACATATGGGTGAGTACTGAGCTGAGGATATCCGAGAATGCACCAAATGTACCCAGGTGTGCAAAGGCACTAGGACTGGGGTGGAATTTGGCGGAGGGCATCCTGAACCGTACCGGGCAGGCGGAAGGGTGTTGGTACGTCAAGTTGTAAATAGGTTGTGCAAGACAGACTGGCCGAAGATGGAATCTTGTCTTCCGGCTTTGTCTAAGTAATAATGGGCTGTAAAGGTATGGAGGGAACTCCAGGTGGCAGCCCTGGAAATGTCAGGAAGCGGCACCGAGCATTGGTGTGCTACTGAAGTCGCCATGGCCCTCACAGAGTGTGCTTTAACATGGTCTTGAAGTGGAATGCCCACTTGCTGATAGAAAAAGGATATGCAGTCTGCTAACCAGGTGGATAGAGTCTGCTTACCCACAGGCTGCCCCAATTTGATGGAGTGGAAAGAGACAAACAATTGAGTGCTCTTCCTGTGGGCAGCTGTACGGTCTAGGTAGAACGCTAGAGCCAGTTTACAGTCAAGGGTATGCAGAGCCTGTTCTCCTGAATTGGAATGGGGCCTGGGAAAAAAGGTAGGTAGTATAATGGATTGATTGAGATGAAACTCCGATACTACCTTAGGTAAGAACTTAGGGTGAGTGCGGAGTACTGGCCGGACCTGCAGAAGTTTAGTGTAAGGCGGATAGGTGACTAGTGCCTGTAACTCACTAACTCTGCGAGCCGAAGTGATTGCCAAAAGGAAAATCACTTTCCATGTGAGATAGCGAAGATCACAGGATTGGAGAGGCTCGAATGGTAGTTTCATGAGCCGACCCAAAACCAGGCTGAGGTCCCAAAAAGGGGCCAGAGGATGCAGCAGAGGCTTGAGGTGAAGCAAGCCCTTCAGAAAACGTGTTACAAGGGGCTGTATTGAAATAGGAATGTCCCTGATACCTTTATGGAAGGTGGTTACCGCACTGACATGCATTCTGATGGAGGAAGTTTTTAGACCGGATTCTGACAAGTGCCAGAGATAATCTAGAAACTTCGTGGTAGGACAGGTAAAGGGGTCAAGAGATTGAGAAGAGCACCATGACTTAAACCTGTTCCATTTGTAAAGCTAGGATTTTCTCGTGGAAGACTTCCGTGAAGCAATCAGGACACGGGAAACAGGTTCCAAAAGATTAAGTAGCTGAAGAATTAACCTTTCAACATCCAGGCTGTCAGGGACAAGGCTTGAAGATTGGGGTGGCGTAGGCACCCGTCATTTTGAGTGATCAGAAGTGGGTCCTTTCCCAAGGGAATGTGCCTGCGAATGGAGAGATCCTGAAGTATTGGAAACCACATTTGGCGTGGATAATGAGGTGCTATCAGAATCATGGCTCCCTTGTCCTGACGTAACTTCACGAGAGTCTTTGAGAGAAGTGGAAGTGGAGGGAATGCATATATGAGACTGGTCGCCCATGAGAGGGATAACGCATCTCATGGTTGATAGTGTTGGCTGCGAGTGAGAGAGCAAAAGTTCTCTACTTTGCGGTTTTGAAGTGACGCAAAGAGATCTATATGAGGGTAACCCCATTGTTGGAAGATCGAGTCCGCCACTGAGGGGTTGAGAGACTACTCTTGCACCTGAAAGGTGCGACTCAGCTTGTCTGCCAACACATTGTCCACTTGCAGCAAGTAAGTGGCCCTGAGGTACATCGAGTGGGAGAGGGCCTCCGCCCATATCTGTGCAGCTTCCTGACACAGAAGGTAGGAGCCCGTCCCTCCCTGTTTGTTGATGTACCACATGGCCACCTGGTTGTCCGTCTGAATCAGGATGACTTGATTGGACAGGCGATCCTGAAATACCCTGAGAGCATATCTGATTGCTCGAAGCTCCAGGACATTGATTTGGTATTTGGCTTCCTCTGGAGACCAAGATCCTTGTGTCTGCAGTTCGGCCACATGGGCTCCCCAGCTGAGGTTGGAAGCATTGTGGTGAGAATTATTTGAGGATCTGGAGCCTGGAAGGGCAAGCCTTGGAGGAGATTGATCTGATTTTTCCACCAGGCTAGAGACTGACTGAGTGAGTCGGTGACATGGACAATGGTCGACAGGGGCTGAATGGATTGAGTCCATTGTGACCTTAGAGTCCACTGCATGACTCTCATGGCCAAGCGGGCCATTGGGGTAACCTGAACTGAGGACGCCATGTGTCCCAGCAGGATGAGGAAGTGGCGTGCAGTCATGCGGTGCTGAGACTGCAGCTGATGTGCGACAGAGACGAGAGTGAGAGCTCGCTGACGACGCAGAAAAGCTTTTGCCTGCAAGGTGTCCAAGTCTGCCCCTATGAATGATAAAGTTTGAGATGGAACTAAAAAGGATTTGTCGTAGTTGACGAGAAATCCTAGCGAAATCAGAGTGTGTAAGGTAAGATGTAAGGACGACAGAGCAGTTTGCTGAATGGGAGCCCTGATCAACCAATCGTCTAGATAGGGGTAGACGTGAACACCTTGAGTCCTGAGGAAGGCTGCAACTACTACGAGGCATTTTGTAAAGACTTGTAGTGCAGATGCCAGGCTGAATGGAAGCACTCGGTACTGATAGTGCTTGGGGCCTACCAGAAATCTCAGGAATCTGCGATGAGATGGAGTTATCGCAATATGTGAGTATGCGTCCTGGAGGTCTAGAGAGCAGAGCCAGTCTCCTCTTTGCAAAAGAGGAAGAAGAGAACCCAAGGTTACCATTTTGAACTTTTCTCGATGGAAGTTCTTGTTGAGGGCACGGAGGTCCAGAATCGGCATCGATGGCTGAGGCATCGGTAGGACCCCCGATGGAGGGATGCGGAACGGTGTTTCTCCTCCCAATGACAAAGTAAGCGGAGAAGGCACCGGAGCCATCGGTGACCCGGGATCCATCGGTGGAAAAGCGGCAATAAGTGCTTCCATCTTTGAGAGTAGCAGTGCCAACGCTGCTGGAATCGGGTCGGTGGTCGGTTCCACGATCGGCACCGGTGTCGGTGCCGGAGGAACTTGGAGTCGATGCATCGCCTTATCGATGGCCTCCTGAACCATCCGGTCCAGTTCTTCACGGAGACCTGGAGCAATCAGCCCCGGCTCCGGAAGGGAATAAGGAGGCAGAGGCATAGCTGGAGGGACCACCGTTAAAGGCGGAGTCGCGGCTCCCGAAACCCGTCCGGGTGAGGGTTGCCTCGGTGATCCGGTCACAGAAAAGTTTGGTGCCTTTTGTGGACGGGGTTTTTTCGACGGTGGCTCAGACGATGGCGAGGTCGATGATTTCACTCCCTTGATGGTCTGAGACTTCCGATGTCGATGGCAATGTTTCTCTCTACGATCCCCTCGGTCCTGAGGGGGAGTAGAGGTAGTTGAAGGCTGAGAAGTCATCGACGCCGGACAGTCACCGGCCAGTGGTCCATGCTGGCGCAAAGTGGAAGGTGCCGGTTCAGATGACGTCGATGCAATGGATGGCGTCGGGGTTTGAGCACGGAAGAGAAGTTCCATCTTCTCCATTCTGGCCTTGCCACCCTTTGGTGTTATTAGGGCACATTTGGTGCAGGTAAGGACATCATGCTCACAACCAAGACACATGACACAGACCTTATGAAGGTCTGTTATGGACATTTATTTAAATTATTTATTTAAATTAATTTATATACCGGAGGTTCCTGTATAATATACATATCACCCCGGTTCACAAAGAACAGTAACTATCGCTACAAATAGCGGTTTACATAGAACAGAATAAAAGAAGTTTTACATTGAACAAAAACAAAGTAATAAGTTTTACATTGAAGTCAGCATGTGTAAATTTCTGATTAACAAAGGAAGAAAAAAATAGATCTGAATAACTCGTTGTGGGCTTGAAAAGACTTTTCTTCGTGTTCTTGGCTCTAGGGGAAAGCTTGTTTGAAAAGCCAAGTCTTAAGTTTCCCTTTAAATGTAGAGTGGCATGGTTCTAAACGAAGGTCTGGAGGGAGCGAGTTCCAAAGTGAAGGGCCTGCTGTGGATAATGCACGTTTCCTCAGAACGGATTTCATAGGTTGTGTGATTAGTCTGTTCTGATAGGCGCTTCTGGTTGGTTTCACAGATGTGTGTAATTGAATTTGGAATGTTAGGTTGAGAGGTGCGATGTTGTGTAAGGCCTTATGTATCATCATTAAAGACTTGAACTGGATCCTGTATTTAATTGGAAGCCAGTGGAGATGGTGGAGAATTGGGGTGATATGATCTCTCTTTTTGGCATTTGATAGAATTCTTGCAGAGGCGTTCAGGACCATCTGAAGTGGTTTGATGGTACATGCTGGAAGGCCTAGGAGGAGAGAGTTACAATAATCCAGCTTTGGGAGTATGATGGCTTGTAAAACCATGCGGAAGTCTCTGTATAGGAGGAGACATGGTGCGGCTACAATCTGGGCACCTACGCAACCCTGCCGCCATGGCCTTGAAACATTTGAGCCGCGGTACGGTCGATGGCCAGTAGGCTGCGAGGGCCAAACTCGACGGAAATCGACCGAAAACGGGTAAAAAACTTACGGGAGTACCATGGCTTGAAAAAGTTGAAGGAGGGACCCCCGTGGTGTAAGAAAGTTTTTAGTAATTCCGTGAGGAAAATTCCTGGCAGGAATCTCTGCAGAGCTCCTTAACAGTGTGGCTAATGCTGAGCGGAAAAAAGAAGACTGAAGGGGGACCCCTGCTAGCTGCAGGGTTATTGCCATGCTGAGCATGCCCAGTAGGTGCCAGTCAAAGTTCTAGAAACTTTGACAAAAGTGTTCCGTGATTGGGCTCCATCCTGTGATGTCACCCATATGTGAGGACTACCATCCTGCTTGTCCTGTGAGAATCCCTTAACCACTTCAAGGAACCAAGGGTCCTCTGCGCCTGTCCCAGGCCCTCTTGAATTCCTTTACACTTTATTGCTGCCGCCACCTTCCCTGTAAATCAGTTCTATGCATCCCTACCCTTTTGACCTTAGAAAGTTCCCTCCTCTCCCCTGTAAAAGTCATCACTCCTTACGTGCCCCTAGTTGTCCACCCTTTTTATCTTGTCTTTCTTCATCTTTCTTTCAGCCTTTCGTGTTCTTTCTCCCTTCCCCTCTGTCCACTTTGTTCACCTCCTCTCCTTCTCAAGTGCCCTCATCAAGGCTCTGCCACCACCCCATCTATTCCTCCTTTCCCCCTCTTTTTTCTGTACCTTTTCTTACATATTTGCCACTTCCTCTCACCTCCCTTCACTTAGGCTTGCCGCTCAACTTTTTTTTTTTTACCAAAGGTGGTAAGTGTGAGATTTGGATTGAAGGACAATTCTTACGTGTGAAAGGGATGCGGTATGTGTGCTTCTGAATATAAAATGCTTTACTTTTAAACTGTTTGCTGTAACTACCATGCCAGAGCTGCAGGCAGAAACAAAGACAAGTAACCCCAATTTTCTCAAAAGGCTGGGCAGCCACTTAAGGCTTCATTTCTTTTCTCTTTGCTGACATGAACACGCAACTCATTCCAGGCATGTGCAGCCTCGGCCAGCAGGGAAGGTACACAATCAAAAAGGGATTATAATACGAAGAAACCTTAAAATGAGGTGGACGGAACAGGGGATGGCCTTAGAGGCAGTATAAATCCCACTCACATGAAACTGCTGATATACAGGACATCTCTCTGGCTTTCAGACACACAGCTGGTTGTCCCTGTGTGTTAATATTTGTGCCTCCTAGAACTTCTGATAAACTGTGTCCCAAGTTATTAAAACATGCGTGCACAAATATTCCAGGGTGAGGAGGGAGGCATGTGTAGCATCCAAGGTCTAGCACAGAGGTCGGTAAACTTTTTTTTTTTTTTAAACAGGGCCACATTATGGCTCTCGTCTGCACCAGGGGTCGGGGGACCTTGGAGCTCCATAAAAGGGGAAGGGTCCACTTGCGTCTCACTCAAGAGGGGGGGGGGGGTTTAGGCAGCTCCTCAAGGGGAGAGGGAAGCTCATCAAATAGAGGTTGGCCCCATAGTGCTACTATCTCTCTCTCTCCCTCGCCAAGGTTGGACCAGGCAACACAGAAGTCTCCCTCCCTGTGCAGCCTGAAGAGTGACACAGTGAGTCTGTCGTCCCTCTCTCAAACCCTGTTACCACAGTGCTAAATTCTCCTAGCCTAGTGTCCTCTTTTTTTTCCCCCACACCTGTCTGCCCCTATACATGTACTGGGTCATGCATTTCACCATCTCCAGGTGAAGATGGTGAAGCTCCATTTGGGCAGGACTTAGGCAAGTTCCTCCCATCCCTGGCCCCAACAATGACACCCAACCGGATTCTAACACTGCATGATATAAACCAAGGGACGAGGTGGGCTGGGTTCCAGGAAGACACCAGCTGCCCAAGGCCTCACTCTCTGCAGATCACCTTCTAGGAAAGTAAGGGAGGATAAACAGCCAGGCACGCATGTCCCAAACGTCAGTTTGATCTAAGGCTCCACCTTCTTTCGTTCCCTCCTCCCATCGCCCACCTCAGGGTACTCTAGTACTGGGAGTTCGCACTGTAGACAGGAAGTCGCTGATGTCACACAGGAGGCAGGAATGAAGTCTTGCTGAGGGATCACTTTGTGGCAGGAAGTGTCATGACTGCCCTTTGAGCTACTCTAGAGGGGGAGGGCCGGGCGGGAACTGAGAAGAATTACTTCAGCAAAAGTAAGAAATAAAATAACTAATAGGAAAAGCCCAGCAGTATTTTCATTAAAGCCACCAAAACGTTTCATTTCAGTTTGGAAGTCTGGTTGAAGTGATATCCAGGCAGCACAGGTAAGAGCAGGCCTGTAAATCTGCCGTCACATCTCCCCTCATTCTGCCTCCCCCGTGAATGAATTCAATAAACCATTCTATGCTCATGCAGGCACAAGAGAGGGAACCGCACCAGGAAAAACTCTGGCATCATCAATTGCAGTGGAGGTGTACATTCTGTAGTCACATGCTCACGGTTACATTTACAGATGAAATACGACAGTATTAAAATCCTGCTGGGAAGACTATAATTCCGTTTTGTTTCTTGGTAGATAAATAGTGCATAACCCACTGAAGAGAAATTTGAAGACATTCTTTTATTTGAAACACTTAAAGCATGCACCAAAGTTCACACCTAGACGTGAAAGAGGGAAACACACGTTAAAGGGGCAAGGGCTAACTCAGGAGTAATAATTAGGAAGCATTTCTTCGCAAAAGGAAGGCAAATGCAAGAACGGCCTCCAAGCAGAGGGTGGGGGGAGGGAGGATGTCATGAACCGTGCTGGAGCTGAATGTCTGGGACAAGCACAGAGGACCCAGAGCAAAATAGGCCATTGTGCAGGGTCTGAAGTAGGGGACATGGGCTGACTAAATGGGTATGGCGGTCTTAATCTCACTGTCAATGCCATGTTAGAAATGTCAAACGTGCCGCAGTGTACAATGTGTTATCGGCTTCAGAGCCTGTTGTAGAAAATTAATTATTTGGCAGGTTATATAAAAAAAGAATAAAACATTTTATTATTGTCCACAGATTCAAAACATCAATGCAACATTCTTCCAGCGTGTATTGAATTTTGTACTTTGGTAACAACTTTCAGGACTTTTAGCAAAAGACTGTAAGCTAAGGACTACATTTTATTATAGCAGCCTGGCCTGTTTTGTTTTCCAAATAGGGGATGATTTGGTGAGGAGGGGGAGGGAGTTAAGAGACATTTTTCTCTTCTGCTTTTTATAATTTTGTTTTGTTATTACACGAGAAAACATACCAATTTCAATCATATTTTTACAAAACTCGTGAATATTTTAACTGAAAATTAATTTCAATTAAAATAATATTCAAGATTTATGTTAGTCAGGGTGCAGACTGGCTTGTGGCACTTGAAGACTAGAGTTACCTATCCCTGATTTAAATCTTGGCACACCACTTCAAAAAGATTGCCTACTCCTCCCCAAAGCATGGCACCCTGTGTGACCGCACGGCTTGCAGATCCCAAAAGGGACAAATAAATGTCTATTTTACAATATGACAAGCCTCTTCAGGGGCTCGATATTTATTTATTTATTTATTTTTGGTTTTTATATACCGGAAGTTCCTGTATAATATACATATCACTCCGGTTCACAGATAACAGAGATAACTATCGCCGAGATGGCGGTTTACATGGAACATATAGAACAGTTAATCTATTATAAAGTAGAATACAAACTAAGATCTACTAAGAACACATAAATAAAGCAAATAAACATTACAAAATTGCTGTGGGATGGGAGGGTTGTTATTCTTCCTGCTCTTAGTTCTCTGGGAAAGCTTGTAGGAAGAGCCAAGTCTTGAGTTTCACTTTGAACGTGGAATGGCACGGCTCAAGGCGGAGGTCTGGTGGTAGTGAGTTCCAGAGCGAAGGGCCCGCTGTGGATAGTGCGCGTTTCCTCAGGGAGGATTTTGCTGGTTGGGTGATCATTCTGTTCTGATATGCCCTTCTGGTTGGCTTTTTAGAAGTGTGTAGTTGGAGCTGGAAGGTTAAGTTGAGTGGAGAGATGCTCTGTAGGGCCTTATGAATCATCATGCTGGTTTTGAACTGTATCCTGTATTTAATGGGGAGCCAGTGGAGATGCTGGAGGATCGGGGTGATATGGTCCCTTTTTTTGGCGTTGGTGAGAATTCTTGCTGTGGCATTCAAGACCATCTGGAGGGGTTTGGTGGTGCAGGCGGGAAGGCCCAGCAGGAGTGAATTGCAGTAGTCCAATTTCGGGAGAATGATGGCCTGGAGTACTGTGCGGAAATCCCTGTAGCGGAGAAGTGGCTTTAGTTTCTTTAAAACTTGTAATTTAAAGAAGCATTCTTTTGTGGTGTTATTTACGAATTTGTTGAGGTTGAGTCTGTTGTCTAGGAGTACACCCAGATCTCTCACTTGAGGAGAGGTGGTGTATCCTGAGGTGTCTAGAGGATTGCAGGCGGTGGTTGGGGCAGATTGTTCCGGAGCTATTATAAGAATTTCCGTTTTGTTTGTGTTTAGGACTAAGTTGAGACTGGCTAGTAGATCGTTGATGGTTGAGAGGCATTTATTCCAGTAATCCATGGTTTTGTGTATAGTATCCGTTATAGGGATGAGTATTTGTATGTCATCCGCGTATAGAAAATGGATTAGATTGAGGTTAGTAAGTAGATGACAGAGTGGGAGGAGATAGATGTTGAAGAGGGTGGGGGAGAGTGAGGATCCTTGTGGTACCCCCATTTTGGATTGAATGGGGTGGGACTCCTTGTTGTTTATCTTGACTTTGTATGTTCTGTTCTCAAGGAAGGATTTAAACCAGTTGAAAGCTGCTCCTGTTATGCCGATGTCTGTTAGCCGTTGTAGTAGGCTAGAGTGGTTCACGGTGTCGAACGCTGAGGAGAGATCCAGAAGTGCGAGGAGGCAAGGTTGGCCTTTTTCCAGATTGAAGATAATGTTGTCCGATAGTGTGGCTAACAGAGATTCGGTGTTCTTTGTCTTCCGGAATCCAAACTGGTTAGTGGTGAGGATATTGTTGTCATCAAGGAATTCTGAGAGTTGTCTGTTAACCACTTTCTCTCCATGATTTTAGCCAACATAGGAAGGTTTGCTATAGGTCTGTAGTTAGCAGGATCCGAAGGGGGAAGGTTGGGTTTTTTGAGGAGAGGTTTGAGCATTGCCAACTTGAGTTGTCGGGAACTTGGCCTTGAGCAAGGGAACGGTTGATGATGTCTGCCACTGGCTTGGCAATGATGTCGGGGATTGAACTCAGAAGGTTTGATGGAATATGATCTAGCGGGTGAGAGGATGGTTTTATCTTCTTAAGGATGTTCGCTATTTCTAAGGTGGACGTGGGTTCAAGAGATTCGAGTGCTGCTGTGTATGTGTTGGGTTGAGGAGTTTGTGGGCTGTGGTTGCTTGCGTAGCTTGTGTGCAGAGATGGCCCTTTGAGAGGGGCTACGAGTGAGGTGATTTTGTTGTCAAAGAATTCGGCTAGTTCATTAGCTTTTTTAAGAGCTTGGTCATCTGGGATGCTAGGTCCGGGAGGTTTGGTGAGTGCTGAGACATAGGAGAAGAGGGCTCTTGAATCGAATGAGAAGTGGTGTATCTTTTTGGAGAAGAATTCTTTCTTGGTTTTGTTGATTTCGTTTCTATATGAATTGAGGCATGCTTTGTAGGTGAGGAGGGTTGTTGTGGATGGGCTTTTTCGCCATTGGTTTTCCTTGCATCTGAGCTCGTGTTTACGTGACTTCAGCTCTGTGGTGAACCATGGTTTCCTGTTGTCTTTGTCCGGATTGATAGATTTTGTTGTCATGGGACACACTTGATCTGCTATCTTGTTAGTTATGTTAATCCATGAAGATGTTGCTGAGTTGGCGTCGGCGAGGTCCAGATTCATTAGTTCCTTGGTTAGGTGTTTACTGAGGTGATCTCCTGAGCACTGTTTCCTGACCGATATGGTGATGTTTTGATTTGTTTGGGGAGGAGATTTAAAGATCTCTAACATTGATGAGATGATACGGTGGTCGGTCCACGGTACCGCAAGGCATGTTGGGGTGGTGTGGGGATGAGAGTCCTTCGTTTATAAAGATAAGGTCTAAAGTATGACCAGCTTTGTGGGTGGGTTCTTTCACAATTTGTCTGAAGCCCATATGGTTGAGGGAGGAGAGAAGAGTTTTGCAGTTGGAGGAATGAGGTTGTACATCCACGTGGAGGTTGAAATCTCCCATCAAGATGGTCGGTTTTCCGGAGTTTAAGTGTTTTGCTGTTAGTTCTATGATTGGTGAAGGGTCTGATTCCAGAAGGCCGGGGGGGAGCGTAGATTAGTGCGATGGTCAGATGTTTAGAGTTGAATAATGCGAATTCGATATTTGCTGTGGTATTGGATGTCTGTAATGTTAAACCTAGCGTTTTTTTGGCTGCTAGGAGGAGACCTCCTCCTCTTTTCTTGCGTCTGGGTATGGACAGTATGTCGTAGGTCTGGATGGGAAGCTGGTTGATTAGGGCTGTGTCGGTGGGTTTTAACCAGGTTTCTGTGATGGCACAGATGTCCGGTTTTGAGTCGGATAGTAAGTCATTGAGTATATGCGTTTTCTTGGATATGGATTGTGCATTGAGCAGCGTGAGTGAGAAAAGGGCAAGACCAAGGCATTGGGTGACGGGTGTCAGCATGATGGGCCTGAGTCTCTGCTGGCGGTTATGGTGGGGTGTGGGGAGCTTAGGTGCTCTCCACCTTTGGTTGTGGTGGATGGGAATAGTTAGGGGGTGCATGGTGGAAGGAGGAGTGAGCATGTAGCCAGTAGGCAAGGGGAACTCTAGGCTAGTGGTATCCAGATGAGGGAGCGATTCCCTATGTGGGTCTACTACCGTGTGCGCAATAAGCAACAAAGGGTTAGGCCCACTGGAAGGGCTTTGCCTTAAATAAGCTGTGAGGCTGTGTTGGGCTTACCCAAGAAGTCGATTGGGATGGAGGCTTGGTTACTGGGCTGCTCTGCGGGGCTGCACTAAGGGGCGCACAAAGGGGCAGGCCCCTTTGTCGCGCTCCTTCGGCGCGCGACGCCTGGATATCGCGCCGGGATTTAAATCCCCTCCCGGTCACGTCTCTGTGACGTCATCGGGTGCGCGCCTGGATGGGGGTCAGAGCTCGCGGATCGGAGCTTGTGCGCTGAGGTAAGTAATCTTTTTTGGCCTCGTGGCCGGCGGTGGGCTGTCGGTGGTAGGGCGAGCGTTACAGGCCTTACCCCGATAGGTCCCGGCGCCGGCTGCGCGGCCCTGGCTCCCAGCTCCTACGTCGCGGGCGTCGGTGGATGGAGACGCGTGGTCGGCTGGAGGCCGTGAAGAGAGCGCCTGGAGATCGCGCCGGGATTTAAATCCCCTCCCGGTCGCATCTCTGTGACGTCATCGGGTGCGCGCCTGGATGGGGGTCGGAGCTCGCGGATCGGAGCTTGTGCGCTGAGGTAAGTAATCTTTTTTGGTCTCGTGGCCGGCGGTGGGCTGTCGGTGGTAGGGCGAGCGTTACAGGCTAAGTGAGTTAGCCAGATAAGACGCATCTGGCTAAATCACAAGGGATATTCAGCAGAACAGCTATGCTGTTGAATATCCCTGAATAAATCGCTAGTTAGATGTATAAGTTTTATCTGGCTAACATTAGACCTGCTATTTAGCAGATCTAACTTATCTGTTTAACATACCCAAATAAGTTTGAATATCATCACCTATTTGGCTCTGTTAACTAGATAAGTAGTTCCTCCCCAAAAAACAACTATTTCCTGCTCATCACTTAGTTGGACAAGTCGTTACTTATCCAGCTAAATGACACTGAATATCGACCTTCAGATTTTCTTATAGATGGAGGAACATATCTTGTGGACGATCGAATATAACCTACTTAAGATTGAGTCTTCTGTCTTGAAAACAGTTCTCCTTTTTCCCAGTCTCATTGTTCCTCCCATATCCCCAGGATGGTGCTCGGGCATATCAATGACCTGGGAAGAAACAGAGATCTCAATTGTGGCTTTTTAGATGGATGAAATAGAAAACAGGAAAACCGAATTCAGCAATTTAGAGCAACAGCAACAAAACATATATTATTACAGTAGAGATTTCTTTTTTGGGGGGGAGGGGCTAATCCCAAGAGCTGTGCTAAGGCTAAACTTTTCTCTCTGCATTTTCAGCAGAAAAAAAAATTAAATTGTGCACCCTTTGTTCCAGGAAAGGATTTTGAAAAATGCAGCAAAGACCCTTATGATGCTCACTGGCTTCTAGTAGTGGTTGCATAAACTACATTTCACCAACAATAGCTGATGGTTGCCAGCAATATGGAGGTTCATATTCAGTTGCTGTGTAGCTTGGCTAGTTAGCCAGATAAACTTATCCGGCTAATTTAGCCCATATATTAAGGAATATATCCGGCTATCTTAAAGTTAGCCGGATAAGTTTATCTGGCTAACTCAACTCCTGCTAGCTAACCCTAGAACGCTTCTAACCTATCTGTCGAAATTCTAGCTGGCTAACTTATCTGGCTAGAATTTAGCCGGATAAATGCCCCAAACTTTATTTAGCTGGATAACTTCTGAACTATCCAGCTAAATGCTTTTGAATATGAACCTCTATGGAAACTGACATTTTACTTTACCGAATGTATTCACCCCTTTGAAAGTATGTAGCAGCACCTTTCCAGACCAAACAGGCCTCTTCTTCAGACCCCCATTTAGATTTACCGTATTTTTCGCTCCCTAAGACGCACCTGACCATAAGATGCACCTAGGATTCAGAGGGGGGGAAATTAAAAAAAAAAAAATATGGTGTGCTAAACCGGCTCTGTTCCCAGGTGTCTGTGCGTCTTATGGAGCAAATTAGGGGAGTGCATAACTTTTTTTTTTTCTCCCCATTTTGTTTTCGGGTCTGGGGAGGGCCATTTCGGACCACTCCCAGATCAGAAAACTTTTATCTTTCTCTGGGAACCCCCCAAAAAAAACCCCATCCCAACCCTTTAAATTAATTAACAACCCCCCACCCTCCTGACCCCCCTCCAAGACCTGCCAAATTAAGTTACTACAACCCCCCACCCTCCTGACCCCCCCCCCAAGATCTGCCAAAAGTCCCTGGTGGTCCAGCAGGGGTCCAGGAGCAGTCCGGGAGCGATCTCCTGGGCTTGGGCCGTTGGCTGCCAGTAATCAAAATGACACCGACGGCCCTTTGCCCTTACTATGTATCAGGGGCTACCGCTGCCATTGGTCGGCCACAGTCCACTCCCTTCCACTGAGAAAATTGTCCATTTAATCCTACTCTCTTTTTCCTGTCTTTTAGCCAGTTTGCAATCCACGAATGGACATCGCCACCTATCCCATGACTTTTTACTTTTCCTAGAAGCCTCTCATGAGGAACTTTGTCAAACGCCTTCTGAAAATCCAAGTATACTACATCTACCGGTTCACCTTTATCCACATGTTTATTAACTCCTTCAAAAAGGGGAAGCAGACTTGCCCTGGGTAAAGCCATGCTGACTTTGTTCCATTAAACCATGTCTTTCTATATGTTCTGTGATTTTGATGTTTAGAACACTTTCCACTATTTTTCCTGGAACTGAAGTCAGGCTAATTGGTCTGTAGTTTCCCGGATCGCCCCTGGAGCCCTTTTTAAATATTGGGGTTACATTTGCTATCCTCCAGTCTTCAGGTACAATGGATGATTTTAATGATAGGTTACAAATTTTTACTAATAGGTCTGAAATTTCATTTTTTAGTTCCTTCAAAACTCTGGGGTGTATACCATCCGGTCCAGGTGATTTACTACTCTTCAGTTTGTCAATCAGGCCTACCACATCTTCTAGGCTCACCATGATTTGATTCAGTCCATCTGAATCATTACCCATGAAAACCTTCTCCATTACGGGTACCTCCCCAACATCCTCTTCAGTAAACACCGAAGCAAAGAAATCATTTAATCTTTCCGCGATGGCCTTATCTTCTCTAAGTGCCCCTTTAACCCTTCGATCATCTAACGGTCCAACTGACTCCCTCACAGGCTTTCTGCTTCGGATATATTTTAAAAAGTTTTTACTGTGAGTTTTTGCCTCTACAGCCAACTTCTTTTCAAATTCTCTCTTAGCCTGTCTTATCAATGTCTTACATTTAACTTGCCAACATTTATGCTTTATCCTATTTTCTTCTGTTGGATCCTTCCAATTTTTGGCTAAAATAGCTTCTTTCACCTCCCCTTTTAACCATGCCGGTACTCCTTTTGCCTTCTTTCCACCTTTCTTAATGTGTGGAATACATCTAGACTGTGCTGCTCCTTTCAGTTTTTTTCTAACAATTTTCTCATTTTATCAAAGTTTCCCTTTTGAAAATTTAGCACGAGAGCCTTGGATTTGCACACTGTTCCTCTTCCAGTCATTAAATCAAATTTGATCATATTATGATCACTATTGCCAAGCGGCCCCACCACCGTTACCTCTCTCACCAAGTCCTGTGCTTCACTGAAAATTAGATCTAAAATTGCTCCCTCTCTCGTCAGTTTCTGAACCAATTGCTCCATAAAGCTATAATTTATTCCATCCAGGAAAGTTATCTCTCTAGCGTGTCCTGATGATACATTTACCCAGTCAATATTGGGGTAATTGAAGTCTAGACATGAAGCAACGTGCCTTGCACATCAGAAAATATCCACGTATACAACGTGCAAGGAAATGGTAAATCAAGTCCACCTTCAAGTTATAATATTTTTTATTTGAATTTTCTCAGTGTTGTTAATGGCAACTCCATATATCTTCAACAACAGTCATTGAAACAACAGTCATTTAAAGTCCCCCGACACGGTCCGTGTTTCGCGGTAGCTGCATCGGGAGGGACCCACAATCAATATCATCTTGTATATGCATCATGGAGCGCTCCATGATGCATATGCATCATGGAGCATATACATCATGGAGCTCCATGATGCATATGCATCATGGAGCGCTCCATGATGCATATACAAGATGATATTGATTGTGGGTCCCTCCCGATGCAGCTACCGCGAAACACGGACCGTGTCGGGGGACTTTAAATGACTGTTGTTTCAATGACTGTTGTTGAAGATATATGGAGTTGCCATTAACAACACTGAGAAAATTCAAATAAAAAATATTATAACTTGAAGGTGGACTTGATTTACCATTTCCTTGCACGTTGTATACGTGGGTAATTGAAGTCTCCCATTATTACTGCACTACTAATTTGGTTAGCTTCCTTAATTTCTCTTAGCATTTCACTGTCCGCCTCACCATCTTGACCAGGTGGACGGTAGTATACCCCTATCACTATAGGGGTCCCCGACACACAAGGGATTTCTACCCATAAAGATTCAATTTTGTATTTAGTCTCATGCAGGATGATTATCCTGTTGGACTCTATGCCATCCCGGACATAAAGCGCCACTCCTCCTCCCGGGTGCTCCTCTCTGTCATTGCGATATAATTTGTACCCTGGTATAACACTGTCCCATTGGTTATCCTCTTTCCACCATGTGTCTGAGATGCCAATTAAGTCTATGTCATCATTCACTGCTATACATTCTAATTCTCCCATCTTACTTCTTAAGACTTCTGGCATTAGCATACAAACATTTCAAAGTTTGTTTTTTGTTTGTATTTTCTTCTGCTTTTTAATTGATGGGGATAAGTTAGAATTTTTTAGCTCAGGTGAGTTTTTAGTTAAGGCACTTGGACTATTTTTCTAATTATTGGAACCTCACTGTCGGGATGCCCTAATTCTAATGCATCATTAGTATCCTTTGAAGATACCTCTCTCCGAACCATGCGCTGCTGAGCGACTGTCAGCTTTCCCCTTTGTTCTAGTTTAAAAGCTGCTCTATCTCCTTTTTAAAGGTTAGCGCAGGCAGTCTGGTTCCACCCTGGTTAAGGTGGAGCCCATCCCTTCGGAAGAGACTCCCCCTTCCCCAAAAGGTTCCCCAGTTCCTAACAAAACTGAATCCCTCTTCCTTGCACCATCGTCTCATCCACGCATTGAGACTCCGGAGCTCTGTCTGCCTCTGGTGACCTGAGCGTGGAACAGGAAGCATTTCATAGAATGCTACCCTGGAGGTTCTGGATTTAAGCTTTCTACCTAAGAGCCTAAATTTGGCTTCCAGAACCTCCCTCCCACATTTTCCTATGTCGTTGGTGCCCACATGTACCACGACAGCTGGCTCCTCCCCAGCACTGTCTAAAATCCTATCTAGGTGACGCGTGAAGTCCGCCACCTTCGCACCAGGTAGGCATATTACCAGGCGATCCTCATGCCCACCTGCCACCCAGCTATCTACATTCCTAATAATCGAATCACCAACTATGACGGCCGACCTCACCCTTCCCTCCTGGGCAGTAGGCCTTGGGGAGAAATCCTCAGTGCGAAAGGACAATGCATCACCTGGAGAGCAGGTCCTTGCTACAGGATCCTTTCCTGCTGCACCTGGTTGGTGCTCTCCCATCATGAGACCTTCTTCCTCCAAGGCAGCACCAGGGCTGCCAGTCTGAAGTTGGGACTTGACTACTATGTCCCTGAAGGTCTCATCTATATACCTCTTTGTCTGCCTCAGCTCCTCCAGGTCTGCCACTCTAGCCTCCAGAGATCGGACTCGTTCTCTGAGAGCCAGGAGCTCTTTGCATCGCATGCACATGTACAACTTCTCACCGGTGGGTAAAAAATCATACATGTGACACTCTATGCAAAAGACTGGGAAGCCCCCCTCTTGCTGCTGGACTGCTGCCTTCATCTCAATTTTGATCAGTTCCTAGTTAAGTTTTAGGTTGCTATGGGAGTAGGAATGTGTCTAACGTCCTTTAAATGTATTAGTGAATTCACTATGTGTCTGGTAGTGGCCTACCGGGGTCCGATCGAATTCTCAATAAAGTTTTTGTTGATGGTTTTTTTTTGGTGAAAGTGGCACCTGCCTATAAATTAAGGGATGAGCTAGGGGTGGGTGGGCGAGGGGTGGGAGGGTTGGGAAATACAAACAGTCTAACTTCAGTTAGTCAGCCAGAGTGACTCACTGCTCTCTTGATTAACAAATGCTGGTCCCTATTCAAACCCAATCATACTACCTCAACACCTTGGACGGGATACGGAACTGGAACTCAAGCACCAAGGAACCAGGAGAAACTGAGGGTGCCTGAGCAGAGGAAGGCCGAAGCCTTAATAGTCCACGTCCAGAGGATAGAGACAGTCACTGTCAAACTGGAATTACGATTGGCAGCACTAAGATGGTGTAGCAAACAACATGGAACTCTGGACTTGAGAAAGTCTGAAACGTAGTAGTCTGTAGCTAGGGTCAAGGCACGGAGAAGACAGGCGTGGTCGGACAAAGAAATGGTCAAGGCATGGAGAAGGCAGGCGTAGTCGGACAAAGCAATGGTCAAGGCACGGAGAAGGCAGGTGTAGTCAGATGAAGCAAAGGTCAGGCTTGGAGAAGGCAGGCATAGTTGGGCAAAGAGGAGATCAGGCTTGGAGAAGGCAGGTATAGTCGAACGAAGCCGAGGTCAGGCTTGGAGAAGGCAGGAGTAGTCAGGCAAAGCAGCGATCAGGCTTGGAGAAGGCAGGCGTAGTCAGATGAAGCAGAGGTAAAACCAGCAAGTCGCTCAGCACACAAAGACAAGATGAACACAGGAACCAGGAAACGAAGACACAGGAACATGATCAGGAGACACGGAGTAGCAACGAGTACTTGGAAACCAGGGACAGGCAAACCAAGGAGACCTGTTGCAAAGGCAAAGCTTCTGTGGAAAACCAAAGTATTTATATGGTGCAGGACGTGACGTCATTATCCGGGTCTGCGGCCTGGTTCCCACCGCGGGCCCTTTAAATGTATCAAGGTGGCACGTGCGTGCACCTAGAGGGAGGCGCGGCGCTACTGGAGGCGTCTCTCCACGGCCCATGCAGAGAGACTTGATGGACGGAGGCGTCCCGGCTGGAGGCCCCAGGATGCGATGCAAGGCTGGAGGCGCTGGTGGACGCCCGAGGTTGGGGCTGGCGGCCCACCGCTGCCAGCGACGAAGAGCTGGGTCCTGCAGGTTGCGCAGCAAGGTACGAAGGCCGCACCGCGGGGTTGCCACGGGTGGCGAGCATAACACTTAGCTCCACCAAACAAAACAAACAGATGATCAGATCATCTGAAAGAATTGGTGACCTTCAAATAGCGCAACAGGACGCACCATACATCCAAGAGATGGAGATCCCTACCCATCGAAGGATCACAAGACCAGTCCAGAAACACCAGCAACTCCACAGTCTGAATCACGTGAAAAGCAGAGACCACTTGAGGAAGAAACGAAGGCACCATATATAAAGAAACCTTGTCAGTAGAGATCTGCAGGAAAGAGTCACGGCAAGAAAGGGCTTGTAAATCTGAAATTCTCCTGGCCGAGCAAATGGCAACCAAAAAGACAGACTTCAAGGTAAGGACCTTTAAAGACCTTTAAAGGTTCAAAGGGAGTCTCACAGAGAACCTTTAACACCAAATTGAGATTCCACTCCGGATATATGCTCCGTAGAAGAGGATGGGAATGCTTAATGCCCTTCAGGAAATGCACAACGTCGGGACGAGAGGCCAAAGCTTGCCCTGTACCTTCCTTCTGAGACAATCCAGGGCACAGACCTGGACTCGAAGCAAACTATAAGCCAAACCCTTGAACAAGCCCTGCTGTAAAAAGGCCAAAATGTGCGGGACTGAAACCAGCAGCCAATCTAAACTCTGTTGACCACACCAGGTCTCAAAAACCTTCCACACCCTAGAATAAGCAATGGAAGTAGCAGGACGTCTCGCCTGAAGAAGGGTAGCAATAACTGGCTCCGAATAACCTTTCAGGCACCACCGCCACCTCTCAAAATCCAGGCCGCAAGACAGAAACGATCCGCCTGATCCGAAAATATGGGTCCTTGGGGAAGCAACCCCTCAAGAGAGGCAGTCGCAAAGGCTCGTCCACTGCCAGATGTACCAGATTGGCAAACTATGGATGTCGCAGTTACTCCGGCGCCACCAGAACCACTGAACCTGGATGAGCTTCTATACGCCTGAGCACTTGCGCTGTGAAGGGCCACGGAGGGAACATAAGAACATAAGAAATTGCCATGCTGGGTCAGACCAAGGGTCCATCAAGCCCAGCATCCTGTTTCCAACAGAGGCCAAACCAGGCCACAAGAACCTGGCAATTACCCAAACACCTAGAAGATCCCATGCTACTGATGCAATTAATAGCAGTGACTATTCCCTAAGTAAACTTGATTAATAGCAGTTAATGGACTTCTCTTCCAAGAACTTATCCAAACCTTTTTTGAACCCAGCTACACTAACTGCACTAACCACATCCTCTGGCAACAAATTCCAGAGATTTATTGTGCGTTGAGTGAAAAAGAATTTTCTCCGATTAGTCTTAAATGTGCTACTTGCTAACTTCATGGAATGCCCCCTAGTCCTTCTATTATTCGAAAGTGTAAATAACCGAGTCACATCTACTCGTTCAAGACCTCTCATGATCTTAAAGACCTCTATGATATCCCCCCTCAGCCGTCTCTTCTCCAAGCTGAACAGCCCTAACCTCTTCAGCCTTTCCTCATAGGGGAGCTGTTCCATCCCCTTTATCATTTTGGTTGCCCTTCTCTGTACCTTCTCCATTGCAACTATATCTTTTTTGAGATACGGCGACCAGAATTGTACACAGTATTCAAGGTGTGGTCTCACCATGGAGCGATATAGAGGCATTATGACATTTTCCGTTTTATTAACCATTCCCTTCCTAATAATTCCTAACATTTTATTTGCTTTTTTGACTGCTGCAGCACACTGAGCTGACGATTTCAATGTATTATCTACTATGACGCCTAGATCTCTTTCTTGGGTGGTAGCTCCTAATATGGAACCTAACATCGTGTAACTACAGCTAGGGTTATTTTTCCCTATATGCAACACCTTGCACTTGTCCACATTAAATTTCATCTGCCATTTGGATGCCCAATCTTCCAGTCTTGCAAGGTCCTCCTGTAATGTATCACAGTCTGCTTGTGATTTAACTACTCTGAATAATTTTGTATCATCTGCAAATTTGATAACATCACTCATCGTATTCCTTTCCAGATCATTGATATATATATTGAAAAGCACCGGTCCAAGTACAGATCCCTGAGGCACTCCACTGTTTACCCTTTTCCACTGAGAAAATTGACCATTTAGTCCTACTCTCTGTTTCCTGTCTTTTAACCAGTTTGTAATCCACGAAAGGACATCGCCTCCTATCCCATGACTTTTTAGTTTTCGTAGAAGCCTCTCATGAGGGACTTTGTCAAACGCCTTCTGAAAATCCAAATACACTACATCTACCGGTTCACCTTTATCCACATGTTTATTAACCCCTTCAAAAAAATGAAGCAGGTTTGTTAGGCAAGACTTCCCTTGGGTAAATCCATGTTGAACACGTAGAGAAGAATCCCTGTCGGCCACGGGAACACTAGAGCATCGAGGCCCACCATATAGTCTCTCACCTATGACTGAAGAACCTTTCCATCTTGGCACTGGACCGCATCACCATGAGGTCCAGCTGAGGGATCCCCCAACAGGCACAAATGTGATTACAGGCTTCTGGGGACAGTTCCCACTGCTCTGGATCCAACTGTTGTTAGCTGAGAAAGTCCACTTGAATGTTGTCTACTCCTGCGATGTGAGAGACCGCAATGTCCTCAAGATGAAGTTCCGTTTACACCTCTACCATCTGCTGGAGGCAGAGAAATACAGGTGGCACTCTTGGATAAGTAGCAGTGTCCCAAATCTTTGTCCTATGCCTCCATCTGCTGGTAGGGATGAATAAACCCACTTGTCTAGACTGATCTGGGTATGTTCAGGAATATGCCTATCGCAAGCCATAGTCATCCTAAATGGATTACAATACAAAATAAATATTAAATCCATTGGAACAAGTTAAAACATTTACAAAATTCCTGTCTAAATAAAACACAAATGAAATGTCATAAAATGCTTGCAAAAAAAAATAAATAAAAAAGGCTTTTAACAGTTTATGAAATACTTTGTAATCCACATTTAACCTAATCTCTGAAGGTAAAGCATTCCAACACACATTTAAGCTAGATCTCCTATGATAAACAAAGCCCATGTGGGCTCGTGAAATAAGAGATGGCAAGGCATATTTTAATCTGTTTGTGATGACTTTTGCATAAATTGGTATGTCTTGATTTAACAAACAAATAGCTCTTTCTGAGCCTAGATTAGTCAAATCTTGACCCAGTTTAAGAATTTATGTAATTACAGCTCCCTGCATAGACTGTGGCACTAACTTCTGATTAATCATTTCAAGAAAAAGACACTTTAAAGGCTCAGAGACTTTGGGAACACATGATTTTGTATAATTCTGCATTTAACCCATCCAGGCCTGAAGATTTGATATGAGGAAGGGATCAAATCACTAGTATAATTTCTTTTAAAGTAATGGAGGCATTAAGTTTATATATTGTAGATGGAGCTGTGACAACTGGACAAGTATTCCACCTTCCATACATTTTTCCCTTAGCCTATGTTCTTGTTTTAAGTATGTATAAAAGTTTCTAAAAGTGATGGAATGTGTCACAAATTTAATTTGCAGAATTCAATACTTTTCCATTCAAACCCTTTACAATGGGAATACATTTAGAACCTGAATGTGTTTTGATAAAATGAGAAAGACGTTCTCAGATTTGTTTCCATATATGACAAATGTCATGATCCTGGTTGCTGTATGCCCCTCCTGCCTACACGAGTTGTCAGTGGACTGCAGTATCAGCTGCGAAGGTTTGCGAGGTAGCTCTGCCACACCTTAAAAGCCTACCTCATCCATAGCCTAGGGCCTCATCATCCAGTCTCCTTGCTGTGGCCACCCCTGTGCTTTATTCTTCCCTTGCCTTGCTCCTGTTCTCCGTGTGGCCTGAAGAATCCTCCTTGCCTTGCCAAGTACCTGTTTTCAGTGTTGCCTGATAGAGGCCTTCTTACTACTACTACTACGACTACTACTACTTCTACTACTTAACATTTCTATAGTGCTACATGATATATTCAATGCCATACAAACATGCAAAAAGACAGTAGTCCCTGCTCAATAGAGCTCACAATCTGATAAGAAAAACATAAAGGACAAGAGACTTGGGGTATTTCATAAAGCAAGACAATGGTTAAAATGAAAAGAAAGTTAGTTAACTTGTCTTGTCTAGTATCTATTTCCCGTCTGTGTGACCTCCCAGTGGCCCTCCTGCCTGTTCCTGTGTGGCCTCTCAGTGACCCTCCTGCCTGTTCGGCCTCCCAGTGGCCCTCCTGCCTGTTCCTGTTCGGCCTCCCAGTCGCCCTCCTGCCTGATTCTGTTCGGCCTTTCATGCATTCTGTTTCTGATTTTGCTCTGTCCCTGGTGTCTTACTTGCCCCGCCCTGCTTTGCCTTGTTCCTGTCCTTGTCCCTCTAGTGTCTGCAAAACAGGCAGGGTCTGTTCCAGAACAGGCACCCTGTTCCAGAATTGCTGTGCCCTGTACTCTGTCTCTGCATTGTTCCAGTTCCTGTTTCCTTGTCTGCCCTGTTTCCCACCATGCTCCGCCCCTACTCTTCACCTGCCCAGCTTACTGCTTGCCCTGCGTCTCCTTGCCTTCGGACTAACTTCTTGTTTCTGACCCAGGCTGATTTTCGACATTGCCTCTGCTTGAACTCTGCCTGCCCTGACCACTGCCTGCCTTTGTCTCTGCCTGAATCCCTGCCCCCAATTACCTTGCCAGAGAAGTCCTTCTGGCCACCAGAACCTGTGGGCTCAACCCAAGGGGGAGGTGGTTGGATAAGCTGAAGACCCTGCCTGTTCTGCTCCTGCTTGGGGATTTATCTTTAACCAGTCTGCACAACCCTGACAAAAAAAAATATCTGTGCTTCAAAGTTTGCAAGAATGACTGTGTCCTTTGCTGTAACAGTGCAACTCAATAAACATCTTCCTTGCTACCTCTGAATTCTCATTCATCTTTTGCTTAAATTTAATTGCCTCCCTAGTTCTATAATTTTCTTGCTAATTTTCTTACGTCTAGAAATAATGTAACTAATAATCTTGCCTCTCAAAACCGCCTTGGCAGTTTCCCAATAAACAATGGTTTTGATTGCATGTTGTAAATTATGACAAGACAGAGCTTCCACTTTTGAATAATAAGTTCTTTGAATTCTTTATCTGTACTAAACCACAAGGGCATTCACCAAAGTCTATCTCCAACAAGTGAAAGCCCAGTTTCAATGGCACACGAAATGGGAGAAAGATCTGAAATAATTAAAGCTTCAATATTCATCTCTTTAATTCTAGAAAACAAGGATTCAGAAACTAGTATATAATCAGTTTGTGACTATTTTCCATGAGCTCTAGATAAATGAGTAAAGTTCCATCTCATAGGACTATGTAATCTCCAAAAATCTAGAATCTCAGATTGCTTTGTTAGACTTTACATTAGTCCTTTATGTCTTCCTCTCCAGCACAAACACTTTGCTCCACCAAGTCAATACTCTTGCCCACATCAGCAAGCACCGTACTAAGGCTGCCAAATTTGGCATGAATTTTACAGTCACTTTTTAATGCTGCAACAACTGCATGAGTTACCTTCTCTGTCAAGGCCTCATCCAAGTCTCTTTGTACAGTGGTGTCATCTCTGTCATTGGCCATCTTTATTTCTCCCTGACGTAGCTTATCTTTATCATTTTTTGTAGTTTTCATAGTCATTCCAGCCTCGTTTCTCGGTTTTAAAAGCACAGTGATCACAAAGGGCTGTATCATGAATAACGTCCAGGAAGGATTCTGAGATCAGATACAGTAAAGAATTATGGGGTGGCACCTGAAGCTCCATAGCCGCCCAATCGCTCAAGCTCACCACATCATGTGACCCTGCGGCCTGTTGCAACCGTCCCTTCCTGACAGCTTCACTCTGCCTACCTTTCTTTCTTTGCACCTCCTCTCGCTATGGATGGATGCCTGGCTGCTGCGGCGTCTGCCTGCCGTCCTCTCTGGCGTCCCCGGACCAGCTTGGGCGCTGCCTTCCGCCATGCTCCACTGGTACCTTAGGGCGCACACGCGACACAGCACTCACTCTTATTTCCTACTTGGCACGAACCTCAGGGGCGTCCCCCTGTGATGACATCATGCTGCCCGGATATTTAGCAAGTTAGCAAGGAGATTCTTACGGATGGGATTCGCTCTCTGTACCCAGCTACTCTACCTCTCCAATCTTCCATTGGACTCTTAATGCTAAAGGGGTACCCGTTCCTCGGGGACCTCACTTGCTTTTCAGGTCGCAATCAGGAAACCGGTACTCGTTCCTCGAGGGCCCATGTTCCCTGACACACTGCCTGCTCCTACCTTCTCTTCTGCCTGGAAGGATTCGCTATCTTCAACACCTGTGAGTACTACCATCTTCACCTCAGAGCTGTTCCCTGGAACAAGGTACTTGCTCCTCGAGGGCCTGCGTCCATTACAGCCCTAGTGCCATCTCCTACGTGGAACTGCTGTGTGAGTACATTACCTTCAAGCCTCTCAGCTCTCAGGTACTTGCTCCTCGAGGGCCTGCTTTCCCTATCCTGGGGTTCTCCATACTGGGGCTTTGTGCATATTCTACTGTACTCATTATTCTCAGTTCTTTCCACTACAGCACTGCTACCGGAGGAGTCACTGTTACAGTGCCTGAGGGAAACTAGCCCAGCCGGGCTACTTTTGCTGCTCACTACTGCCACCTCTGGTGGCTTCATCACATTGTCTAATAAAAGATCAATCTCTGTCAGGCTGATACAGTCCAATAGCACTGTTAGCCTGCTATTGGACACGCGTTTTCCCTTACCCCTTATTCAGTAAGGGGAGGAAAATGCACGTCCAACCCGCGGCACCTAATAGCGCCCTCAACATGCAAATGCATGTTGATGGCCCTATTAGGTATGCGCGCGGGATACAGAAAGTAAAATGTGCAGCCAAGCCACACATTTTACTTTCAGAAATTAGCACCGACCCAAAGGTAGGCGCTAATTTCTTCCGGCACCGGGAAAGTGCACAGAAAAGCAGTAAAAACTGCTTCTCTGTGCACCCTCCGACTTAATATCTTGGCGATATTAAGTCGGAGGTCCCGATGAGTGAAAAAAGTTTAAAAAAAAAATTGAATTCGGCCCGCGGCTGTCGGGCCGAAAACCGGATGCTCAATTTTGCCGGCGTCCGGTTTCCGAGCCCGTGGCTGTCAGCGGGCTCGAGAACCGACGCCGGCAAAATTGAGCGTCGGCTGTCAAACCCGCTGACAGCCGCCACTCCGGGCTAAAAGGAGGCGCTAGGGACGCGCTAGTGTCCCTAGCGCCTCCTTTTCCCCGTTTCTACCGCAGCACCTCATTTGAATACTAAATCATGCACACCGGCGAGGGGCCGGTGCGTGCACCGGGAGAGCGGGCGCTCGTCCGCTCTCCCGCAGACTTTACTGAATCGGCCTGTGTGTTTGTGTGTCCTAAGCTGAGCCTGACCTGTGGCCCCTCACGGGACTTCCCCCTGTGGGCATGGTCAGCTGCCACAGTGTCCAAGGGTCCACCCAAACCTCACTAATTATAACACGGCCGAAGGTTAATTTGGGTGGGGGAGGGGGTAGCTTAGTAAAATTCCTAAAATGGAGCATCTCCTTATTTTCACAGCATCCAGAACTTGCATACTAAGCAAGCAAATACCAAGCTGACTTGACGAAGGAGCGATATCCCATGAAGGGTCAAACTTCTATGGCTGGTAGCTGAGACACACTCGGGCCGATGCAATATGCCGAGTGCACTCTTAACGAGCAGTTACACGCGGGTAAAATAGGCGCATTACTCGCATCTAACGCGGAGTGAATGGGATAGCGTTCATTACATGCAAATGCATGTGAATGAGCCTATTACTCATTCACTCCCAATGCAAAAAGATAAATGTGCATCGCAGACAGCAGCCGCAGCAGGTCACGCTAGGAAGGAGGTGCTAAGGTCGCGCATGCGACTCTAGCGCGACCCCCTAATTTAAATATTGCATGGCAGCCCCCCTTTCAGGCACAATGCGCGCGTTAAGAGAGCGGGCGCTGACTGTTCAGCGCCCGCTTTCTACGCGCCTTTATTGCATCGGCCCATTTATAGCAGTGTAGATGAGAATAATTGGACAGAATGAGTGGGTTAGTTGGCTATCTGCCATCATCTACATTACAGAGTATTACTATGAATGCCAGATTCTGCTGGGTGTTATGCCATGTGATCAGAGATTTTCTTCATGTTAAAATCCATTGTTTTATTTCTTAGCTTGTCCAAAGCAATGATGATCTCTAATTAAAAGAAATTCTAATCAAGCAAAAGTTGTCTATTGTTCCTTTTTCTGCAATGGTTTTCATACATTCAAAACAAGTACAACAGCTATGCGGCAGCTTGTTTCTTTTTGGCAAACCCCAGGCTTTACTAAAGTGATTTTATTATTTTCAACAACTGAACAGGACCCCACTGGAGAAAGAATACATTTGCTGAAAAATGTATAGACCTTGTCCTTTAGGGAAAATCTATTTCTCATCAAGTGAAAGAAAAATAATGAAATTTTCAATATGTTTTTAACTTTCTGAAATGAAATATGAACATAAAGAGTAAAATATTTTATTTCACTGTCAGCTTACTGAATAGCTATCATACACATGGAGAATGTTCTCTGACAGTAGTGACAACTGGCCAGATTGCAAATTAAACTTCAAAGCACAGGAACCAGACAGGTGCATGATTGCATATCTTTAAATTCTGAAGCACAAAATCAAGGGCTGGGAAAGTGAACTGAATGGTCTAGGCATCAGTTCATACTATGAGGATTCCAAATATCAGATCACCAAGGTCAGGAAAGCAAAAGGAGTCGTACTTGAGAGATGACTCCTTCATCAGCTCAGAAAGGTGCTCCATGGTACAATGATTCACTCTGAACTTAGAGGAAGACAAGACCTTAACAGGCAATCTTACATTTCAAGGTCTAAAAGTCATTTTTGTCCCTGAGCTGAGTACATAAACTATTCAGTGCAAATACCCTGCCAATTCCTGGCAAATGCTGGGAAGCTGTAAGCACAACACTTGTTCCCACTGATCTCAACAGTAGGGGTTATCACTATTACAATGGCTCCCTAGTTCTTTGTGTTTGAAGTAAGAAAAATGCATTTTTTTTTTTAAACTCTTATTTTCAACAAAAACAGTTATTACAAACATATAAGGGAGATATTTTCCCCTTTTCAATCAAGTTCTATCAAATCAAATGTACATTAATGCTCAAAGCAAAAACGATTATTAGTTTAGTGGTTAGAACAGCGGAAACCAGGGTTCAAATCCCGCTGTCGCTCCTTGTGACTTTGGGCAAGTCACTTTACTCTCCATTGCCTCAGGTACAAAGCCCTGTGGGGATAGGGAAATACCTTTAGTACCTGAATGTAATCCACTTTGATGTACACTTTGAAGTGCCAAAAAGCGAAATACAAAAATCTAAATAAAATAAAATGTACCTAACCAGTACATGCCAAAGTCCTATAGTTCCGGGGCAGAAGTGTCCCTTACTGAAGGAAGGGCAAAGCAACCGCACTACGGGGTTTCAAGCCAACAGCACATACCAACAGAAAATGGCTATAAAAAGGCCGATAAGCTGCCAACTCGTTGTGCCCAATAAGGTAACCAAATCTTGTCATAAACAACCATTTGGTGGCAAAGCATGTAAGTAAGCTTCTCTATTAAAGCAATTTCATGCACCAGTCTAAGCCAGCAGGCCATGTAAGAACACATTTCCAAAGCATGGCAATCATGAACTTACCAGCATCTATCAAATGATCAGCAAGTATGTGAGCTCCCCACCGCCCCAAAAGGCAGAGTAGTGGCGAGAGCACAACATCCCTACCTATGATGCAGATCTCGTGTGGCTGCGCATCTCCAGCCCAATCTGTTTCCAGAGCCCCTCCACAAACCTCTCCACAACCTCTTCAACAAAGATGTGATGCTCCCGCCCAAAAATCTAAAGTAGTAGGCTGGAAATCGATATACTCTATGGAGAAGTTCAACCAATATTTCCACCCGCCTACTGCAGAGTGACACCCTGTGGGCTGCTTTCCAGATGGTTTTCCATTCATCAGTGCTCAAGTCTACATGAAAATCTCTATTCCAGTGTGCCACTAGGCTTAAGGGAGGATGCCACTTTATCTGACACTCTAATATTACTTTATATAACTCCGAGATCCCCATTTTAGGAACATCTTCTTGAATAAACACCCTCTCCATGGAGTTGTGAACCCATGGTTCCCACCCTCTTCTCATGTATTCATCCAGCTCCTCCACCAAGCAGAAAAGTTCAAATTCCCTTGAAACTCATACTGAAAGGACTGCATTTGAACACCAACCTCCTCCCATAACTGTCCCAAGAACTTCAGGCCTAGCTTCCACCAATTCATTGCTACCCTATGAAATGTGGTAGCTGACAGCTGGGGATTACGCCGTATGGGCACAGTTCCTGATAGAATTTGCGAAATAAACCTGATGAGGTAGATTTTAAAAGCCGTGTGCATGCAAGAAGAGCCACATACATGTGTAAGTGGGTTGCATGGGAGCTATGCAAATTTTAAATAGTCAGGAAAAGCACGCATACATTGATAAACGTGTGCACAGAAAAAGCGGGTGGAAAAGGGTCAGGGTATTCCAGAGGTGGGGGCCAGCACACATAACTCCTAATTTTCCTCAGCCAGCACCTGTATGTTACATGTGCCACTTTCCTAGGTGCAAGAGTCAGGGGAGAGGGAGGGAAGGAAGGATGGAGGGAGGGAGGAAGAAACTCTTTATAAGGTTCATTCTGATACTGTATATATGGACCATTGTAAGGGGGCACTGATTTGGGGTGAGTTTTTGGGAGGTGGGTTGCAAAATTGACATCATTAAATAATTATAGAGCTTATAAGTGATGAAAATTCTAACAAGAGGAGTTGATTTGTACAGTGCAGTCTCTGCTAGCTACAGTCTACAAATCAATTCCTTTTTATCACTTATAAGGTCTAAAATTCTTTAATGATGTCAATTTTACAATGGATACCTCTGAATGTGTCTGTAACACTAGCCCCCCCTAACCCCAACCCACCTCCCGAAAACTCACCCCAAATCAAACTGCCCCCCTTACAATGGTCCATATTGTTATGCTCAGGCTTGTGAACCCTTGGACCGACGGGAGGATGGTATACCTTAGGAGGTGACGTCGAAGAAGCCAACTGCATCTTCGCCATTGGAAGCCCGCAGTCCCCCCCGGGAGGAGCCCGTAGGGACCCGGGCCGCTAGGACTTTGGTGGACCTTTGAGAGGTCAAGGAGTTGTGAGGTCGGTACAAGGGCCAACTGGAGCTTCACCCCTGGAAGCCCGTGGTCCCCCCAGGAGGGGCCCGTAGGATCCCGGGCTGCTGGGACTTAGGTGGGCCCTTGGATACGATGGTCCAGAAGAAGTCCAAGGTCAAGTGCCAGAGGGTCGTCGCAGAGGGTCTGACTGCCAGAGGGCAGTCAGAGGTCACGCACCAAGGGATCGCCGCTTGCCAGTCCAAAGTCACACACCAGGAATCACCGCTTGCCAGTCCGAAGTCACACACCAAGAATCACCGCTTGCCAATGCGAAGTCAGGAACCAAGGAATCAGTGAATCAAGACAGAAACCAAGAAGCAAGGATCTGAAGCACAAGAAGACTCACCGCAGCAAGCAGACCTGACCAACCATGGAAGTTGCCAAGTCAAGGAATGAGCAGAGGAAGTCTCCTCTGCTCTGGTTCATTAGAAACAGGTGCAGGCACTTAAAGGGACGAGGTCCCTTTAAATCCTGTGAGGAGGCACGGCCTCGTGCCTAAGATGGTGGCAGCCATCTTGGATTTCGTCCGCAGAGGAAAAGCTGCCCGATGTTGCGAGGGAGGAACAGGGACGGCTCCCAGCCCGACGGCCACCCCGGGGGCCCATGCCAGTGCGCAGGAACGACGGGGACTGGACTCTAGCAGCTTCCCCCGATGGCGGGTTGCCGTCGCAGGTTCAGGTAGGGGGCCGCGGCCGTCCGCAGAACCCAACAGTACCCCCTCTTTAGGGCACCTCCCCGGAGGCCTGGGTTTAGACGGATGGTGTCTATGGAACCGTTCAAGCAAGCCCCGGTCTAGGATGTTGGCCAATGGCTCCCAGGTGTTTTCTTCGGGGCCGAACCCCTCCCAAGCTAGCAGATACTCCCATTTCTTTCTATGCTTCCACACGTCCAACACCTCTCGGACCTGACAGGTGAGGTCGTCTTCGGAGGCGAAAGGTTGGGGAGTCGGAGGCATACTGGAAGGCCAAGATAACACCAGGGGCTTCAAAAGGGAGGCGTGGAACGCATTGTGGATCTTGAGCGAAGGCGGTAATTGAAGCTGATACGATACTGCACCAATCCGACGAAGGATGGGAAATGGACCAATAAATTGAGGGGCCCGTCGTGCTGATGGCAGCTTCAGGCGAATAAATTGGGTGCTCAGCCATACCTTTTGACCAGGTCTCAGAGGCGGGTACGGTCTCCGTCGCTGATCGGCATACCTTTTTGCCACCTGACTGGCTTTAATCAGTGCGCGCCGTGTAGAGACCCAAAGGCAATGCAGTTCATCTGCTGAGAGTTGGGCTACCGGAGATGAGACGGAAATGGGAACTGGCAGCGGCGGGCGTGGCTGCTTCCCATAGACTATCTGGAATGGAGAGGATCCGGAAGCCATAGAAAGGTGGGAATTGAGTGCAAATTCCGCCCATGGAAGCAGACTTGCCGAGTCGTCCTGTTTCTCATTCACGTAGATGCGGATAAACTGCTTTAGGGTTTGGTTCATTCTCTATGCTAGGCCGTTGGTCTGAGGGTGTTAAGCAGACGTATAGTGCAGAGTGACGTTGAACTTCTGGCAGAGGGCCTTCCAGAATCTGGCAGTGAATTGGGGGCCTCGGTCCGAGAGAATGCTTCTTGGTGGACCATGTAGTCTAAAAATGTGCTGGACGAACAGCTGGGCCAATTGTGGTGCGGACGGCAACCCTGGGAAGGGCATGAAGGTGCCATTTTACTAAATCGATCGATGACCACCCATATGACAGTGTTCACACTGGATGGAGGCAGATCGACCACGAAGTCCGTTGCAAGATGGGTCCAGGGTTCCAAAGGCGCTGGTAATGGCTAAAGCAAGCCTGGGGTCGAGTCTGGAATCCTCTTATGACAAGCACATGACTGGCAGGACTCTACATAGGACCGGACATCCTTGTTGACCTTAGGCCACCAATAATAACGGCGAAGGGTCTGTAAGGTCTGATGTTGTCCGGGATGACCGGAGCAACGAGAGTCATGAGCCCATGCCAGAACTTGTTTCCGCAGATGCGGCGGAACAAGGGTTTTCCCGGGAGGGATGATCGTCGTGGCAGACAGCAGGACCCATGATGGCTCGATGATCAACTGGGGATCATCAGACGTCTCCGCAGTCGAAGACACGAGACAAGGCGTCGACCTTGAGATTCTTCCCGGCTGGTCTATAGCGTAGGACGAAGTTGAAGGTGAAGAATAATGCCCAACGTGCCTGTCGAGGATTGAGTCGCTGTGCCCGATGCAGGTACTCAAGAGTTTTATGGTCCGTGTAGACTGTAAACTGATGTTGTGCCCCCTCCAACCAAGGACGCCATTCTTCTAAGGCCACTTTAATGGCTAGGAGCTCTTTATCGCCAATGGCATAGTTCCGCTCTGCTGGGGAGAACTGGCAAGAGAGGAAGACACATGGGTGTAGCTTGTGGTGTTTCGAAGCCTGGCTCAGAACGGCCCCCATGCCTTCTGAGGATGCGTCCACTTCAATGACGAACGGCCGTTGCGGATCCGGGTGGTGAAGGTACGGCTGTTGCAGGAACGCCTCTTTGAGTTGGAGGAAGGCGGCCTCCGCTCCCGGAGGCCAGCTCTTGGGGTCCGCACCATTCTGGGTCAAGGCTGTCATCGGGGCAACAATGGACGCATAATGGGGAATAAAGGACCGATAATAGTTGGCGAAACCCAAAATCCGTTGGAGTGCCTTCAGTCTGGACGGTTGCGGCCATTCCCGAATGGTTTTTAGTTTCTGGGGGTCCATATGGAATCCCTCACTGGAGACAATATACCCCAGGAAGGGAAGGGACTCCCGCTCAAAAAGGCACTTTTCTAGTTTCGCATAAAGTCTGTTTTCTCTTAAACGTTGTAGTACCTGGACGACGTGCTGACGGTGAGTGGTCAGGGAATCGAGAAAATCAAAATGTCGTCAAGGTACACGACCACACACCGATACAAGAGATCGCAGAATATCTCGTTCATGGTGTTCTGAAACACAGCTGGAGCATTACAGAGCCCGAATGGCATCACTAGTTACTCATAGTGGCCGTCTCGGGTGTTGAAGGCCGTTTTCCATTCGTCTCCCTCCTTGATGCAAATCAGATTATAGGCCCCTTGGAGATCCAACTTGGTGAAGACCCTCGCACCCTGCAGACGATCGAATAGCTCGGAGATGAGAGGCAAGGGATACCGGTCCTTGACCGTTATTGCATTCAGGCCCCAGTAGTCGATGCAAGGGCGAAGGGTTCCGTCCTTCTTCCCAACGAAGTAGAACCCAGCCCCCACTGGGGACGTTGACTTGCGAATGAAGCCCCTTTCCAGATTCTCTTTGATGTACTGAGTCATGGATTGCATCTCCGCAGGCGAAAGGGCATAGATGCACCCCCGAGGAGGCTCGGTGCCAGGGAGGAGGTTGATGGCACAATCGAATGGCCAGTGAGGCGGAAGTATCTCGGCCTTTTGCTTGGAGAAGACATCCACGTACGAGGCATAAGAGGCCGGCAGGCCCTGAAGACTGGTGAGGGCGGTGGAGCATGAGACTGGAGTCACCAGTTGGAGGCAATTGTCGTGACAATTCAGCCCCCAGTGGGATAATTGCAAGGTTTTCCAATCAAACTGGGGACCGTGTTCCTGAAGCCAGGGAAGACCCAGGATGACAGGGTGTATGGAATGCTCCAAGATATGGAAGGGCAACCGCTCACGATGAAGAAGTCCAACCCTCAACTGGACGGGTTCCGTGATGTGTGTCACACGTCCCATGAGGGGTTTACCTTGGATCAATGAGATGACCAATGGAGCTGGAACACGGACCTGTGGAATCTTCAAGTGCTCCACCAGACTCTTTATAATGAAATTGCCGCCGGCACCGGAGTCTACCAGAGCTAACTTGTGGAACTAACCGTCCGCAGACGTTAGCGCCACTGGTAGGGTTAGAGGTGCAGGTGAGGTTAGGCCCAGGAAGAGACCTCCTTCAGGTCCTAGGCCCGGGAGTTTCCCAGCCGCGCCGGGTATGCGGCTATTTGATGGCCTACCGCGCTGCAGTAGAAACAGAGTCCTTCCTTAATTCGCAGCCGGCGCTCGTGTGGAAATTTTCCCACGGCCCAATTGCATGGGCTCTTTGGCCGGTGTTCGGGGGGCTCCCGAATCACCCTTGGGAGAAGGCGAGGGCCTACTTCCTGCCTTCCCTTCTGGAAGACGAAACCACATGTGACGATCCACTCAACTGGCCAAGTCTATCATGCCATTAAGATTGTCCGGGAGTACCCTCGCTGCTAGTTCATCCTGAAGGCGCGGGGTTAACCCCTTCAAGAAGATTCTGTGGAGGCAATCCTCCCTCCAGTTTAGCTCTGCGGCCAGGGTACGGAATTCTGTCGCGTACTCGGCCACTGTCCGAGTACCCTGTCGCAACCGGAGTAGTTCCGAAACAGCAGTAGGTTTACAGACAGGCTCGTCAAATGTCTGTCGAAAAGCGGACAGAAACTGGTCCAAATTTCCAAACAATGGGTCTCTCCTCTCCCATAGGTGAGAGGTCCAGATCAAGGGCTTCCCGTCGAGCAGGGACATGATGTAGCTGGTTTTTACCAGGTCGGTAGGAAATTGAGCGGGCAACAAGGAGAAACGGACCTAGCACTGGTTAAGGAATCCCCGACACAACTTCGCGTCTCCAGAGTATCGAGAGGGCGCCGGGAGCTGCGTGGGGACTACCTGCCCAAGATCGCCCAAGGCGGCCTGCACGAGGCCCTGACAAGTAGAGTGGCCCCCGGAAGCCACAGGCGGAGACAGCAGAGTGGGGATCATGGGCCCTAACATGCCTCGAGCGTTGGTTCAGGCTCTCCACTGCAGAAACAAGGGCATCCAGGGTGTTGTGCTGGTCCATCAAATGCTGGGCCATTCCAGGAATGGCCTGGCGGGCAGATGCCTCTGCCAGGTCCATGGACTTGGCAATCTCTTATGCTCAGGCTTGTGAACCCTTGGACCGACGGGAGGATGGTATACCTTAGGAGGTGGATCCTTAGGCTCTCCCGTCGGGTGGTGAGGCGGAACAGAGGATGTGACCTGCTGACCCTCGGCACTGAAGACTGAGGTGACCGTGGAGGCAGAGGAAGTTGTGACGTCGAAGAAGCCAATTGTGTCTTCGCCACTGGAAGCCCGCTGTCCCCCCGGGAGGAGCCCGTAGGGACCCGGGCCGCTGGAACTTAGGTGGACCTTTGAGAGGTCAAGGAGTCGTGAGGTTGGTGCAAGGGCCAACTGGAGCTTCACCCCTGGAAGCCTGCGGTCCCCTCAGGAGGAGCCTGTAGGAACCCGGGCTGCTGGGACTTAGGTGGGCCCTTGGATACGATGGTCCAGAAGAAGTCCAAGGTCAAGTGCCAGAGGGTCGTCACTTACCAGTCCGATGTCACGCACCAAGGGATCGCCGCTTGCCAGTCCGAAGTCACACACCAGGAATCACCGCTTGCCAGTGCGAAGTCACACACCAAGAATCACCGCTTGCCAATCCGAAGTCAGGAACCAAGGAATCAATGAGATGAGACAGGAACCAGGAAACAAGGATCCGAAGCACAAGAAGACTCACCAAAGCAAGCAGACCTGACCAACCACGGAAGTTGCCAAGTCAAGGAATGAGCAGAGGAAGTCTCCTTATATACTTCCTCTGCTCTGGTTCATTAGAAACAGGTGCAGGCACTTAAAGGGACAAGGTGCCTTTAAATCCTGTGAGGAGGCGCGGCCTCGCGCCTAAGATGGTGGCGGCCATCTTGGATTTCATCCGCGGAGGAAAAGCTGCCCGATGCTGCGAGGGAGGAGCAGGGACGGCTCCCAGCCCGGCGGCCACCCCGGGGGCCTGCGCCGGTGCGCGGGAATGATGGGGACTGGACTCTAGCAGCTTCCCCCGATGCTGCCGAGGCGGGTCGCTGTCACGAGTTCAGGTAGGGGGCCACTGCCGTCCGCGGCCACAGAACACAACACATATATAGAGTTTTAGACTGAGCCTTATAAAGAGCCTCCCTCTCTCTCTCTCATGTGCATGTAGAGTATTTTATAACCTACACATATAGTTTATGACAGTGGTTTTCAACCTTTTTTCGGCCGGGACACACCTGACAGATGGTTCTCACATGCATGACACACTGAGTGCAGAGCAGAACTAGGGCATTACCCTGTACAACTCGCCATACGAAAAAGATATTCTGATTCTGACGACACCTCAGTAAAAGCAAAACAAACTCCATTTACTACCAGGCACAATAGTCCTTCTTAGGAAAAGACCACCTTCCCTCCAATTTTCTACAAGATCTCTTCAACTAGCAAAGTTCACTGGAATATCACAGAGTACATTTATTGATTAAATGACCTATTTTTTTGTGGGAACAATCTCATCAAAAGCTGAAGAGAGCAAGTTCCTTTCCATGAGTTAACACATTCTTCCAGAATAATTACCAACACTGAGAATCAAACTAACATCAACTGTATGTTGCTGTATAAGATAAGATCGCTTTTGTATCATGCTTTTGGGAGCTCTGTTAGAAATATAAACAGAGTCCTAGAATATTTCTTTATGGACAAACAGATCTAAGCATTTCAAAACGATGTGACAGAAGACCCAGGTTTGATTCCTGGATGTGGCTTTCGATGCCTGGACTGGCTGAAGCAGGGGATGATGTGGCAGCAGTGTTCATAGCCTTTGGAAAGGAAGGTGAAGAGAGAGAGAGTGAGTCTCTATCACTCAATGGGGCAGCTAAAGACTAGAACTAGGATGCATTCATACCAGGATTTAGAGGGTATCACAGTCCATGGCTCTCAGCCAGGGACAATAACTGCAATGGCTGGGCTAAGTTGAGAGCAGCACCGGTTTTTGGGTACATCAAGCAAAGCAGTCACACAGGATGCCATGTGACAAGGGCCTGGGGTCACCAATACCACTGTTCCCTTTTGTGCATGCATGTGCGACTAAGCAGGGTTTCTTAAGCAACTGCAACCATCACACCTCAGGCCATGCAAATCCAGACCTGGCAGGAGAAGGAGGAGCAGAAGGAGCCCATGCTCCTGCCACCACCATTTCTTACCATCTTTTACTGCCCTGTGAACATCTCCAAAACTCAACAGGCAGAACTTCCTGTTTGCTGATTTCATGCTGATTTCATGCGAGATCAGCATACAGGAAGTGCCAGCCCATGAGTATTGAATATGCTCTCAGGACCAGGACAGGTAGAAACGATGGCAGCAGCTCTGCTATTAAAAAGGTATAATACCTGGGGAGGAGGCAGGAGAATGGGCAGATACATTGATAGAAGAAGGGTGGGGAGGGGTGGGGCGGGATTTAAGGGAGAAGTTGGGAGAGAGGAAGGGAAGGGCAGGAGGTATATGCTGGGGATGGGGAAGAGGACTGGGGATGGGGATTTAAGACAGGGGAGTGGATGCTGGAGATGGAGGTAGTAAGAGGCAGGAATAAGATACTGAGGATGAGGGAGCTTTAAGAGGCAGGAAGACGATGGGGGCCAAGAAGCAGGGGAAGATGCTGGGAAAGAGAGTAAGAGATAGGCGAGAGCATGCTGGTGGTAACAGGCAAGGGAGAGAAAGATGGAGAAGGTGATAAGGAGGTGGGGAGACAAGGGGTGGATGCTGGGGAGAGGGTAATAAGGAGGTGGGGAGGCTGATGCTAAGGGAGGAGGAAAACTGCCCCTGCTGCTCACTTGTAGAGAAAATTTGCATGTACCCCTGCCCCTGTTAATCCATGCCATGGACTAAGGGACAGGGATCGGGGGGAGCACCATCGATGATTTTCAGCCTGGGTGCCATTTGCCCGAGAGCCAGCCATAATTGGGGGGAGGTTTATAAAATAGGAGAATTCTTCGGGTAATTAAGGATGAAGGCTCATGATGCTGTTGCACAGTAAATGCTGTTTTCGATTGAACCGCTGGCTCGCAGGCTTCACTTGCAAGCCAGCATACACATCCCAACCACGCTAGTGCTCGGACTCTGCTCTCGGGGCCACTGCCGCCTCGCCCTGTGCGGTGGGACACCATCCGAAGCTACTGCCATCTGTCTCCTTAGGTACGCAGGCGCCCAACCTGGCTACATTTAAAGGGCCCGCAGCGGGAAAAGGCTGTGGCGCCCTTGGATGATATCAACCTCTGCTGTCCTATAAAAGGGCTCCTCGGATGCTTCCTCTTCGCCTCAGCAATGGGTCAATTACCCTCCCAGTAGCGTGAGTTTCTGCTCCAGCCTTGCCTTCGCTGTCAGCCTGCCCACCCTTGCCTTTGTCTTCCAGCCTTCGCCTTCAGCCTGTCCAACCTTGCCTTTTCCTTCCCAGCCTGCCTACCCTCGGACTGATTCCTCATATTGACCATAGCCTGTGACCTCACCATCCTTGCTTGCTGCCTGCCTTGATCGTAGCCTGTGACCTGACAATCTTTGCTTGCCACCTGCTTTGTCCGTATGGGAGCTCCTCTTCAGCATTACACCCTAGACACTGCCACCTAAGACCTGCCAACTCCTGGGACCCAAAGGCTCAACCCAAGGGGAAAGGGGCTGGTAAAGGCAAAGCTCCAGCTCAGTCTCTGCTCTGCCAGTTGGTGGTGAGGACCTACAGGGGCCTTCCCTGTGGGTTGTGCCAACCTCACCCCAGCACAAGGGTCCACAAACCTAACAAGAATAAAATTGCTAGGCAAAAATACAACAAACAAGAACAAACCCCTCCCCCCTCCAATGCAAAATATTTTTCTTTGTGCTTACTTGAAAGTGTGCAGCACTACATTGAAGCACTACCTGCACAGTACGGCTATTGTCGGCTAAAAAAAAAAGTTAAGTATCTTGAACTGTTTCTTTAAATGCATCATAAAAACAACATTTTAAACATGGTCAAAAATAGAGTAATATCACCTGGAGCTATCCCCCAGGGTGAGCGCAGCGGCAGCACATGGGATGCACAATTAAAATTTGCACCAATACAAATAACCTGGGCTGCACATTGTCAGCATGGTAAACATGCTGCACGTGACAGAATGCCAAATGCTTTGTAACTTCCCCCCATATCAGTCCCAAGGTTGCTGCAGTACTTTTTCCCATGAAATATTTACATGTGACAGTATTACATATTCTGGCGAAAATGGCTCTAAATATTTCAAGATTTCATTCGTGCTCACACTTGGTATCCCTTCTCACCCTGTAACAATATTTGGCACTTGGTGTCACGATTTAGGACTTTATTTACCACACTAAACTGATACCGCTCTCTGCTATTTTTCCATGAGACAGAAAAATGCAATGTGGTAGTAGAAAAAACAGTAAAATGAAGAAAATCCCCCCAAAACCCTGTACATTACTGAGGCAATTGCATCAGGAGTCAAATCAGGCAACATGAGCAAGGACATGAGGCTTTTAATTAGGAAACATGCAGATAACAAGGGGCAAGTTTCCATACTGTACCAGAAATGGTCCAGTATGTGTGTTTGATGTGTGTTTACAGTGTGTGAGGGTTCTGGAATACGTTGGTTTCTAAGGGCTTATTTTGCCAGATGAAAGGATGCCAGGTTTAGCAGATAGCGCTGCCCCTTTTGCATGATCCAACACAGATACAATGCCCAGGCGGTGTGAAACTCCACAAGGTGTTGGGGTTAACAAAACAGACTCCCATTTCTCCAGGGCAGGCTGAGGCAGTCCCTCAATGGTTTGCACAGACTTGTTATTTCCAATATGCTAAAAAGAATCATAAGTCCACCAGGGTAAAAGCTGGACTGACTCAGCCTGTTCTGGGGAAATGCAGCCAGTTAGAAATCCCAGCTGTTTATGTGCAGACACAGCCAGATGTACTAAGCATTGTCTACTTATCGAAAGATTGCTGTGTCAGTCACCAGGACCCCTTTCAGTCATATTTTAAAAATGTCAGAATAACCATTGATTTTTCTAAATGAAAGCTGACAGTTGAATTCTTTGTGTAAAATATGGGAGAGATTAGGAAAAGGGGAGGGGAATAGACAGCTTCTCAACAAATTAGGCAGGATGCCTGCAAAGCAAGACAATTCCCCTTCTGGTTTCTGTGCCACCAACAGTCAGTTCAATTAACTCCCAATACCGTGCCATGTGCTGGAAATGAACAATTATCCAAAGCACTTTGGTGCCTCTATAGCACATCATATTCTGCCACTGCAAATATTCAGCCACCTCCTTTCCCAGATGAGACTTACTCACTGCTGCCGCTTGAACAAAAATATAATGTTCCCCAGAGAATAGAACTTTCTTCTGTTTAGTCCAGAGTGGATCTGTAAGCTATTATTAGCACTGTTTGAATCACACACTTTTGTGTATCAAAGGAAAATTGGTTCTTACTTGCTAATTTTCGTTCCTGTAGTACCAAAGATCAGTCCAGACTGCTGGGTTATGTCTCCCTTCCAGCAGATGGAGCCAGAGAAAAGCTGAAAAGCACCCCCTAGATATACCAGTGTGCCACCTGCGATCCTTCAGTATAATCAATATCAAAGCAGAATGAAGTAAATTTAATAACCATTGACTAGATCGAGGTCACGTGATGTGGTGTAGCTGAACGGACGTGTTCGCTTCAGCTCTGGGCACCATCCACTTCACTTTGCCCTTTACGTCCTTTTTTCGCCACCGGACCACGGCGCCAACGAGCTCTGCATAAAAGGTAGATGTCCATAGACAAATACATGCTTAAATCGACTGCCGCTATGCCCTTGAGAGGGGGAAAAAAGGAAAAGGAAAAGACCAGAGACGCTCCTGACAAAATGGCGCCGACTCCCGGTCGACAGACCCCCCCGCACGCAACGAACGACCTCACAAAGTCGCTGGTACACGTTCCCCCGAATGACTTAACTGAACAAATTACTACGGCGGTAGTGCTTGCTTTGGACTCCCGTTTCTCTGATTTAACTCAACAATTCCAGGACCTGAAACAAACACTGGCGGATCTCCCGCCAAGACTCGAGCAGGCTGAATCGCGTATTGTAACCCTGGAGGACGACCATCAGACTTTAATTCAGAAGATTGCTACGTTAGAAAAAACGGCCCGAGATACCACCCGAGAAATTAGATGATATGGAAAATAGGGCACGACGTAATAATATCCGGATTACTGCTTTACCTGAGTCCATCGAGGAGCATGGCCTACCTGCCTTTTTGGAAAAATGGCTGCCAACCGCACTAGACATTCCAGAACTGGAAGGGAAACTGGGTGTCGAAAGAGCGCACAGATTGGGGAGACGTAGAGAGAACGATCAAAGGCCACGGATTGTAATTGTACGTTTCCTGAACTGGGCTCAGAAGCAAAAACTAAATCAGGCCGCGAGGTTAAAAAAAGATCTCCAATATCAGGGCGTGCCGGTTCGTCTCTTCCAGCCCGCTCAGTACCGACCTTTTCAAGAGGAATATAAAATTTCAACTGCAATACCCCGCCACTCTTAAAATCTGGCACGCCGGCACGGCTCACCTTTTCAAGGATGTCTCCGCGGCCAAGTCTTTTGTGGACGGTTTCTCCGGGGACTGAGTCTTTCTCTACACCAGGCCCTGACCTGGGGAACCCTTTCTCGCGACATGCACCCAGGCTGTGATTGACCTGTCTCATCTGGTCAACTTTATTATTTTATACTTCACAGGAGTTTTGCAGTTTTGTTTCTGAGCCGTTCTGGTTTTTGAGCTCATGTCCGTACCTATATTATGCGGATCTATGAACGTCCCAGTGGGACGAATACATTGCCGAGAGCTTCACAGGGGACAGCGTTTCTTTATGGCGAGCTCTGATTTTTAAGAGTCTTCTCGCCCTGGAGACACCGCGCTGGTTGGCGGCGAACGCTCCGTCTTACCTGATAAATTTTTCCTGTTTGGACCTTACTGGTTTTTGAAGCCATGTGAATGCGCAGTTTGTTATATGGCTCCTGTTTCGCCCTTATATTATGTGAAGGGGCCCTGCAGACGCCCAGACTTGATTTTGACTTTGCTATGGCACTGAAAGCCGCCACGTGTTGAAAACCTGAGTATGTTATACCAGTGGGGACCCGGCCTGCTACCTTACTGCGCCTCGGAGTTTTGAATGGCTGGATAATTTTGGATACCACTCCGACAGGGTTGTTTTCTTGTCTTTTCTGAACAGGATGGTGACCGCCATATGGAGAAATGCCAACCATTGACTAGATCAAGGAAAAAACCTTCCCTATTTATTTATTTATCTATTTGTTTGTTTTTGTAAAACAATAACCAGTGAAAACTATGTATAAGTGCTCGTGCGAGACTTCGAAGACGCCAAAAACCTGAAATCCAAAACCACAAAACAAGCTGAGCCGACTCTCCTGGACAATATATCTCTGGGCGGGCGTCTGGACTGATCCAAACTGCTGTGATGTACCCAAGCTGCCCTAAATGGGGTGGGACCTCGAGAGTCCCACTCTAAGCACACTGCTGCCAAAGGAATCCACATCCGGAGCTCGGACATCCAAACGGTAATGCTTAGCAAACGTGTGCAAAGACTTCCAAGTAGCTGCCCTGCAGATTTCTTGAGGTGATACACATTGGCTCTCTGCCCACGACGCCACTTGTGATCTGACAGAATGAGCCTTAAGACCACCTGGCACTTGTCGCCCGTGACATATGTACGTTGAAGCAATAGCGTCCCTTTAGCCATCAGGCAATGGTAGTCTTAGAAGCCTTACACCCTTTCTTTGGACTGCTCCATAAGACAAAAAGATGATCAGACAGTCGAAAGGCATTACTCACCTCTAAATACCGCAGGAGAATCCGTCGTACGCCCAACTTCCTCATATCCTGGCCCTGAGGAGAGCTCTTATCCACCTCCGGAAAGGCTGGTAATACAACAGACTGGTTGACGTGGAACACCGAGACCACCTTTGGAAGAAAAGAAGGCACAGTCCGAAGCGAGACTCCAGAATCTGATATTCAAAAGAATGGTTCTCTACATGACAATGCCTGAAGTTCTGAAAAGCGTCTGGCCGAACAGATAGCCACGAGAAACACCGTTGTAAGAGTTAAATCCTTCAACGTGGCCCGCTTGACAGGCTCAAAAAGAGAACTGCAAAATCCACGAAGCAACAAATTCAAACTCCATGAACGACAAACTGCCCGCACCGGCGGGTGTAAATGTTTAGCTTCCCTCAAAAAACGAGCAACATCTGGATGTCCCGCGATGGAGGTACCCTCCATCTTACCAGGTAAGCAGCCTAACGCCGCCACCGGGATCCGGAGTGAACTGTATGCCAAACCTTTCTACAAGCTGTCCTGTAAGAAGGCAAGAATGTGTACTATCATGGCCTGCCATGGGGACACCTTCAACCCACTGCACCAAGAATCAAACACTTTCCACACCCGAACATAGGTGAGAGAAGTAGATGCCTTTCGTGCGCGCAGAAGGGTGGTAATCACCGCCTATGGATAGCCTTTCTTTCTCAAATTCCTTCTCTCATAAGCCAAGCCGCTAGACAAAAGCGAACCGCCTGATCGAAATATACTGGGCCCTGTCGCAGTGAATTCGGTAGGTGACCCAGACGCAAAGGGCCATCTACCGCTAGGTTGATCAGATCCGTGACCTACGGCCTTCTCGGCCAAGCCGAAGCCACGAGAGTAACCGGTCCCCGGTGGGATTCTATTCGCCTTAAAACCTTTCCTACCAACGGCCAAGGAGGAAACACGTAGAGGAGAATGTCAGGAGGCCATGGAAGAACCAGGGCATCCACCCCTTCTGATCTGTGCTCCCTTCTGTGACTGAAGAAACGAGCCGCTTTGGCATTCAGCCGAGTCGCTATCAAGTCCAGTCGATCGCCTCCTCGGACAGTTCCCAGTTGCCGGGATCTGGCCGCTGTCGGCTGAAGAAGTCCGCCTGGACGTTGTCTACTCCGGCTATATGAGTGTTAGTGATCACGCCGCCAGGGGGGCAGAGTTAGCAATCTGTTATAGATCACGCCGCCAGGGGGGCAGAGTTAGCAATCTGTTATGAATCTGCTAAGGAGTTTAGCAATCTGTTATGGATCACCTCCTCCAGAGGGGAGGAGTGAGTAATCTGATCAATGCTGCTCCCTCAAGGGGAGGAGCTAGCAATCTGTAATACTCCATAGGCGGGGTCAATGATCTGTTGTGGGTTAGCTCCCACAGTGTGGCAGTCTGTAAGATACCGCTCTAGTAGTGTAAGGAATAAACACTTAGTGGAAATTGGTGAATCCTTGGGCCGATGGCAGATGACAGCGCCCCCAGGAGGATATTCTGAGAGGGACCACTGGCTAGGCTGGAGTATGGAGACAAACACAGATAGTTCTTTATTAGACAGGAAGTAGAACCTCCAGAGGTGGCAGTAGTGAGTTGATGAGCTCGGCAGGGCTGAAATCCCTCAGATACTGGAACTGCGATCTCTGGGTTGCTGAGCTGTAGAGAGAGAGGTAGTGAGAAGACAGGATATGCCGGATACATAACCAGTAGTAGATGATACACTCACAACTGTAGATATCTGTAATGGCTTCTATGCAACAGAGAGTCTTCAGTATATTCAGGAACAGGAGCCGTAGGCGAGTACTGGTTCCTATATGCAGTCTGAAATAAGAACTCATAATATCTGTGTATGAGATGGCTTCTGAAATAGAAGAAAGTCTTTGGGGAGTTTTAGGAACAAAGGCCCTCATGCAGTGAGTACCGGTTCCTATCTGTAATCTATAATAGTAATGTACCAGATATAGGTATGCGATAGCTTCTGAGATAGAAGAGAGTCTATGAAGGGTTTTAGGAACATGGGCCCTCATGGAGCGAGTGCCGGTTCCTATCTGCAATATGAAATAGTAATGTACCAGAAATAGGTATGCGATAGCTTCTGAGATAGAAGACAGTCTATGAAGGGTTTTAGGAACATGGGCCCTCGTGGAGCGAGTCCCGGTTCCTATCTGCAATCTGCAATAGTAACTCACGATCTCCGTACCTGCGATAACGTCTTAGACAGAAGGGAGTCTTCAGAAATTAGGAACATAGGCCCTCGTGGAGCAAGTACCGATTCCTATCTGTAATAGAACTCACAGTGTTCATGTCTGCGATCGTTTCCAGGCAGTAAGGAGTCTTCTGAGCATTCAGGTACGTAGGCCTTCGAGGAGCGAGTACCGGATCCCATCTAGCAGTCTGAAATCAAGAAGAGAGAGCGGGACCTCCAAGGAGCGGGTACCCCTTGGTAAGTTTGTGGAGGCAGAGCAGCAGAGAAGTTTCCTCCTGGCTAACTCAATTCGAAGTAGCAAACAAAGACCTTTTAAGTTGGAAGCGGACGACGTCACTACGGGAGGACGCCCCAGAGGTTCGCGCCCTTGCCGGTACAAATTCTGGAGCGCGCGCATGCATGCGCCCTTACGCCATCAGGAACATGGTGGATCTGCGGCGTCAGGCCAGCCCGGGGATTCCGGGAAGAAGTGGCGAGGAGAAGCCGCGGCAGCATCTGTCCGTCAGAGCCGAAGGGAGTTGCCACAAAGGTAGAGAGGGTGGAGCGAGGGCGAGAACAGGCACGAACGCAACAATGAGATGCCACTATGCAGGTCAGATTGCATTCCACCAAGGCCATTAACTTGTCCGCCTCGGAGGCTACCGGCCGACTCTTTGTACCCCCTTGATGGTTTATGTAAGTCATGGTGGCCGCATTGTTGGATAGAATCCGCACCGCCCGGTGCTGGACAAACGGGAGAAATTGGTGCAGCGCTAGCTGAACCGCCCTGGTTTCCAATCAATTTATGGACCACTTGGCCTGCTGAGGTGTCCACTGACCTTGTGCCGAGCGGGACAAACAGACCGCCCCCCAACCGATCAGGCTGGCATCAGTTGTCACAATTAACCACTGGGAACTTTCCAGGTCCACACCATGAAGCAAGTGATCCGGGACCAATCACCCATCTAGGCTGGCCCTGGTCGGATCCAGTAACGGCAAGGGCAGGTAGAACTCTTCCGACTTGGGATCCCAACGGGAAAGCAACGCCCTCTGCAAAGGTCTCATATGAGCAAAAGCCCAAGGAACCAACTCCAGGGTAGATGCCATAGAACCAAGAACTTGTAAATAGTCCCACACCTTGGGCAAAGGAAGGACCAACAGACGTCAAACTTGAGCCAAAGATTCTCTCCAATACACGACTCGTCAGTTAGTTGTTCCTGTACCACTGGTCAGAGATCTGAGGCCCACAGCCATGCTATTCTGCGGGTGCCGATTCCCGCTGCATAGACCCGCGATGCCATCTTGAAAACATCATAGGTGGCGTGGACCTCATGTTTCCCGCACTCCAGACCCCTGTGCACCAGCAGCATGAGGGTGTCTTGCTGCTGTTGAAGCAGCTGCTCACCCACCTCCTGCACCTTCTTTCAGATGTCCCACGAATATTGGCTCATGAAGACTTGGTAAGCAGCAATGCGGGCAATAAGCATGGCGCCTTGGAACACCTTTCTCCGAAGAGCATCCACTGCTCTGTGGTCCTTCGTCGGGGGCACTGAGGAATGGGTCAAGAACCCTTGGCCCTCTTGAGAGCAGATTCGACCACAACTGACTGATGAGGCAGCTGATGCTTATTGAATCCGGCAGCCTCATGGATAAGGTAAATCCCGTCTGCCTTCTTATTAATGGGAGCCACTGTGAGTGGGTGTTCCCAAATCCTCAGCAGCAACTCCTTAAGGATTTTGTGTACTGGGACTGCCACAATCTCCTTAGGAGGCTCCACAAACTGAAGGATCTCAAGCATTTTGTGCCTGGCATCCTCCTCTGTCAAGAGCTGCAATGGGATGGCCTCTATCATTACCCTCACAAAATCTGTGAAGGTTAAGTCCTCAGGCGGAGACTTCAGTCGCTCATCCGGAGAAGAGTCTGATGGGAGACCATCGGCATTTCCACCAGCCTCAGCAGTTCTTCCTCCTTGGAGGAACCGGTGAAGACCACCATATCGGTGGTCGTCAGGCCCCAGTGTCATCCCAGGAACCTATGCCACCTGGGTCAGCAACATACCGATAAACAAATTGAGCTTTTCCAGAAGTGGTACAAGGATGGGCGGTACCAGCTTCGGTGCTGTCGATGGCACCAGACCGAAGCCCTGCAGCACCCGCTCCACTACCAGCTAAACTCGATGCTCCAGCTCGTTCTCAAATATTGCCGATGCAAACACAGACTGGGAGGAAGGAGGGGTGGCCAGATCTTCCTCGGACCAGCGAGGGAGATCAGCAACTGGCACCAGGACCTGTGGAGACCGTCATGGTCCTTGGGCATCGATGGAGGGTGGATGCTCCTCGCCACAGAGTCACTTTGGGGTTATCGCATCAAAAGCCGGTGCATCCCTGTGCCTAGCACAATGCATCAACGGGGACCGATGCCAAAGCTTCTTAGGCTTCCCTCGCTCCTCAGCCAAGTCCTCTTCCAGTGTCAAGGATGACGAACCCGGTGTCCTCGGCCCAGAGATCGATAATGTCAGTCTCCGGCGTCCCTATCTACTGGCAACCTCGACGGAACCGACTGTAACACCAATGTCAATGGTGAGGTGTCCACTGGTGCGGCTCCGAGGTCCTTCAATGCCGATGCCGCCAATGGTGATGCCGATGGCTCGGACTTCTTCGACCCGAAGAGCTGATCCACCTTGCTGAGTTGAAGCCAACATCCCTTCAGGGTCATCTGGACGCACAAGTGGCAACCCTGGATGTCATGCGATGTTCCCAGGCAGAGGATGCACACCTCATGTGGATCCTCTGCCCAGACGTGGCCATGACGGGGTGAAAGAAAAGGGCCGTAAGTTAAAATTGATGGCAGCGGGTGTCGATGGCCAGCAGGCACCGAGGCACTGCCACCAAGGGGAGATCAACTGTGAAAGGAAACTTACCCGAAACACCAAAAATCCAGACCTGGGACACTATGGGAAGGCATCTAGAGGGACTCAGCAACAAAGCAAGGAGAAAACCGTAAAAAATCGTGAAGAAAAAAGTTTTCCATAAGGCAAAAATCCAAAGTGAGCTCAATAACACTACAAGGCTTACAGCTCTACGGAAAAAAAGAGAAAGAAGAGGGACTCATATGGACGTGTGGTATAGGGCATGCTGGGCATGCTCAGTGTGTCTAGTCAAAGTTCTAGAAACGTTGACATACATTTTCTGCATCAGGACTCCATCTGATATCACCCCACGTGTGAGGACTACCATCCTCAGAGAACTGATAGACTCAACTGAAACATCTCTTTGATGGCAAGGTGGCGGGGGTGGAGATGAAAAATTGGATTCAGATGACAACCAGCATGGGCCCTGACTTTTACGGTCTGGGTATTGATACACAGACATAAGAGAAAAAGCATAGGATTGCTTCTACAGCCATGTCCATAAGCAAAACACATCAAACAGCATTGTTTGAATTTTCAAGAAGGCTCATCACACAATAAAAATATTGCTAGCAGTTAATTTTTCTGGGTTATCATAAGGCTTGGGGATAATTGCACAGAGAGGCAGTTGCTACCCTTAACAGAAACATGGGGGTAACCTGCACGGAGGGCGGATACTACCATAAGAAGCTTGCTGAGCAAACTGGATGGACCATTTGGTCTTTTTCTGCCGTCATTACAGAAGAAAATGTCAGTACTCACCACAGGACACTCTGTATTTGTTTCAAATTCTGTAGAATTTGCACCTAGAGAATAAAAAGAAGCCGTCAAATGCATCAACAGCCATCATAAATTAACTCTCAGGGACACTGACAGCCTTGGAATAATTAAAAATCTCAGGGCTATTTGTCCCCACTAATGTATTCATGGCATTTGTTTGGCCTTTTTGCTGTTTGCTGTTGGAGATTTATTTTTTAACCTTTGATGAGGGTTAATAAGGGTCTGCAGGGTCGTGGACAGCCGCATCTCGATGAAACCCATGTCAGATTTCCATTTTCTCAGCTATTGGATGAAATGCAATTTTGGTGTCACAAAAATTCTGTATAAAATGTACATTTTTAGAGATTAAACCAATATAAAATGTTTATCTATAATGTAGATATCTAATTTTATATTATGCATCTGTAAGTAATATTTGTAATAATAATAAAAAAAGAAAAATTAAAACAAAGAAAAATCAAGTCTTGTGGTTTGTCAGACAGTATCCTCTGACTATGCCATCTTTGGCTCATTTGAATTCTAACCTGAAAAAGAGGGTATTAGCTCCTGAAAGCTAGTCAAGAAAAGTATTAAGTTAGTCCAATAAAAACGTATCAACTGAGATATATATATATTTATACTTCATTATTTGTTAACCTTTTATTTCTGTGGATGTTCTTTTATGTCAGCTTTGGGAACTGTTTTGTCTATTTTAACTTCAAATGTCTTACATTCTTCGATAGTTCTGAATCTCCTTTTTAGAATCCTGATCATTAATGCAGTGGGTCTGGTCCTGAAAAACCCTGGATGGAGCTGTTGCCTTGCTCTTCTTTGGGATATTTAAGTACTTTAGGGTTTCTTTAGGTTTGTTCTTGTCTTTCACTTCTATCCTGCATTCAAGTGAACTACAGCAGCAACAACAAGTACTGTAATAGCCTACACACAAGGAAAAATCCCTCACAAGATGTCAGAGGTTTTATTGCCTTTGCATCTGATGCTAACTGACCAGTGATAACACAAGCACCCACACTTCCTCCTCAAACATATGGCTATTTCTACGAAAAGCTTATGAAAAATCTCAACCAGTTATCATGAAACCAATTAATTCAATCAGTTAACTAAAACAGCATACTGTAAGAATGTTTCGTAAAAATGTAACTAAAAATATTCAAAGATACAATGAATGCAATTTTTTTTTTACATTTATGCTTAAAAGTAAAGGCCGTTAAGAGAAAAATATTGTTTAATTATTTAATCTGCAGACCAATGCCACAGAATCACAGGAAAAAGACAGCTGAAAGGAACTTCAAGAGCCATGGAGTCCATCCCTCTGCTTCTAGGGATGATCCGCTGTGCCTCAACCATTCCAGACCGATGTCTGTCTAACCTGAAATTAAGAATGTCTAAAGGTGCTGAAGGGGAGAGGCAAGATGGCCGCATGGTAGAGGATGCTTTCAGCTGCTGCTATGTTCCTCATTTCCTATCTGTTCTTTACCTTACTATATCTCCTAAATGCAAAGGCTGAGTGAAAGCTTTCCCTTCAGAGCCCTCTTTCCTGTCAGGACAGCTGCTGATTACATCTTTTGCGTCCCAATCTTGAGCACCGCATGGATCAGAAGATTCTAGAGTGCCTCGCTGTGAGGGAGTGCGACATTCGCCTGCAGATCAAGTCTCCTTGAGCCCACTGGATGTTCGGCTACTGCCTGTGCAGAGATAGCAAATGTTGCTTACTTGTAACAGGTGTTCTCACAGAACAGCAGGATGTTAGTCCTCACATACGGGTGACATCACAGGATGGAGCCCAATCACGGAACACTTTTGTCAAAGTTTCTAGAACTTTGACTGGCACCTACTGGGCATGCCCAGCATGACACTAACCCTGCAGCCAGCAGGGGGTCCCCCTTTAGTCTTGTTTATAGCTACAGGAAGTGCCAAAAATTAAAATAATAAAACGTAACAAACCCAACACCGCGGGGTGGCGGGCGGGTTTCGTGTGGACTAACATCCTGCTGTCCTGTGAGAACACCTGTTATAGGTAAGCAACATTTGCTTTCTCACAAGACAAGCAGGATGGTAGTCCTCACATATGGGTGAGTACCGAGCTGAGGATGTCCGAGTATGCACCAAATGTACCCAAAGACGTGCAACAGGCACAACAACTGGGGTGAGATTTGGTAGAGGGCAGGCGGAAGGGTGTTGGTACATCAAGTTGCAAAAAGGTTGCGCAAGACAGATTGGCCGAAGATGGAATCTTGTCTTCCAGTCTTGTCTAAACAATAGTGGGCTGTGAAGGTATGAAGAGAACTCCAGGTAGCAGCCCTACAAATATCAGGAAGAGGCACCGAGTGTAGGTGCTCTACTGAAGTTGCCATGGCCTGACAGAGTGCGCTTTAACTCGGTCTTGAAGTGGAATGCCTGCTTGCTGATAGCAAAAGGATGTGCAGTCCGCTAACCAGGAGGAGAGAGTCTGCTTACCCACAGGCTGCCCCAATTTGATGGAATGGAAAGTGACAAACAATTGAGTGCTTTTCCTGTGGGCAGCTGTATGGTCTAGATAGAAAGCTAGAGCCCGTTTACAGTCAAGGGTATGCAGAGCCTGCTCTCCTGGACTGGAATGGAGCCTGGGCAAAAAAGGTAGGTAGTATAATGGATTGATTAAGATGAAACTCCGATAATACCTTAGACAAGAACTTAGGGTGAGTGTGGAGTACTGCCCGATCGTGCAGAAGTTTAGTGTAAGACGGATAGGTAACTAGGGCCTGTAACTCACTAACTCTGCGAGCAGATGTTATCGCCAAAAGAAGAATCACTTTCCATGTGAGATAGCGAAGATCACAGGATTGGAGAGGCTCGAATGGTGGTTTCATGAGCCAACCCAAAACCAGATTGAGGTCCCAAGAAGGGGCCGGAGGGCACAGTGGAGGTTTGAAGTGAAGCAAGCCCTTCAGAAATCGTGTTACCAGGGGTTGTACTGAAATAGGAACATCCCCGACACCTTCATGGAAGGTGGCCACCGCACTGACATGCATTCTGATGGAAGAAGTTTTTAGACCTGATTCTGACAAGTGCCAGAAATAGTCTAGAAACTTCGTGGTGGAACAGGTAAAAGGATCCAGGGATTGAGCAGAACCCCATGACTTAAACCTGTTCCATTTGTAAAGATAAGATTTTCTCGTGGAAGGCTTCCGTGAAGCAATCAGGACACGGGAAACTGGCTCCGAAAGGTTAAGTGGCTGAAGAATTAACCTTTCAACATCCAGGCCGTCAGGGACAAGGCCTGAAGATTGGGTGACGTAGGCACCCGTCGTTCTGAGTGATTAGAAGTGGGTCCTTTCCCAAGGGAATGTGCCTTCGAATGGAGAGGTCCTGAAGGATCAGGAACCACACTTGGCGTGGCCAGTGAGGTGCTTTCAGGATCATGGTTGCCTTGTCCTGACGTAGCTTCACGAGAGTCTTCGAGAGAAGTGGAAGTGGAGGGAATGCATATAGGAGACCGGTTGCCCATGAGAGGGAGAACGTGTCTCTTGGCTGTGAGTGTTGGCTGCGAGTGAGAGAGCAAAGGTTCTCTACTTTGCAGTTTTGAGGTGACGCAGAGAGGTCTATGTGAGGATAACCCCAACGTTGGAATATTGAGTCCGCTACTGTGGGGTTGAGAGACCACTCATGTGGCTAAAAGGTGCGACTCAGCTTGTCTGCCAACACATTGTTCACTCCCGGCAAGTAGGTGGCCTTGAGGTACATCAAGTGGGAGAGGGCCTCCGCCCATATCTGTGCAGCTTCCTGACACAGTAGGTAGGAGCCCGTCCCTCCCTGTTTGTTGATGTACCAAATGGCCACCTGGTTGTCCGTCTGAATCAGGATGACCTGGTTGGAAAGGCGATCCTGAAACACCCTGAGAGCATATCCGATTGCTCGCAGCACTAGGAAATTGATCTGGTGTTTGGCGTCCTCTGGAGACCAAATGTCTGCAAATTGGCGACATGAGATCCCCAGTCGAGGTTGGAAGCATCGGTGGTGAGAATTATTTGAGGGCCTGGAGCCTGGAAGGGTAGGCCTTGGAGGAGATTGATCTGATTTTTCCACCATGCTAGAGACTGACGAAGTGGGTCGGTGATGCGGACAATGGTCGATAGAGGTTGGAGGGACTGAATCCATTGTGACCTTAGAGTCCACTGATTGACTCTCATGGCCAAGCGGGCCATTGGGGTAACCTGTACTGAGGACGCCATGTGTCCCAGCAGGATGAGGAAGTGGCGTGCAGTTGAGCGGTGCTGAGACCGTAGCTGGTGTGCGAGAGAAATGAGAGTGAGAGCTCGCTGTCGAGGCAGAAATGCCTTTGCTTGAAAGGTGTCCAAGTCTGCCCCTATGAAGGACAAAGTTTGAGATGGGACTAAGCAGGATTTCTCGTAGTTGACAAGAAATCCTAGCGAAATCAGAGTGTGTAAGGTAAGATGCAGGGACGACAGAGCAGCTTGCTAAGTGGGAGCCCTGATCAACTAATCGTCTAGATAGGGGTAGACGTGAACACCTTGAATCCTAAGGCTCCCACGAGGCGGCCGCAGACGAGGGATTTAAATTAAAAAAAAAAAGACAGAGAACCGCGCTGCCCGGTAAGCCCTCCCCCGGAAGCCCCGACCGGCTCCCCTAAGCCCTTTAAAGGGCTCAGACGGCTCCAGGCGTTGCGCGCCTGGCGTCACGCGCCTAAGGAGCGCGACAAAGGGGCCCGCCCCTTTGTGCGCCCCTTCTTGCGCACCTGAACAAAAAACAAAGAAATAGAAAATTCTTACTCTGACTACGTCTAGACACCTCTTGAAACCAACAGACATAGAACCATAGCAACTCCATCTACTGCCCTCCCTTCAACGTGCATCCAGCCACTCAGCCACTCACCTCAGCGTGCTTCCAGCCACTCCAGCGGGCACCCAGCCACTCCAACATTCAGCCAGCCACTCCAGCATTCAGCCAGCCACTTCAGCATTCAGCCAGCCACTCCAGCAGACATCCAGCCACTCCAGCATTCAGCCAGCCACTCCAACATTCAGCCAGCCACTCCAGCATTCTTCCAGCCACTCCAGCGGACATCCAGCCACTCCAGCGGGCACCCAGCCACTCCAGCATTCAGCCAGCCACTCCAGCAGACATCCAGCCACTCCAGCGGACAGCCAGCCACTCCAGCACCTACTCTAACACAACCGCACCACAGATCATTCCGATCTCTTCTAGCAACAACATTGTCCTTACCAAACAGTCTCTAGAACTCATCTTAACCTCATCCAGAAACCCACACCTTGGCTGCCTAACTCACATACTATGATTCAAGCGTTTCCCATCCTCATTATCTATCATCCTTTCCTTAGCAGAGATAAACCACCGGTCCTCAATCATCAACGCTCAAAGAGATCATTGATCCCTATCATGACTTCTCCCCTTACTCAATTCCTGGGTCTCTCTCTAATTACCCTAACGCTTCTCAACTCCCAATCCCTCACAAAAAAATCACATATCCTCAACGACTACCTCCTGGACTCTCAACCTGCTATCTGCGCAATCACTGAAACATGGCTGCAAAACTCAGACACTGCCTTAATTAACCAATTGCCTCTACAAGAATATGACATATTCTCCTTACCCAGACAAAAAAAAAGAGGAGGAGGAATACTGCTAGCTGCAAAAAAAGAATTGAGAATATCTCAACAACCAGTGATCTCAACGACCAAACTTGAAATTGGGCTATTCAAATCGAACACGCTACAAATCTGTCTAATATATGCCCCCCCTGGGCTCCTAGAGTCTGACCCCTCCCCGCTCATCGAAATCGTCACCAAACACATCAACACAGACGCCCCTGCCATCATCTTAGGGGACTTCAACATTCATGCTGACTCTCCATCTCCTACCCCCAACTGTGAAGCCCTCCTATCCTCTTTCCAAGCCATGGGCTTTAAGCAAATTATAAATAAACCCACACATAAAGCTGGCCACACTCTGGACCTCATCTTCATAAATGAACCCATCTCGCCCAATACACCCCCCCCCCCACCTGTATCCCCCATCCCCTGATCAGATCACTCATTGATCACTACCGAACTATCAATAAAGAGAAAACAGACTCCCTGCATTCCCAAATCAACAATATGGTTCAGAAAACCATGCTCAATGGATGACCTTAGCTCAAACCTGGCCAAGGACCTACCCAATTTGGATCTCACCAACGCTGACACTGCTATAACATCATGGCTCAACATCACTCACTCAGTAGCTAACAAAATCTGCCCTTTGACTTCTAAAGAAATCAATCCAGCACTTTCAAATAAGAAACCTTGGTTCTCTACCACACTGAAAAATCTCAAACAAGACCTACAACACAAAGAGCAATGTTGGCGCAAAGACCCCTCACCCTCCCTTCTAGCCAACTATAAAACCGCTATGAGTACCTACAGGAACACCATATTACGCACAAAGAGAGATTTCTATGCCAAAAGAATACATAGCTACATGTACGATCCAAAACCACTATTTTCTTATGTATCAGCCCTCACCACACCAGTCCCACCAACCATCCCAGAAGAAGAAGCCCAAAACAAATCCACTGAATTGGCTCTATTCTTCGAGAAGAAAATTCACAACCTTCTGGCACCACTGAATAACTCAAACACCCAACCTCCACCCATCTACAAACCATCCCCTTCCACACACAAACCGCTTCTAGAATCATTTGAACCCACATCTTCCTTGGAAATTGAATCTCTAATCAAGAAAATGAAGCCATCGTCGCATCCATCTGATCAAATACCAACCAAACTCCTGCTTACAATCCCAAACACCTTAACCAAACCACTGGCAGACATCATAAATTGTTCCCTGACACAAGGATACGTTCCAGACTCTCTCAAAACCGCCTCTCTAAAACCTTTACTAAAGAAACCTAATCTGGATCCAACCAACCCTGCAAACTTTCGCCCCATAGCAAATCTTCCATTTATCGCCAAACTAATGGAAAAACTAATCAATAACCAACTCACAGACTACTTAGATTCCTACAACATTCTCTTTCCATCACAATACGGTTTCCGTAAACACTTAAACACGGAAACGCTCCTACTATCTTTAACTGACAACATCCTAATGGGCCTGGACAAAGGCCAATCCTACATTCTGGCCCTTCTCGACATCTCAGCAGCATTCGACACGGTAAACCATGCAATTCTCATCAATCGACTAATGGAAATCGGCATCACAGGCTTGGCGCTCAAATGGTTCGAATCCTTCCTCAATAATAGAAAATACAAGGTGAGAATAAATAACAAAGAATCCCAACCCATCCACTCCAACCATGGCGTCCCCCAAGGATCATCGCTAACCCCTACACTGTTTAATATTTATCTGTTACCTTTATGCCAGCATCTAGAGAGCCTAAACCTAACTCACTTTGTATATGCGGACGATGTACAGATCTTAATCCCTGTCACGGATCCCACCTCTAACTCCCTACACTTCTGGAATAACTGCCTCAGCTCCATCAATAGTCTACTCTCAAGTCTCAATCTAGTTCTTAACACCTCAAAAACAGAACTTCTATTCATCTCCCATAAGGACAACAACCCCCTCACTCTCCATCTCTCACCATTTGTAAACCACGTGAGAGATCTAGGAGCCATGCTTGACACCAGAATGAACCTCAAAAAATTCATTAACATCACCACCAAGGAATGCTTCCACAAGCTTCACGTCCTGAAACAAATAAAACCTCTCCTTCACTTTCAAGACTACAGGTCAGTACTACAAGCCATACTGTTCTCAAAGATAGACTACTGTAACGCGCTCCTCCTTGGCCTTCCAGCCGCTTCAACGAAACCACTACAGATGCTCCAAAATGCCGCAGCAAGGATCCTTACTAACTCTCGGCGCAAGGACCACATCACACCAATCCTAAAAAACCTACATTGGCTACCTATCACCCACAGAATAATGTTCAAAACCTTATCCATCATCCACAAAAACATATATCACCGATCTACTCTACAACTCAAAATACCTCTTGAACTTCACGTTTCCACAAGACCGATCAGATCTGCTTACATAGGAACGCTCCAAGCCCCCCCTAACAAATCCACTAGTCACACTTCCATACAGAAACGAACATTGTCCACTGCCAGTCCGCATCATTGGAATCTTCTTCCCCCGGAACTTCGACAAGAACAATGCCCGATTTCATTCAAAAAGAAACTTAAAACATGGCCTTTCACACAAGCCTTCACTTAATGGACACCCTACAAACAGCACATCTATGCACTCCTTTTTCACAGATCTGCCCCTTCCTCCTCCTTCTTTCGTACCTGCAATTTATAGATCTAAAGATGAAACTATTGTCTAAGCTTCCGCCCCTTCCTCCTCCTTCTTTCGTACCTGCAATTTTATAGACCTAAAGATTAAGCTATGATCTAAGCTTGCTACATTCGTTCCGATGTTAAACTGTGTTATGTTACACTTAGCTATGTTACAATTTATTATGTTAATCGTATGCTTTTGCTCTCTACTCTCCCACCCTGTAAATTCCCTGTTCATTGTAACTTTATCTTCCTAGTTAATCGGTTACCCCTTGTTTCAATGTAAACCGGTATGATAAGACACTAGCCTTGAGTATCGGTATATCAAAAAGTATTTAAATTAAATTAAATTAAGGAAGGCTGCTGCTACTACTACGAGGCATTTGGTGAAGAGTCGTGGTGCAGATGCCAGGCCGAATGGTAGCACTTGGTACTGATAGTACTTGGGGCCTACCAGAAATCTCAGGAATCTGCGATGAGATGGAGTTATCGCAATGTGTGTGTACGTGTCCTGGAGGTCTAGAGAGCAGAGCCAGTCTCCTCTTTGGAGAAGAGGAAGGAGGGAACCCAAGATTACCATCTTGAACTTTTCTCGGTAGAGGTACTTGTTGAGGGCACGTAGGTCCAGAATTGGACGAACGCCGCCTGATTTTTTGGGGATTCGAAAGTACCAGGAATAGAATCCTAGGCCTTGTTGGGAGTAGGGCACTGGTTCTATTGCTCTGGACTGGAGGAGGAGGGAAACCTCCTGTTCCAGGAGTGGTGAGTGGACGGATGTTCCCCACATCAGCCAAGGTGGGGAGTCCGGTGGGATGAAGAGAAAGTTCAGGTGATAACCTTGAGAGTTTATAGCAAGGACCCACTGGTCTGAGGTGATTGTGTGCCACTTGTTGTTGAAATGGCACAATCGACCTCCCACTGGTATCCAAGGCAGTGGAAGCTGGCTGCTGCTCTCTATGCAGGAGTCAAAAGCCAGAAGCAGGGCCCGACTGAGGAGCTGCTTGTGGCTTTTGTTTACGAGGTTGACGAGACTGGTCCTTTTGGAAAGGTCGCGTGGAATGACTTCTAGACGGTGGTGGATAGGACTTCTTTGGACGGAAGAATTACTTTTTAGTATCCTTCCTGAATGGCTGTTTGGAGGAATACTCAGAAGGCATCAGAGAGAGTTGGCGAAGGGTCTCATGATGCTCCTTGAGTTCCGCCACTGTCCGCTGAATCTGTTCGCCAAACAGATTGTCTCCTATGCAAGGCAGATCAGACAATCTGTCTTGTAATTCAGGGCGCAAGTCCGAAGACCTAAGCCAGGCCCATCTTCTTGCCGAAATAGCAGCTGCAGATACCCTGGAAGTGGTGTCGAAGATATCATAAGAGGATCTTATTTCATGCTTCCCTGCCTCAAAACCCTTGTGTACCAGGGTTTGAAGCTGTTCCTGAAATTGCTGAGGCAGGGACTCTGCAAAGTCTTGTATCTGCTTGAATAAGACCCTATTGTATTGGGTCATATACAGCTGATAAGAGGCGATCCAAGAGATGAGCATTGATCCCTGGAAGACATACCGGCCAATAGCATCCAGGAATTTCTGCTCTTTACCTGGGGGGAAAGAAGAATGGGGTTTTGAGCATCATGCCCTCTTTTGGGCAGATTCTACAACCACAGATTGGTGATCCAGCTGAGGTTTCTGGAACCCTGGGGCTGACTGCACCAAGTAAGTGGTATCTGCCTTCCAGTTAACTGGGGCTACGGAACCAGGGTGTTCCCAGTTCTTTTTGAGAAGATCCAAAAGAACCTGGTGAATAGAGATGGAGGTTATTTCCTTGGGAGCATCCAGGAATTGTAATAACTCCATCATTTGGTGCCTATCATCTTGTTCAGTCTGTAATTGGAAGGGAACCAATTCAGACATTTCCTTCACAAAATTTATGAAGGACAAGTCCTCTGGAGGAGAACGCTTCCTACTTTCAGTAGGAGAAGGTGGCGACGGCAAATCATCGGTGTCTTGAGATGAATCATCAGTCCAGGTGTCATAGGGATCAGCACCTGTCCCTCTAGGAATCTGAGAAGGACGAGACGATGGTATTCCTGAAGGTCCTGGTCTAGGCTCTGAAGGCATCGAGGGAAGTAGTGGAGGCACCAATGAAGGCATCAAGGGCACTGGTGCAGGCATCGATGGCATCAATGGATGGATCGGTGGCACCGATGGCCGCACCAGCATCGATGGCTGAGGCATTGGCAGAACTCCCAATGGAGGAATGTGGAACGGTGTTTCTCCTCCCGATGACAGAGTAAGCGGAGAAGGCACCAGAGCCATCGGTGACCCTGGATCCATCGGTGGAAAAGCAGCTATAAGCGCTTCCATCTTTGAGAGCAGTGGTGCCAATACTGCCAGAATGGGATCGATGGTCGGTTCCACAACCGGTACCGATTTCGGTGCCGGGGGAACTTGGAATCTATGCATCGCCTTATTGATGGCCTCCTGAACCATCCGGTCCAGTTCTTCACGAAGACCTGGAGCAATCAGCCCCGGCTCCGGAAGGGAAGAAGGAGGCAGAGGCATAGCCGGAGGGACCACCGTTAAAGGCGGAGTCGTGGCTCCCGATACCCATCTGGGTGAGGGTTGCCTCGGTGACTCGGTCTCAGAAACGGTCAATGCCTTTTCTGGATGGGGTCTCTTCAATGGCGGCTCGGACGATGGTGAGGTCAATGATTTTCCTTCCTCGATGATCCAAGACTTCTGGTGTCGATGCCGATGTTTCTCTCCACGAGGGAGAGTAGAAGTAGTCGAAGGCCGAGAAGTCGTCGACGCCAGACGGTCAACGGCCGGTGGCCAATACTGGCGTGAAGTGGACGGTGCTGGTTCGGATGACGTCGATACAATAGATGGCGTCGGAGTTTGAGAACGGAAGAGAAGTTCCATTTTCTCCATTCTGGTCTTGCGACCTTTTGGTGTCAAGGCACATTTGGTGCAAGTCAGGACATCATGCTCGCACCCGAGACACATTACACAGACTTTATGATGGTCTGTTATGGACATGGTGTGAGTACAGTCCGGGCACCGACGGAACCCCGACGCCATGGCCTTTGAAAAATTGAGCTGCAGTGCGGTCGACGGCCAGTAGGCCGCGAGGGCCAAATCTGATGGGAATCGACCGAAAATGGGTAAAAACTTAACGGAGTACCGCGGAGTCAAAAATTTGAAAGAGGGACCCCTGTGGGGTATGAAAGTTTTTAGTAATTCCGTGAAGAAAATTCCTGTCAGGAATCTCTGTGGAGCTCCTTAACCTGTGTGGCTTCTGCTGCGCGGAAAAAAGAAGACTAAAGGGGGAACCCTGCTGGCTGCAGGGTTAGTGCCATGCTAGGCATGCCCAGTAGGTGCCAGTCAAAGTTCTAGAAACTTTGACAAAAGTGTTCCGTGACTGGGCTCCATCCTGTGATATCACCCATATGTGAGGACTACCATCCTGCTTGTCCTGTGAGAAATGTTTCTTCTCCACTTCTGACGTGATCGGTGTGACTGCAGTGGAGGAGGCGGGAGGCGCGATCGCATCGGAGTATTCACTTTCGATTTTGCTCCCAGATGAACTACAGGCAGTGAGTGCAGTGGTGTCTCTCCCTTCTCCTCCAGCTTCTCTGGACTCTGGCAGTTGGAGGATTGTGTAGGCATTGTTTCAAGCAATTTGCCCCGGGTGAGTCTTAGTACACCTTCCTGTACCTCTTTTGTTATTCCAGCTCATGCAGTGGTCGTGACACTAGATTCCCTTTGAGAATTAACGACAGGCCTTGGGAAGTCCATCAATGCTTGTACTACCAAAATAGAAGCTCTTTTGTCCAAATTTGAGTTGTCTGTCTCAAATAATGAGGGTCAAGTCACCATCACTAACTCTATAGTTTCAGCTATTGAAGATAACTTAAAGGCCATTCCGTCTTTTTTTGTGGCAATGGTTAAGGACCAAACCGGGTTAATCATCAAAATGAATTATGGCGTTAATGCTAGCATGCGGTGCGAATGTAAATTTTTGGAAGGGATGGGATTTATGAAAATGAGGGGCAAGGGGCAATATTGCACAGTTTTAACTACACCTTTTTTCCTGGCACTAGACTGTGTGATTTGCAATAATTTTTTAGAATTGCAGTTTGGTTATTTCTTGGCTTGGGAAGGGGGAGAGAGATAGAGAGAGAGAGAGAGAGAGAGAGAAAGAGAGAGAGAGACTATGTACAAAATATTCCTAATAGTGAAGTATTTATATCTTTTATGTTATGTTATGAGAAAGCCAAGCTTTCCCATAACATCACGGACCCTCCACAGATTCTCGGACTGCCCTCACCTAGGGCCTTCCCCTAACTATACTTCCTTTTTTAATAAATCGATAGTTTCACCTTTCCCTCATCCCCTCCCTCAGCCATCCCTCCCCTTCCTGCAGGCTTGATACTCCTCAAGTCAAGCTACTACTTCTCGTTATTTTTCTGGTTCTCCCAAGTTATTCTTCCAAGTTGTCGATTCCCTGTTCAATGTAAGACAATTGTTGTCACTGTTCGCATGCTTGTTGAATGTAAACCGAACTGATAAGTAACCCTGTTACTTGAAGTTCGGTATATAAAAGCTATAAATAAATAAATAAATAAATAAATAAATAAAAAAATAAATATCTCTATAGGAGGGCCATCTAATAACTCGAAGTGAGGTGTTGGTGGTGGTTTAAGGTTTAGGGGCCAGTTTCTCATGAGGAGTGAGACATATGAACAGCACAGTACACCTCAGTAAAGATTTGATGTCATTTGCAGTGAGGAAAGTCTAACAAAGATGACATTTTGTACTATGTTATCTCACCCTAGTTTGATGGTACCCTGTTAGAGTCCAAGTTTACCATATTTGTGAAGCAGTAATTCTAAAATTTTCCTAAACACACTCCTTTTTCTTATTGCAGGCATTATCCATGTGTTAATAATGCATTTTGATGAATCTAGGGGATAATTTGCTTTCAAGAAGGACAGAATACCTTGAAAAATACACCACACCAGACATCTGAACTTGAGATTTTATAATTTTCCTAAATTATGGGGGAAACTTTGGAAATGACTTTGAAAAGATATTTTTTGGAGGTTTTGGATTTTTTACCTAAATACATAAGAAACTGCCATGCTGGATCAGACCAAGGGTCCATCAAGCCCAGCATCTTGTTTCTAACGGAGGCCAAACCAGGCCACAAGAACCTGGCAAGTACACAAACACCAAGAAGATCCCATGCTACTGATGTCAGTAATAGCAGAGGCCATTCCCTAAGTCAACTTGATTAATAGCAGTTAAGGTAATTGACTTCTCTTCCAAGAACTTATCCAAACCTTTTTTAAATCCAGCTACACCTGATCAATTACCTTGTGGTTCTCGGTTATTGTTTTTTCCTAAATATACTTCTGCTGTTAACTAATTTCTTTAAAAATTCTGCTGTCAAAGTTATTAAGCATAGAACTTTGTTAGTTTCCTTTTTCTTACATAGTAACATAGTAATGATGGGGGAAAAAGACCAAATAGTCCATCCAATCTGCCCAGAAAGCTGCTTATGGTAGTATCTGCCACGGCATGCAGTTATTCGATGAGCCTTCTTGAAAATTCAGACAGTGCTAATGTGTTTTGCTTATGAACTTGGCCTTGAAGCAGTCCTGTGCTTTTTCACTTATGTCTGCGTATCAATACCCTAGACCAGTGGTTCTCAACCGGTGTGTCGCGACACACCGGTGTGTCGCCAAGAACACACAGGTGTGTCGCCACACTTCCCGGTCCCCCGCTGACTCAGCTGCTCCCTGGTCCTCCTCCGCCCGGGCTTAAAATGCTGTCAGCCCAGGCGGAACGCAACAGAACAGCTGGAGTGAGCGGCACCGGCATGGTCTCTTCTTCCCGCCCCTTCCCCCGCCCCCCCCCCCCCCCCCGCGGCCCGGAAGAGGAAGTGGGGAGCAGTGGGTGAGTGTGCGAGAAGAAGAGATCATGCTGGTGTGGTCAGCGTCAGCCCGAAGAACAGAAGAGAGACACGGCCGGAGGAATGAGCAGCGTGGCTCACAGAATGAAGAACGTCAAGCCCCGCAGCCGATGGGACTCCTTTCTCCGCGCAAGGGCTGAAAATGAAGGAGGTTAGGGTTGGGAGGAGGCTGCTGCTGCCACTAGTTTCGGGGAGAGAGGGAGAGTGAATAAGCAAGCAAGCATGTGTGTTTGAGATCCTGTGTGTGAGTGAGATAGCATGATTTGTGAATGATTGAGAGCCTGTATATATGAAAGAGAGTATGTCTGTGATTGAGAGCCTGCCTGTGAGAGAGAGAGCATGAATGCAAGTTTACGATTGCGAACCTGTATGTGTAAGTTTGTGATTGAAAACCTGTTTGTGTGAAAGAGTATGTGTGCATGATTGAGATCCTTTGTGTGGGAGAGAGATAATGTGTATGTATGATTAAGAGCCTGTGTGTATAAGTAAGAGAGAGAGAGCATGTGTGTCTGTGTGTGATTGAGAGCTGGTTTAGGTGAGGGAGCATGTGAGTATGTGATTGAGAGCCTGTGTGTAAATGAGAGAGAGAGAGCATGTTTGTAAGCATGTGAATGAGAGTCTGTGTGTGATTGAAAGCCTGTGTGTGTAAGTGTGAAAAGATAGACAGCATGTGTGTAAATGTGTAATTAAGAGCCTATATAAGTGAGAGAAAAAGCATGTGTATATGTGAGTGACTGGGAGCATGAGTGTATAGGTGTGTAATTGAGAACCAGTGTGAGAGAGAGCGCTGGTATGTGACTGAGAGAGAGGAGAAAGTTCCAAGCAAACCACCCCTCCTCCTGCTAATTGAAAACAATCTCAGGACACCTGGATATCAAATGCTCCCAGGTATGCAGAGCAAAAAAATTTTTGTATCCTTATTTTTCATTACTGGGTCTTTGTGTCTGCAATTTTGAAATATTTTACTGGTATCTAGAAAATTTTTATATGAGTTTTTAATTATTGGATATTTCACTCATCAGCTGTTTTGAAATAATCTGCTCTTTTTGTTAGCATGATTTTACTGCTACTGATTTTATATTTCTTGATTTGTTTTATAAGGATGGTGTTTCTTTTTTCCTTTATTACACTGCATACAGAGACTCTGGCTTGTTGCAGTTTCCGAGTCAGTTTTTTTTTGCATGCTTCTAGTTATGAGTTTTGGTCTCTTTATTCTTTGTTAGGTGAGGGTCAGCACATGTGATTCAGGTGAGGTTTTCTGCTGGCGTGTAGTTTCTGTGTAGGGCTGTATAGCAGCCTGACTTGGTCTGTTTTCCTAATAGGAGATGTATTGGTGTCTTAAGGCCTGGTGTAATATTTTCAGTGTTGCCTTTTCTTAGGTAAGGTGGTTACTGTTTAAGTGCTGGAAATTGGTGCTGTTTTGGTGTGGGATGTTTACTATTTATGCAATTTCTGTTCATACAGAATACGTATCTTTTCCTTGTGTCATTTTAAACAATAAAAATAATTACCGGACCTTTACTTTTTATTTCCGCCGTGAATTGTAATGAGCAGTGTGTCACACATTTGAGCGTGGCCTGTCAGGTGTGTCACGATGGGAAAAAGGTTGAGAACCACTACCCTAGACCGTAAAAGTCAGGGCCTGTGTTGGTGGTCATCTGAAACCAATTCCAATTCCTCTTCCACCCCCCAACTCTGCCATCAAAGCAGAGAGTAATGTTTCTGTTGCATCAACAGAATCATGCTTATTGGTTAAGGGTAGTAACCTTCACATTAGCAAGTTACCCCCATGCACCATTTTCTTCATTTCCATCCTCTAGCCTTTTGGGATCCATAATGTTTACTCCATGACACTTTGAATTCTTTGACTGTTTTCATCTTCACCACCTCCTCTGGAAGGGCATTCCAGGCATCCACCACCTTCTTCGTAAAGAAATATTTTCTGGTGTTGTTTCTGAGTCATCCCCCTGAAGTTTCATTTTGTGACCCCTACTGATTTCTTTCTAGTGGAAAAGATTTAAAGTTCATGCATCATTCTTCTTTTCAGGATTTAATTAAAGTAATGCAGAAATATTTTAGGAATATTTCAAAGTTATTCTATGGTCAGGTGCTTAGAATTTCCCCTGATTTGGCTCGGGTAATGCAAGATCGACACAGGAATTTGCTTGCTCTTCGGCAAGAGGTCATTGCTCTAGGTTGTTCTTTCATGCTTCACTATTCTTTTAGAGGTGTTATTAAACTGAATAATGATTGTTTTATATTTGTCTTTCCCGAACAACTGAAAGAGTTCCTGGAAGCTAGAGTGCCTGTAACATCTTCTTCAGTGTCTACCTAATAGGGCATTTGTATTTTGCTGTTAGCTCCATGCCTTGTCTGTTTCTAATGTGATATATCTCCCTGAGATTAATTTTTGCCTCTCTTCTTTGTTGTTGGATTTTTTTTTATATAGTCTATTGGTGTTTTTGTTTATTCTTTGTTTTAAAGATGTGTTATGAATGTATTTTTATGTAGTACTCCATTTCTTTGGTAGAGCTTAATGTTTTGTTAATTTTGAAATCTGATAAATAAAACGTAAAAAAAAAAAGAAAAGAACATTCAAAGGCTGAAATTCCACCACGTCGCTGGGTAACTTATTCCAGTGCTTAACTAACATTAGTAGAGACGGAGTACAGAACCATTCTCCTCACTTAACTCCCTTTACATAACTGATTATTGCTCTGATGCAATCTCTCCATCCTCTCTTTTCCAAGCTAAATAAACTCAGAGCTTTCAATTTATCTTTACAAATCTAATAATCTAGGCTCCAAATACAAAAAAAACCCCCAGCCTGCAACCATTTCATTACCAAAGAGAACCATAACCTTGAACTCACCTTTCCAGTTCAGACAATTTCTGGCAAATTCTACCACAGCCAGCTGCATTCCAAGGCAGATTCCTGCAGGAAAGGTTGGGGATGGGGAACAGAGGCGAGAGCATCACAAGACACCCCAAGAACAATTCACACTGCACACATTCATTTCCAATTTAACAACCTTTTCTGCTATAATAGTGCACCAGAGCTCTTAGACAAAATGACCTTTAGAACCTTAAAGGTGAATTTTAAAAGCCTGGCGCGTGCCAAAACCGAGAGATATGCACACAAGTCGGCCCAGCTTGAGCTGCGCAGATTTTAAAAGCCACCCATGTATGCAAGTAATCTCCCGCTGCACCCACTAATAAAAAGTTTCAAAAAGGGATCTGGGAGTGGGCGTGATCTGGGCAGGGCATGGGTGTTCCTGGATTTTAACTTGAAATGAACACATAAATACTTACATCCATAGGTGCACGCTGGGATCCCCCTGCCACGTAACTTTACTTCTGCTATAGATGATATGTAAATTGTAAAACAAAAAAAAATCCTAGGCAGATCAATGGGGTTTTAAAGCTCGGGGCTAACAGGGAGAAGAAAGGCTAGTAAATAAGGGAGGTTTGGAAGTCCTATTCCTTACCTTAGCAAACTGGGAATGAAGCGGGAAAACTGGCAATGGTGGTGACGCACATCTTTTACAATCCCACTTACGCGGTAGAAGCGGCCTGCATGTCCACTTAAAACTGTGCGTGCATGTGCACGCGGTCAACCTATTTTATAACATGTGCGCACATACGCGCGTATTTATTTATTTATTTTATTTATTTAAAGGCTTTTATATACCGACTGCTGTTTGCACATCGTATCGGTTTACAAAGAGTACAGCGCTTCAAGAATGGAAGATATAAGTTACAAAGAATACAGCACTTATAGAGTGGAGGATAACAGATACAAACTATTTCGTATGCTTCCTGGTACGCCTTTTGTTCAATTGTTAAAATTTCTTGCATTTTGAAATTTTGTAAACCGTTTTGATGGCTTTACCGAATGACGGTATATAAAACTCAAAAATAAATAAATAAAATAAATAAATAAAATAAACATCGTATTGGTTTACACAGAACGTTGCGCTTATAGTATGAAGCATAACAGTTACATGGAGCAAAATGGCCGAGTCCCTGGTCACAGGCTGATGAATGTGTGTATATATGTGCCTGCATGCCAGTTTAAAATTTACCATCTTATTATCTTAGCAAAAATTAGGACCTATAATGAAATATTTTTCAGATCAGTGTTTTCCAACCTTTTTAAGCCCAAGGCACACCTACATTGACAATGTTGTGTGGCACACCAGCCTCCACAGAGCAGGAAATGAAGACATAGAGAGGACTCATATGGCCCAAAGAAGAGCAAGAGAAGCACTGGAAGCCCTACTAGTCTTTCTTCCAAAATTTAAAACAAAGGGAGAGATGGGGGCAGATATATATATATATATATATATAAAACCCATCACAACTGACCAGCTCTCTCTGTATTCAAGTATAGGATAAGGGAGAAATCAGTATGATGTGGGCAGCCAGCTAAGGGCTTGATTTACTAAGGCTTTTCTCCCATTCTGTGTCTATGGGAAAAGTGCTTAGTAAATCAGGCTCTTACAGGGTCATTTATCAAATTGTGATGTGTTGTTATTGTGTGTGTTAGGGCCTTATCGCATGTAATAAGGCCCTAATGCATGCGATACCGGTTGCACTGCGGCAGTACTAATTAAATCAGGGGAAGGGGAGGAGTATGGACAGGGTTTGAGCGGGGTTATGGCCTGACAGCACTACGGGCAATAATGTTTTACACATTATCGCCGGTAGCACTGCAGGAAATAACACCACTTTTTCCCGTGACGCTACAGAGGCGATAGTGTGCGGCACAGCCACACTGCGGCGGGCAAAACCATACCGCTGCGATGTGGCTGGCTACACACTATCACCCCCGCCCCTTTTTTTTCGCAGATCATTCCACTGTACTTACCCCGGAATGATAATTCCCCCTACAAGTTAGTTACCTTAGTTGCCGCATAAGGCTGCCAGGCTTCCTTCACTGCTGCTGCTCCTAGCAGTCAGAGTAAGCACATACTGTGCTCCTGCATGCCCTCTCCATCTCACTCAGCCTGGGGATAGGAAAGATGTGAGAAGGACTCAAAAGGAAGAGGCTCAGTATGGGGAAGAAAAGGAGGTGCTGTATGCAATGTGTGCCACACAAAGTGGCTCCCAGCTATCCTGAAGAGGATGTTGGAGAGATACCTGTTCCAAAGAAGGTATTCATGGGTGATGATTCAGATCAACTGAACCAAATCACAGTGAACCTGGAAGATGTAGTAGGCCTGATTGACAAACTGAAGAGCAGTAAATCACCTGGACCGGATGGTATACACCCCAGGGTTCTGAAAGAACTAAAAAATGAAATTTCAGACCTATTTCAATTAATTGGTAACCTATCAATAAAATCATCCGATGTACTTGAAGATTGGAAGATGGCCAATGTAACACCTATATTTAAAAAGGGATCCAGGGGTGATCCGGAAAATTATAGACCAGTAAGCCAGTGCTGGGAAAAATCGTGGAAACTCTTATAAAGAATAAACTCACAAAACATTTAGATAGACATCGTATGATGGGACACAGCCAACATGGATTTACCCAAAGTAAGTCTTGCCTCACAAATCTCCTACATTTTTTTGAAGGGGTGAATACACATGTGGACAAAGGTGAACTGGTAGATGTGGTGTTTTTGGATTTTCAGAAGGCTTTCGATAAAGTCCCGCATGAGAAGCTTCTAAGAAAACTAAAAAGTCATGGGATAGGAGGCGATGTCCTTTTGTGGATTACAAGCTGGTTAAAAGACAGGAAATAGAGAGTAGGATTAAATGATCTGTTTTCACAGTGGAAAAAGGTAAACAGTGGAGTACCTCAGGGATCTGTACTTGGACCGGTACTTTTTAATATATTTATAAATTATCTGGAAAGGGGTATGATGAGTGAGGTGATCAAATTTGCGGATGACACAAAATTATGCAGAGTAGTTAAATCTCAAGCGGATTGTGATGAATTGCAGGAGGACCTTACGAGACTAGAAGATTGGGCTTCCAAATGGCAGATGAAATTTAATGTGGACAAGTGCAAAGTGATACATATAGGGAAAAATAACCCTTGCTTAAGTTACACAATGTTAGGTTCTATCTTAGGAGTTACCACCCAGGAAAGAGATCTAGGAGTCATAATGGATAATACATTGAAATTGTCGGCTCAGTGTGCGGTGGCGATCAAAAAAGCAAACGGAATATTAGGAATTATTAGGAAGGGAATGTTAAATAAAACAGAGGATGACATAATGCCTCTGTATTGCTCCATGGTGAAACACCACCTTGAATACTGTGTGCAATTCTGGTCATCGCATCTCAGAAAGGATATAGCTGCACTGGAGAAAGTGCAGAGAAGGGTGATCAAAATGTTATCATAGAGCATGGAACAGCTGTCCTATGAGGAAAGGCTAAAGAAGTTAGGGCTGTTCAGTTTGGAGAAGAGACGACTGATGGGGGATATGATAGAAGTCTACAAAATCATGACAGGACTTGAACAAGTTAATATAAATCGGTTATTTACTCTCTAAGATAATAGAAGGGGGGCACTCCATGAAGTTAGCAAGTAGTTCATTTAAAACAAATCAAAGAAAATTCTTTTTCACTCAGCGCATAGTTAAGCTCTGGAATTCATTGCCAGAGGATCTGGTTACAGCAGTTAGTGTAACTGGGTTTAAAAAAGATTTAGATAAGTTCCTAGAGGAAAAATCCATAAACTGTAATTACAGTAATTAATAAACAATAGTAGCTTGTGATTTATCTAATGTTTGGGTATTTGCCAGGTACTTATGTCTTGGACAGGTCACTTTTGGAAACAGGATACTGGGCTTGATGGACTCTTGGTCTGACCCAGTATGGCATATCTTATGTTCTTATGTTCTTATCCGTGCTCTGCATGCTGCCCATTAATACCACATTCCAGGGCTCATGATGTAGCTAGGAAGAAGAGGCATGCACGATTATACATGTTCTCAGAAAGGAGCTATTATACTTAAGAGCCACTGTTGGTATCTTTTTTTGCTGTCAGGGGCTAAGAGCCGAGCCCAGGAGCTGGCCTGGATATCAGCATCAGGCATTGGTGACTTTTCTGTGGCACACCTAATCAGGTCTGAAGCACACTGATTGGGAAATGCTGCTCCTGACGACAGCTATTTTTACCCCGTCCCATCTCGTAGCTCAGCACAAGGACTGTGCCAATTTATAACCAAAGTTGTGTAAAATTTTAAAAAGACAGGGCTGAAAATTCAAACCTGTGCAGTGACCTCCTCAAAGGTATTTTTTTACAGGTGCAATGCCTGATTGGTTTTTCCCTGCTGTCTTGCAAACCAGCAGGACCGCATTATTGCAGTTACTAGGAAATTTTGCGGCTATGAAACCTGATTCCCCTCCCTCCCTCAAGCGCTTCCTTTCTAAGCAGGAAGCACATGAGGAAGGGGCAGAGCCGTAGGAACTGGGAGCGCATTCTTTCATCCTGTTCCGGTGCTGCCACCAGTCTAACAATTTTGTATCTTCTATGGCACAAGGAAAGTAAGTTTTTGGGAAGCAAAGGCACGTAGGAACATGAGAGTGAAGAGTGGAAGACAGTGGGCCTATGTGCAGAGATATCTTGGGAGAGGAGGCAGGTGGGAAGGGAGATGGGGAATAGAGCAACACAGAGAGAAAGGGGAGAGAGATGGGAGAAGAGCAACATGGGAGGGGAGAATGGGGGAGAGAGGAGAAACAGAGCAGATAGAAAGGAAAGGAGGAATGTGAAGGAGGTATGAAGTAAGAGGAGGAACATGTGGGGAATTATGGAAGGAAAAGGAACATGTGAGGAGTTATGGGGGGGTAGGAAGAACATGTATTTACAAATTTGAGGGGGTGGGAATGAGGAGAAAAGAATGTCTGACCCCCAGCCCCCAATAGTTTTCAGTGAATCAAAATTAAATTGATACCCTGAATCAAGTTCTGGGCCACCTCTCAGGACATAGTATCAGGCTTCCTGAATTGTAACAAAGTTCAGCAGTTTTATTAAAATCTTAGAAACTCTCTGACATACTCTTCAATCCCTGGCTTTAAGCATCTACAAAATAATGCATTTTCCACAGTTTAAAAGTCCTACCAAGAAAGGGCTTTTTCTTTTTTCTTGCCCAAGAGATTGCTTGGAGTTTACCCTCAGTTCCCCGTAGTCCAAAACCTCCTGGGACTAAAATACCACTGAAAGACAAATGAATTGTTAGCATGGGAGGAAGGCCCACCGATCAGCTCCTTGCATCCTACACACACTGTACAATACAGATTTATTACACTATGACAGTTGATTACAGTCACAGCTGAAATGACCATTAAGAACCAGCAAGAATAGGCATCTCGCTGGGTGCCAGTGGCCATCCCTGCAGAATGGAAGATGCACCGTGAAAATTTAGCAACCATGGAGCCCTGCAGCAGCAGTGGCACAATTCTGTTTGTGACCTGTACAGCCATGGCAGTCACCAAAAACATTTAACAACATTGCAGACTTTCCTTCATTGCTCTACCTGCCCACATATGCCAGTTTAAAAAATAAAAACAATTAAGTGTATACAGCATTCATCCCTTAAATTTAATGGGACCAATATTCAGTAGGCCATTTAGTGGGCAAGTTATTTGACTAATATTAGCCAGAATACTTGTCCCGTATATTCAACGGGATTAACGTCCCGCTGAATAAACTTGCTTAAAGTTATCTGATTAACCATAGCCGTATTACTTTATACTTCAACTGGATATATTAAAAAAAGAATATATCCAGTTAAGTCAGATTCCCTGAAAAAGAAAAAATATCACAGCCCGTCCCCGCCTCCCTCTCACCCCAGGTGCAAAGACCCTACCAGGCCGAACTAGCCACTCCCCCCCCCCAAAAAAAACGGCACATTTAATGTAAAAAAAAAATTATTGGTGTTGTAAGCTCCCCTCCCCCACCCTCTGCTCTGACTTCCCCTTATACCTCTAAAATTTAAATTTCGTGGCCACCAAATTCTCCACCCCCAGAAACACCCATTCCACTCTTTCCCTTCTCCCACCCCAGCCTCCTACCTTGATTTCAAGTTGGTCTCCAGGATCATGGTAGCCTCCTACCACAATCCGGGACCAGCGCTTCTGGGGACACTTCTGCCGTTGCTAGGTTAACTCCGCTCCTCCCCAGAACGTCTACTGCCTGCCCTAAGAACGCCCTCAACATATGTGGCTAAATCACCCAATATCGCAGCTAAGCCATTTAAATGGATAACTTTTCAGTTATCCTTCTAAATGGCTTTTGATTATCTACCCCAATGTTTTTTCATCACAGGATGGCACCCCAGGAGAAGTCTGAGAGCATGTATTAGAATAAACGGTATTATAAGTCTGACCAATAAAATGGTTTTATTTTGCTGAACTGGATATTCCAGGTTTTCTGTAGACCACCAGCTGCACCTGCTATCCTAGCACCCTTATGATCTTCTGTAAGAATCTGTAGCATTTTAGTGATCAATACTGAAATTTTAAACAGTTGAAAGGAGAACCACAAGTTTTTTAGTCCATTCTTTTGACAGTGTAATCCAAAAGAAGGTGGAAAAATCCCAGTATGCATCTGTAGAAAATTGTGTAACAATGACAATTCCGTCCTGACCCCAGATATGATTAGCCTCAGTAAAATATTGTGTCCAATTCTGGAGGTCATACCTTTGAAAGAATATAAAAAAGTGATTTATGGTCAATAAAAAGGAAGTCAATGAGTGTATGTGACAGGATTTGCAGACAGAGCACATTATCTTTGCACAGTGCACCTTCCACTGTTCAGGGTGCCACCTGGTGGCCAGAGACAGACACAATAGGGTGAGTGACCGACTGACACACACACACACACACACACACATATATATACAGAAAAGGTCAGCTTTTCTGGATAAAAGACCCCTTAATTCCAATACCATTGGTCAGACTGTGATTCTGAAGGAAAGCTGTGAAAATGAAGACCAAAGAGCATTCTAAGGAAATTAAAGATAAAGTTATAGACATGCTCAAGATAGGAAAAGGCTACAAACTAATATCCAAGTGCTTGGATATCCCACTGAGCACTGTTGGTTCATAATTCTATAATGGCCAAGTCAAAGTCCAGATCTCAATCCAATTGAGAATCGGTGGCACTATTTGAAAATTGCAGTCCAAAAGCATCATCTAACTAAGCTGAACAACCTGGAGCAAATCTGCCAGGAAGTCTATTTTGCAAACATCACTCCCAAACAGTGTGCAAAGCTGGTAGAAACTTACCCTAATAGACTTAAAGCTGTTATTGCAGCAAAAGGTGGTTCTATCAAGCTAGTCTGAAGGGGATGAATATTTATGCAAGCAGCATTTTTAAGTTTTAATTTTATTTTACAACAAATGCTAAGAAATAATACATTGTGACTTTGAAAATTTACTTTAAGAGCATACTGGTTTGCAATAAACATATTGTCTGGAACAATCTGGGCAAGTATCATTTGTAATCCACACAAATCTGCTGACTTTTTAGGGGGATCGAATAATTTTGCAAACCAGTGTATATATATATATTTTTGTTGTTGTTGTTTTAATCCACCTTGCATGGCCTGGTGCTAAAAAGGTGGCATATGAATCCCAGAAATAAGCATTCAGATCATAAATAGGTATACCTTAGAGGAAAGGACAAGAAGCAAACACTTTTCCAAAGGAAGACTGTTCTAGAACAAGACTGTTGCAGTCTGGGAAGCTGCAGACCTGGAGTGAACCCTTGGGCCGAACTACCCCAATGATAGGGCAGGTCGGGAGGCGGAGCCACAGGCAGAGGTCTTCACCCGGGAACCAGGAACCCCCCAGGAGGAGCCCGTAGGGTCCTAGAACCTTGGGACTTAGGAGAACAGTGAGAGTCTCTATAGTAGAAGAAGGCCTGGGCAGAGAGTATGATAAGGTAGTCCAATAGGAATGCTGTAGACCGTGGGCTAGTTGGGTCCGGCGTGTGCTGGAGCAGATAGTGAGCAGATACAGAGTCTATAGCGTGCTGTGGACTGGAGCAAGCTATGAGCAGGAACGGAGTCTGTAGCGTGCTGTGAGCTGAAGCAAGCTGTGAGCAGGAATGGAGACTGTAGCGTGCTGAGAACTGGAACAGACTGTGAGCAGGATTGGAGTCTGTAGCGTGCTGTGAGCTGAAGCAAGCTGTGAGCAGGAATGGAGACTGTAGCATGCTGAGAACTGGAACCGACTGTGAGCAGAAACAGAGTCTGTAGCGTGCCGTGAGATGAAGTGACCTGCGAGCAGGAACGCAGACGGACCCAGGTCAGGCTGGCAGCAGGCAGGAGAGGAATCAGGCACGGGCAATAGTCGGTGGCTGCAGCGAGCAGAAGCGGAATCAGGAACAGGCTGAGGTCAATGGCAGGCGGCAGGCAGAAGCGGAGTCAGGAACTAGCAGAAGTCAAGTCAGGAACGTGGAACAAGCGAAGCGCAATTCAGAACTACTAACCAGTAGCGACCCTCGTTGCAAGGCAATGAGACGGTAACCGAACACCGGTTAAATCAGGCTTGGGGCGTGGCGTCATTAGCCCGGGCGGGGCCAGACTTCCGGCGGCTGTGCGTCCATTGTGCGCGTCCTCACACGCGCGAGTGGCGGCAGGGAAATGAGCTGGTAATGGCGGACGCCCTGGAGGGCCGGCAGAGCCGCGGGAGCGGCGTTTCCACCACTGTAGGTAAGCGCAGTGCAGAGCGGATAGGGGGGAAGCGGTGGAGACCGCAACAAAGAGGTCACAGTATGACACTCCAACAGGATAGACTCAGGAGCAACATAGGAAAATCGGTTCTTACCTGCTAATTTTCATTCCTGAAATACCACAGATCAGTCCAAAGAAGTGGGTTTTGCATCCCTACAACAGATGGAGGCAGAGAATAAAAAAATTTCAGGCACTGCTACATAACTGAGAGTGCCACCTGCAGTCCCTCAGTATTGACCTGTGCCCAAGCAAAGATGTCCAATTCGAAAAAAAACAAATAATTCCCCAATCAGGGAGAGCAGAGAGACTCAAAGTTGGAGCCCCCTCTCTTTTAAAAGGGTCATTACCATCTCTAACCCCAAAATTTCTAACATGTACAAATTTCATATGTCTGTATTTATAGAAAACAAAATTACAAAAGCAACATCCAGAAGCTAGGAAGGTCTTTCAAAACAACTAAGGGGCCGGGCTTCTGGACTGATCTGTGGTATTTCAGGAAAGAAAATTAGCAGGTAAAAACCAATTTTCCTTTCCTGTTCATAACCCAGATCAGTCCAGACAAGTGAGATGTACTTAAGCCCTTCTACACTGGATGGCAACCCCAAAGACCAGCGTGCAACACACTCTCCCCAAAAACCGCCTCTTCTGGCGCACTAACATCCAGACAGAAATGTTTGGTAAAAATGTGTATTGAAGACCACTTCGCTGCCCAACAAATCTCCTGTGGCGATACAGCTGACACTCTGCCCAGGAGGTTGCCTGCGCTCCAGTAGAATGCACATGCAACCCTTCCAGAATCGGTCGACCTTTACATAGATAACCCAAACCTATCTCTTCTTTCAACCATTGGGCAATCATGCCCTTGGAAACCTTACATCCCTTTTTTCGCTCCACTGAACAGGATGAAGAGATGATCCGATCTCCGAAAGGCATTCATCACCTTAAGATATTTCAACAGAACCCGCCTAACATCCAATAAGTGAAGCTCCTCGCATGTGGTGTATCGGATGTTAAGTGCAGGAAGGCTGGAAGTTCCACCATCTGGTTGAGATGAAATGAGGAAATGAACTTTGGTAAAAAGGAAGGAACTATATGCAACGATACCATGTCTTCAGAAATATGTAGAAAAAGGTCTCTACACGACAAGGTTTGAAGCTCCAAAATCCACCTAGCTGAACAAATGGTCACCAAGAAAACTGTCTTCAGGGTGAGATCTTTCAAAGATGCCCTTCTCAGCAGCTCAAAGGGAGGGCCACAAAGAACCCTAAGAACCAGATTAAGGTTTCAGACCAGCGGGCGCAAGTGCTTCGCCCCCTTCAAAAAATGCATGGTATCCAGATGAGACGCCAACGGCCTCCCCTGCAGCTTACCTTGAAGACAACCCAAGGCTGCCACCTGCACTCAGAGTGATTTATAGGCCAGTTCCTTTACCAAACCACTCTGCAAAATGGCCAACACCTGAGAAACATCCACCTGCAACGGCTCCAGACATGCTCCACACAGCACAACTCAAAAACTCTCCCCTCCCAGATATAAGCCAAGGAAGCAGAAGGCCTTCTAGTTTGAAGCAAAGTCGCAATCATTGGCTCCAAGTACCCTTCCAAGTAAAAATGTCACCTCTCAAAAGCCAAGCTACTAGACAAAAGCGATCCGCCCACTCCAGAAAGATGGGCCCTTGTCACAACAGACCATCTCTAACAGGCTGAACCAGATCAGCAAATTAAGGCCAATGTGGCCACTCTGGTGCCACGAAAATCACCTTTACTGGATGTTGATCAACGCGATGCGACACTCGCCTATGAGCAGCTATGGGGGAACACAGAGCAGAAGCTTCGTCGGCCACGGCTGGACCAGAGCATCGATTTCTTCAGAGCCGACTTCCCTCCAGCAGTTGAAAAAATGATCTACCTTGGCATTCCTTGAACTGCCATGAGGTCTACGTGTGGCCTGTCCCATCTGGCATTGGGTAAGGGCAAAGGCCTCTGCCAACAACTCCCACTCTCCCAGATCCAGCTGCTGTCTGTTGAGATAGTCCACCTGCACATTTCCAATCCAGCCACATGAGACGTTGCTACTCCCACCAGATGCTTCTCCGCCCAGATGAACAATTCCTGGGCCTTCTGAGTCACCAGACGATTCTTCATCCCAACTCTGCCGACTGATATAAGCCACCATCATCGCATTTTCTGAGAACACCTGAACTGTCCACCCCTGAATCTGCAGAAGAAAAGCGAGAAACGCCTTGCGAACTGCCTTTGTTTCCAAACGGTTGATTGACCAGGATGCTTCTACTGGCGACCACTGATCTTGGGCCGACCTTCCTTGACAGACTGCCCCCCAACCTCTGAGCCTGGCATCTGTGGTCACCATCACCCAGTTTGGTACCTCCAAACTGGGACGTGACAGCCACCACGACAGTCTGGTCTTGGAGTCCCCCTGAAGTGGCAAAGGAAACTGAAATTCCTCCAAGAGCGGACGCCAATAGGACAAAAGCACTCTCTGGAGGAGACACGAGTGAGCTAATGCCCATGGAACCAACTCCAGTGTAGACGCCATAGAACCCAGGACCTGCAAATAGTCCCCAGATTCTGGGAACCAGAAGATGCAGAAGCACCTGAGCTTGCAACTTGAATACTTTCTCTGAGGTAAGGAAGACTTTGCCTATGCAGGTTTAGAACCAAGCCACCTGATACTCCAACGACTGGGATGATTCTAGGTGACTTTTTCCCAGGTTCACCACCCAGACCAACGACCGCAGTAGCTTCATGATGTGTCGTACTGCATGACAACACTTCAAATCTGACTTCACCTGGCTGATCCAGTTGTCGAGTTCGGGTATACCAGGATCCCTTCCCTCCTGAGAGCCACCTACACTACCACCATCACTTTCTTGAACATCTGTGGTGCAGTCGCTAAACCGAATGAAAGAGCCCAAAACTGAAAGTGCTCCCCAGAACCATGAACCATAGGAATCTCTGATGGTTCGATCATATGGGAATGTGGAGGTATGCCTCCGTCAAATCCAACAATTCCGGAAACTCTTCCTTGTGAACTGCTAACTCCGTCCACAGCATCTCCATATGGAATTGCGGCACCTGCAGCACTGCATTGACCTTCTGCTGATTGAGAATGGGCCTAAAGGTCCCATCTTTCTTCAGAACCATGAAATACACGGAGTACCTTCCTAATCCCTGTTCCTGAGATAGAACTGGAACAATGGCGTGCAGGCGCTGCAGCCTCTGTAATGTGTCCTGCATAACCTCGTTTGATACGGGAAGCGTAACGAGAGATCACATAGGACTCTCTGATCGGGCAAGAAACTTTTAAGGCATAGCTGTCTTTTATTATATCCAGAATCCATTAGTCTGTCGTGATCCTGGTCCACTCCTCATAAAATAGGGTTAGTCTCCCCTGACAGCCTCCATGGAGCAGCAGACCAGCCTGCCTTCATTGGCCAGCCTTACCTCCTCTGGCCCCCTGGCCAGAGCCATCACAGGCAGATCTACGCGCCTCCTCCCCTCAAAAAAGGCCTGTTGTCTTCCTGAGCCCTGCTTTTGCATTGTAGACTTAGAATTCCTGTTGGAGCGAAACCTCCTTGCCTTTCGAAAACAACAGCACGGTGGAAAACTCTTCTCTTCGGGCAAGTTGTTCCCTTTCAACTCCCCCAAATGTTTCATTAGCTGTTCCAGATCCTCTCCGAACAAAAGCTTTCCTTTAAAAGGAAGATTACACGGCTGTCCTTTAGACCACACATCTGCCAACCAATTTTGTAACTACAGGAGCCTCCTCACTGCCACTGCGGAAACCAGATTCCTGGCCATCTGGACCATTTTGTATAGGGCATCTGCCACATAGGCCAGCTTTCAACCGGGCAGCTTCTCTAGAATCAGTCCCAGCCTTCTTCTCCTGTGCCTTCTGCACCCAGCACAAACAGGCTCGCTGCATCATGCTCACACACACCGCCGCCTGAAGGTTTAAAGCTGAGACCTCAAACAGTCTCTTCAAAAGAATCTCCAACTTCCAATCCTGGACATCTTTCAACGCGGCCAATCCTGCCACAGGGATGGTTGTCTTTTTGGTCACAGCTGACACCTATGCATCTACCTTTGAATGTCTCCAAAGCTCCAAGGTCTGCTCCGGCAAGGGATGTAACTTAGCCATAGCCCTGGCTACTTTAAGGCCCACCTCAGGAGATTCCCATTCCTGGTCTATCAACTTCTTCACCTTTTTTGGTAAAGGAAAAGCCTTAGGAGGTTCACGCAGTCCATCCAGGACAGGGTTCACTCCTTTGTTATCTGAATCCTCTTGCATGACTTTAATCCCCAGTTCTTCTAACATTTGGGAAATCAGCGGTCGTTGTTTCTCCTTACGGAACAACCTCACCACTGATCGTCTCCCACAGCTACAAGGATTTCATCAGCATCAGGCATAGTATCCACTGCTGAATCCACTTGATCCTTGTCCGGATCATCCCCCAGACCTTTCTGAAAACTGTCTGCACCGTCAGCTTCGCCCGAAGTGTCAACATCATCACTCGCGGGATGTACCAATCCCAGAAGTCGGAGTTTTCCTCCTGATCTTGACTGCCCAGTCGCCTTAGGTCTCTTAGTTGAACATTGGGATTTCTGGGATGCAGAACGCTTAGAACCTGCTTTCCTTTTTGCCAAATAGGCTTTATGGAGGAGGAGGACAAAATCCGCAGAAAATTCCTCTGTACAACTGGATTTCCAATACAGCCCCTCATCCTCACATTCCCCCTCCCCTGCCCTGTCCTCCACAGGGCTTTGCTCTCCAGAGAAAGCGGAAGGGGAGAGTCCCTTGGCTAACTTGCTGAGACCTGCCTTCTGCCACATGCAGTCAACATGGCTGCCGCCTCTTCTGAACCCCCCACCCCCCCCGGAGCCTCCTGCATGGGACTGAAAGATCAGCGGCAGCAATCGCTACATGTGATTCCCGTGGAGTTCCCTTCCCCTCAGGAAGCTGCACTGAGGTGCGATCACCTCCCGCCACAGCCTCAACACAATTTCCCGCATTCAGCGTGTGGTGCCATGCTGCTGCAGTCAGCAATAAAGCTTATCTCCTGCACAGCAAAGTTTGTCTCCTGCCATGGTCAGCAACAATCCTGGGCACTGCAACAACAGGGAAGCTCTAACCGATACCTAACCAGCTCTGGCGATTCGGCACATGTCGTAGTGCCGAATCGCCAGATTTCCAGCTCACCTACGCCCCTGGCCACCCAGCTTACAAGCAGCCCTGGCACCCAGCTTCCACCTTAAAGTGCCAGCAACCCAAAAACAAGGCAAGTAATAGAATACTTCCCTGCTTCTGGATGAAGTTGGCTGCCGGCTGAGGGCGAGAAGGACACAGAGGTTGCAAGGGAAACAGGACCCCTGGTAACTCCCTGCTCACCCTGCTCTACCCAAGGGATGGCCCACAAAGGAACCTAACAACTTGGGGAGCAAACCATTTCTTAAAAGTCTTCTTTTTTTAAATTCCAAACGCCAGACTGCAGGTTTAGCACCTCTACCATCTGCTGGAGACAGAAATACTGAGGGACTGCAGGTGGCACTCTAAGTTATGTAGCAGTGCCTGAAAAGTTTTTATTCTCTTCTTCCATCTGCTGGTAAGGATGCAAAACCCACTTGTCTGGACTAATCTGGGGTATGAACAGGAACAGAAACAGAGTTGCTTACCTGTAACAGGTGTTCTCCGAGCAGGACAGCAGGATGTTAGTCCTCACACATGGGTGACATCAGATGGAGCCCCAATGTGGAAAACTTATATCAAAGTTTCTAAAACTTTGACTAGGCACATTCAGTATGCCCAGCATGCCCTATACCACGCATCCACTTGGGGTCCCTCTTCAATCTCATAGCATAGAATTAAGATTAAAATAAAATAAAATAACAGGAGAAACCCAATTCCGCAGGGTGGTGGGCGAGTTTTGTGAGGACTTACATCCTGCTATCCTCGGAGAACACCTGTTACATGTAAGCAACTTTGCTTTCTCCGAGGACAAGCAGGGTGGTAGTCCTCACACATGGATGAATCCCTAGCTATAGGTTACTCCCTACTACAAAAGGGGACCAACAGACACCTAACCAGGTGCCAATGGGCACAACACCAGTGCTGTTGATAACAGAAGAGGAGACAGTCTGCACCCAAACAATGGGCCCTAGGTTGGAAGAGTTGGGTTCTAAACTTCAAACAGCTTCCGAAGAACAGACTGGCCATACCTACTGTTGTGTCGGCCATCCCTATCCAGACAGTAATATGATGTGAATGTATGGAGAGAACTCCATGTCACAGCCTTGCAGATCTCCTCCACAGGAACTGCTTGCAAGTGGGCCATGGACGCTGCTATGGCTGTGATAGAATTAGCTTTGACTTGACCGCCAAAATGCAGTGTCGTCTGGGCATAACAGGTGGTATGCGCCAATTGCACTTAGATGAACTCTAACAGAGTTGGTTTCACACAGAAAATCTTCTCCATTTCGGTCCACAGGACTTTCTAGTGGAAGGCCTTCTAGAAGCCACTAGGATCCAAGATACTTCCTCTGAAAGATCAAGCAGCTGCAGACTCAACCTCTCAACATTCAGGCTATGAGCAACAGGGCCTGAAGGTTGGGATGCCGCAGCCAGTCCTGCTCTTGCTTGATGAGATCTGGGGAAGTCCCAGACTGATCGGTTTCCGGATGGAAAACTCCCACAGGAGTGGAAACCAGACCTGCCTCGGCCAATGAGGGGCTGTAAGAATGATAGTCCCCCTATTCTTGCGAAGCTTCAAGAGAGTCTTCGCCACCAAGGGAATCAGAGGATACGCATACAGAAGACCCTGGCCCCAATGACAGACAATGGCATCCAAGGCTAGTTTGCCGTCTGACCTGTATAGGGAGCAGAACCAAGGCACCTTCCTATTGCAGGGGGACACAACAGATCTATGCCTAGACTCCCCCAGAGGTGGAATATCCCATTTGCTACCCCCTGGTCCAGGGACCACTTGTAGGGTCTGAAGGCTTGACTCAGCCTGTCCATTACTAGGTTCTCCGTCCCGGCCAGGTATATGGCCCTGAGCACCATCCCTTGGGACAGGGCCCATGATCAGATCTGGACCGCTTCCTGACACAGGAGGTACGACCCCCATGCTTCCCTGCTTGTTGACATACCACATGACTACCTGGTTGTTGATCTGGATCAGGACAAATTTGTTGACACCCGATCTCTGAAAACCCACAGAGCATACTAGATCACCTGAAGCTCCAGGTGTTGAATGTCTGTTGCTATGGTTACCATAGCAATGGCCCTCTGGTGGGGCAGAACGGCCTTGGCCTGAGCCATGTCTAGCAGGGCCCCTATGAAGTCCAATTGCGATGAGGGACTGTGATGGGAATTTGGGTAGTTGGGAACAAACCCTAGTAACTCCAACAACCAGATGGTCAAGCGCATGGAGCTGTTGGGCCCCCGCCTGAGACGTGCTCTTGACCAGCCAATCACCAGATACAGGAAAACAAGTACTTCCAGTCTGCGGAGGTGCGTTGGCACTACGGCCAGGCATTTTGGGAAGACTTGTATAATAAATACAAATTCTCTGTGTCTGCGTGTATAGAGTCTAGCCTAGAATTGTGGTTCCTCACGGGGCTCCTCCCCGTGGGAGTGGCCATCACTGCAGTACCCAAGAATCTACTCCAAACACCTCAAAACCACAACACATGGTCCTCGAGCAGTGGGGGGACATTGGCGAAAACCGGACATGGCCATGATGGGGCAAAACAAAAGGGCCGAAGTTGAAAACGATGGTGGCAGGCGTCAAGGGCCAGCGAGCACCAAAGCACCGCCGCCACAGAGCAATCGACCGTGAAATGATACCCGAAAGGCCAAAAACCCTGATTGGGGACACTATGGAAAGGCACTGACAGGGACCCGGTGACATGCTAGACAAAAAAATGCACAAAATGTGAAGAAGAAAATTTTCCATGTGGCAAAAAGCCAAGTTTTGCACTCCATCACACCGCAAGGCTCACAGCTTTGTGGAAAAAAAAAAAAAGAGACTGAAGAGGGACCCTGTGTGGTATAAGTAATACTGGCCATGCTCAGCGTGCCTAGTCAAAAGTTCTAAAAACTTTGACATAAGATTTCCACATCGGGGGCTCCATCTGATGATTTCACCCATGTATGAGGACTACCATCGTGCTTGTCCTTGGAAAAATATTTCTTCACAGAAAGGGAGATGGAGGCATGGAACAGCCTCCCAGTGCAGACAAAAACAGTAACAGAATTCAAAAAAGCCTGGGATGAGCACAGAGGATCCCTAGGTGTGAAGTGAGGGGAGGGGGGGAAGCTAGAGATCAACTGAAGTCTATGGTATTGCACCAGGAATGGAATGGGGCAGACCAGATGGACCCTAATGGTTCTAATCTGCTTTCACAGACCACATGACCAAGAACATTTTTCCCAAGAGCCTAATTACATCACAAAACCCACCAATATATTTATTCTCTAAAACCTTGGCCAGTTCACTTTTGATGGTTAAAGGCATCTCATATTCATTTTCCAAGTAGCTTTTATTTTTGTTTGAAAAAAAAAGGAAAGAAAAGAAGAATTGGGTGCCCGCTCAAATAAATGGAATTCTACTCCTATTCCGATCAGCAAGGCAAGACTTACTGAGGTCATTATTCAAAAGCCATTTAGATGGATAACTCAAAGGTTAGCTTTCCAAATGGCAAATGTGGCATATTCAGCCACTTATCCGGCTATAATTTAGCCAGATAAAAAAGGGGTTTTGGGGGGTATTTCAGGGAGGGTTTGAGTTATCTGGCTAACCCATCTGAATATCAGGTATATCCGACTAGGTAATCCAGACAACTTTAGGCCTGCTTCAGAGCAGGCCTAAAGTTATCTGGCCTCGTGACCAGATAACTTGCTACTTACCCAGATATCTTCAGAGATATCTGGATAAGTAGAGCACCTTAAAAAAAAAAAGGTTTTGGGCCTCCTGGCTCCATTCCCACTCCCCCACCACCTCATGTCTCTACACCCCTTCCTCTTTCGCTGTCTCAAAAAGGTGGCCAAGATTTAAAAACAAGCTCATAAACTTCCAAAAAAAAGACTGCCGCCGGTTCGGGCCTCCCCGCTGCATCCCTCCTAAAAAAATCTTTAAATTTCCATCTTCTGCCTCTCCCCACTGCCACCACACCCCCACCCCATGCTGACACCCTCCCACCCATTACCTGGAAACGTGGCCCCCTTGTCTTTGCCAGCATTGCTGTGCTCTGCAATCCTGACTGCTTCCAACGTTACTTAGATAACCCTGGAAGCATGCGTTAACAATAAACAGTACTCTTCCATCACTATTACCTAAATAACACTGGAAGCGCGCTTTTCTACTAAACAATGTTCTTCCAGCACTATTACCTAAGTAACACTGGAAGTGCGCTTTTACACTAAACAGTACTCTTCCAACATTGATACCTATCGCTTGAAGCACGCTTTTATACTAAACAGTATTCTTCTAACACTCAGGCCGATTCAGTACGATGCGCTCAGGCCGAGCGCAACCGTTAGCCCCTGTTTGGACGCATGTTTTCCACACGCGATTACCCCTTACTGTACCCCTTATACAGTAAGGGGTAATAGTGCGTGGAAAACGCGCATCCAAACGGGGGCTAACGGTGCGCTCGGCCTGAGCGCACCGTACTGAATCGGCCTGTATAAGGGGTACAGTAAGGGGTAATAGCGCGTGGAAAACGCGTGTCCAACCCCCCCGAAACTAATAGCGCCCTCAACAAGCTGCACATTTTGCTCTCAGAAATTAACGCCTGCCCAAAGGCAGGCGTTAATTTCGGCCAGCACCAGGAAAGTGTACAGAAAAGCAGAAAAAACTGCTTTTCTGTACACCCTCCAACTTAATATCATAGCGATATTAAGTCGGAGGCCCCAAAAATTAAAAAAAATAAAAAATCTTTAAAAAAAAAATCTGCCAGCGGCCCGCGGGTTGGAAAACGGATGCTCAATGTTGCCGGTAAAATTAAGCATCGGCTGTCAAACCCGCTGACAGCCGCCACTTCTGCCAATAAGGAGGCACTAGGGATGCGCTAGTGTCCCTAGCACCTCCTTTTTACCGCGGGCCCTCATTTGCATACAGAATTGCTTGCCTAGGAGAGTGGCCTGGGCGCGCGTCGGGAGAGCGGGCACTCGCCTCAGAGCGCCGGCTCTCCCACGCATTTTACTGAATCGGCCCGACTGTTATCTAAATAACGCTGGAAGCATGCTTTTATACTAAACAGTACTCTTCCAACATTGTTACCTAAGTAATCCTGGAAGCACGCTTTTACACTAAACAGCAGAGTTCCAGCATTATTACCTAAGTAACACTGGAAGTGCACTTTTACACTAAACAATACTCTTCCAGCACTACTACGTAAGTAATGCTGGAAGTGTGCTTTTACACTAAACAGTACTCTTTCAGCATTATTACCTAAGTAACCCTGGAAGCACGCTTTTACACTAAACAGTACTCTTCCAGCACTATTACCTAAGTAACGCTGAAAGCATGCTTTTTCATTAAACAATTCTATTCCAGTATTATTACCTAAATAACTCTGGAAGCGACTGGGTTGGCAAAGCACAGTGTCCCCACAAGTACAAGGGCGCTACATTTTCAGGTAATGGGTGGGTGGGATGGTATCAGCCTGGGGTGGGAGAGGTTGGGTGGCTGTGGGGGGGGGGGGAGGCAGAAGAATGAAATTTAAAGTTTTATTTTTTATTAGGGAGGGAAGAGGAGGCCCAGGCTGGCGATGATCTTGCTTTTGAAATTTAAAAGCTTGGTTTTAGGTTTTGGCCACCTTTTTAGGACAGCGGAGGGGGAGGAAGGTAGAGACGTGAGGTGGTAGAGGGTGGATATCAAGGTGTGAGGCCCATGACTTTTTTTTTTAAGGTGCACTACTTACCTGGATATATCTGAAGATATTTGAGTAAATAGCAAATTATCCGGCCACACGAGGCCGGATAACTTTACATCTAACTGGCCATATTCAACCAATGGCCAGTTAGTGTTAAAGGTTAGGAATAAAGTTATCTGACTATATGTAGCAGGATAACTTTAAAGAAGTATATTAAGCAGGACGTTTATCCCACTGAATATACAGGACAAGTTATCCAGCTAACTTTAGCTAGAATAACTTGTCTTCTAAAAGGCCTGCTGAATATTGGCTTCATTAGGTTCATAAAGTATACCGAGTCCTAACAAGAAACATTTTATTTATTTATTTATTTATTTAAAATTTTTATATACCGACATTCATCCAGGATATCATATCGGTTCACATTGTAACATAAACTGGCGCTAGGCATGGCGCTTTACATTGAACGATTAAAACATGCGAACAAGGTATTAAAAGGGGGTGGGAGATAACATGGGAAAGTTTGCATTAAATTATATTATAGCAACGTTTGCAAATATATACATATGTACAATGGAAAAAGACTAAGAAGTGCAGGCAGGCTAGTGAGGGAGAAAGGGGAGGAGGAGAGAGGAGAGCTGAGAAGGAACATAACAACATAACAACATAACAACATAACAACATAACAACATAACAACATAAACGCCATGAGGCCCATCTAGCCTATGTCCATTTTCCCTTTCTGCAGAAATACAGCAGAGTAAGCTCCTCCCAGATATACCCCCAAGGAATATGTAACACCCGAGTTAATTTCCTGATTAAAAAAAAAAAATTCAGGCACTGATGTAACTATGAAGAGGTTTTATCTGAAACACAGTCCTAGATTTATCAAATTGCTATCAATATAGCAGAAATAGAGCCTGCGATAAAAAAGGGCATGGTTAGGATAATTTCCTGCCTACTGCCATCATATAGGCAATTTACGCCTAGCATATAACATAATTGAGTCACACATTGCATCATGCATAGTGCGTTGCATCAGCGCATTGCGCATCATTTTATGTGGCATGCGTAGATGAGTGCAAGGCACATTCTTTTTCTAATTTATATATAATAGCTGCCTGCAACTTCCTCTTTGAGGGTGTGTAAGGCGTTTGGAGAGAGGAGAGTAGGTGAGTTAATGGTAGTTGGTAGTTTGGTAGTTGATTGGAGGTAGTTAGCGATTTCTGAGTACGGTGTCCTGTGGCTTGTTTCTAATCTGTTTCCCTTTCCCCTGGTCTATTGTCTTGATCTGTATGTGTGAAAGTTTTTGTTTGTCCTGTTTATCTGTCCATCTTTGTGTTTGGGTGAAGTGGAGGAGGAGTGGTGAGACATGGTGGTGAGGAGTGTTGGTGAGGCAGAGGAGGAGTAGTGAGGTGTGGTGGTGTTGAGGAGTGGAGAGGATAGAACATGAAGCAGGGGAGAGAGGAGAGGAGAGGCATGAAGAGAGGAGGGGGAGGAGGAGGAGGAGGAAGGAGGAGGGCAGGAGTGCTAGGGGAAGGAGGAGGAGGAGTAGGAGTAGGGACAGGGATAGGCAGGCAAGTCCAGTGGGAGGAAGACTGGGTAAGACTAGACAGAGAGGGCAGAAGGGAGGGGAGTCAATAGAGCACATGTAGGACAGGGGGAGGAAGAGAGGGGAGAGAGATGAGGGAGCTAGAGTGAGGAAAGGGAGGACACTTCTCCGGAAATGGAAGTGGCACCCCTTCAGGCAGCAGGGCGCGTTTGTCTCAGGGCATTGAAGTTCAGCCCGGAGGACAATGAAATGATCATTGCCATGGTCCTGGAAAATTATGCCATGCTGTTTGGCAACCATGCGGCCAAGATCTCAAGGGCAGCCAAGGGCCAGATCTGGTGCACTATCGCCCAGGCAATCTCAAGGACAAGCGGCATGAGACACAGTGGGGAGCAGGTCGCCCACAGATACCAGGACATAAAGGCCCAGTTAAAGACCAAGGTGGCAAACCGCAACAGGTACATGCGGCAGACTGATGGAGGAGCCCCTTGTCCAATTGTGCTGAGGCCCATGGAGGAGCACCTTGTGCAATGGGTGAGACCGGATGTGTTCGAGGGCATGGTTGAGCAGCTGGACACCATGCGAGATGAATCAGGTAAGTTCACCTCACCTGTAAATGGCAAGACTGTTACAGTTGTGCACATCATTTGGCACAAGATTCTTGCATTGATTGACATGCAAAGTGGGCACCTCCTGCCAAACGATCCATATGTGTACCTCTTGGCTTTGGAACTTATGTCTTTTTGTTTCCACAGCTCTCGTCTAGGACTCTGCTGGTCCCAGCCATGCAACCCCAAGGACCAGCAGTGAAGCCCCAGGGACCAGCAGTGAAGAGCCAGGGACCAGCCGTTCAGCAGCACCTTTCTGTGCCCTCTTGCTTATGGACGCTCAGACACAGTTCAGTGAGAAGAAGCAGCAGCAGCAGTAGCAGCCTCCTGAGCAAAGCCAGATCCTGCAAGCCCTTGGCTCAGCATGTACACTTATTGTGAGGCTAAATCTTTCCAGCTTCATGGAGGAACCCAGCCTACAGGGACACACAATACAGGCAACACAACCTTGCTCCAGCACACCATATGTTCAGCACAATGCAGCACACACTGAAACGGAGCAGCCCACCAGCCCCCTCATGTCACTTCTAGAGGCTCAAACCTCCACTCCACCAATGACTAGCACAGCACCAGTACCAGTTCCAGCACCACCACTGGCTCCAAGCAAGGTCTCAATGCAAGAGCAGCTGGAACGGCTGGAAAGGAGCCATGGTGTCTACCTGCACCAAATATGGGAAGAGCTAGTGCGCCTCAGGAGGGCTGTCAACAGGCAGACCCTGGCCATGTGTGACTAGTCGGCAGCCCACACACAAACACTCACCACAGTGGCAGCATCCTCACTCAGATTCTACAAAGAATGCCAGAGCCTCCACCAGTGCCTTCCCCAGCATCCCAAGACTCTACGCCGTGTAGCAGTGCCCACTCAACAGATGACCCAGGGGTAGGCCCCCCAAAGACATGCCATGCTCAAGTGGCAAGCCTTGGTGTGGCAAAGGGCCATGAACGTTCACAATTGATGCCCTGTAATGCCTAGAAGCAAGATTTATTGAACAAGCCTGGCTGGGCCTCTGGAGAGAGTTCCTGTGCTGGCTAGTTGGTAGAAGACTGCTGGGCCCATTCTCACTACAGAGTTCCTGTGCCGGCTTGCTGAAGGGGATGGTGAACTGTCTGCCACTGTTGTCCTGTTGCCTATTTCTAAAGCCTTTCTCGATGCTCTGCCTATACTCTAGCCTCCTTGATGAGGTCTCTAGTCACGGTCTAGCTGCTGTCTCTTTCCATCATGTCTCATTTCCTGCTCCTGATGCTTATGTTTGTCTCTTCTCATCTCAGCTCATCCTGCTGCTGCCTCCATGCTGGTGTCTGATCTCATTTCAACTCATCCTGCTGCTTCCTCCATGCTGGTGTCTCATCTCATCTCAGCTCATCCTGCTGGTGCCTCCATGCTGCTTGTCTTCTCCTGGTGCTCCTGCCTCCATGCTGCAGTGTCTTTGCCTGAAGCTGTTACCTCCATGCTGCTGTGTCTTCTCCTGGGGCTCCTGCTTCCATGCTGCTGGGTCTTCTCCTGCTGCTCCTGCCTTCATGCGGTGCTCTCCAGTCCTAGTCCTCGGCCTCCATCCTGCACTCTCCAGTCCTGGTCCTGGTGCCTGCTACTTAACCTTTGCTGCCTTGGCTCTTAGCCTGCCCCTTGAGTATGCTCTTTCAGAATGTACTGTCTGGGGGCCTTCACTTGAACTCTGCTGCCTTGGCCCTTAGGCTGTCCCCCTTTGAGGACGCTCTTTCAACATGGACTGTCTAGGAGTCTTTTGGTTTACATCACATAGTTGTGCTGTTATCACATTACATTCTAACATTACAGCTATACTGTAGCTATTGGGGTGCCACTTCTGCTTTCCATGTTCTTTGCTGTAAATATGATTGTGCAAAAGGATAAGATGCTAATACTGTATATGTAATGTTGCCATTTGGAACAATGTATATACAGGCATACACTTAATGTGCTGTTCATTTCAGTTATAATGTCATGTGCAATTACATATCTTGTCCTTGCAGAATGTGATTACCAAAGATGTTGATTTGCTTTTAATCTGTTAACATTTGTTGTGTAATAAAATACACATCTTACCAAATATGTTTCATGTCAATGTTCATGTGATACTAAATTGTATAGTACCAATGTATGTTTTACCAAATTGTGTTACACCAAATTGTGTTATACCAATTTATATAATGATCCAAACATGAATGTTACTTTTGTAAACTGTTGTGATCTTCACTTGAAACAATGGTATATAAAATAATTAAATAAATAAACTAATAAATAAATAAAAAGTGGTCACAGGTTTGAAAGAATACTTTCTGCTTGCATGTTTTTATTGTGTGCTTTTTCTCTTAAGGGTTTACTAGGTGAAAGTTTTTGAATCCACATGACCTTGCATGCTAGATTGCCAGTGGCCATTCCAAGCAGGTACTTTTCTGGCAGGCAAGACAATATGGCCTATGGCATACAACCAAAGGCTGACTGTATGCTCCTAAGGAAGTCACCAAGAGCTAAACAGGAAGCTCCTTACTGTGGAGCTTCAGTATTGGCTGCAGTTGCCTTCTCCAGAGAGCATACTCTCAGCTAACTGTTGGGTACATGGGCATGTATGTGAGCTGGCCACTAGCTAGCTAGTGTTCACCTCCAGACGCAGTCTGGGGGAATAGGCGCAGAAATGTTTGGCTAGAGATGCAGTAGCTATGTCTTCACTCTGTTGGGGACCAATGCGTTGTCCAGCTATGCAAAGGTAATAGTGCACCTATTACAAACCTTTGGTCTATAACATTGTGAAGATATATCACCTCTGACCAAGCAATGGCCCTTCTTTCTGGCTCTGGCACCAAATCCTATCATGACATAAGTCTTCAGTCAGAGAGCTACTTGAAAATGACTTAAATCCCCTAGGTGTGTTTTATCTCCAGAGAGCATAATTGTGCAGATGCAGGTGTAGTGAATAGTGTAAATGTAAAGCCTATGTGGTGTTACGGGCAAGTTACACTAATCACCCCACAAGCCCTTACAGTGGGACCCTTACTTGGGTCCTCACTCCACCTACAGGGCAATCTGGACAAAACCCTTTTTAGGTTCCACACTAAACAAAATGTCTTCTACTTGCTGGCTGCTCTACCACTGTGTCAGCAGTTGTGTGACAACTGAAGAGGAGTGAGGGAGTTGTGTGGGTTAGACCAACCCCACAGCCCAAGAGCAGACAGCTAGGAGGCCTGCTGTTGTTTGGGAGCAAGGAGACCTCCACAGACTGGCTGCCTCCCCTGTACTGGCCTGGCATGTGGATCTGTATAATACCTGTTCGCTAAATATCAGCCTTAGGGCCTGATTTACGAAGCATTTTTCCCATAGACACATAATGGGAGAAAAGCCTGAGTAAATAAGGCCCTTAGTTTGCATTAACTCCTCTCACTTGCATACTAAAATTAAAATTTGTATGTTAGCTTGCGTTGTGCTATTTATCAAGTGCACAATTTGTGTCAAACCCCATTTAATGCGCATTTGGGCTCTAACATAATTTGATGAATGACCCGATCAGGTAGGTGAACAGATTGCACTGCCATCTGCTAATCAAATTTCAGAAATGATCCTGATTTTGGGTTTGCGTGGGGTTAACTTCCTCAACCTCCCCCACCCCCCGCCTAAGTCCCCTACTCTCCCCACCAAGGAATAACCCCATGACCTAAAAATAGTGGGGTACATTTTCAAAAACAGCTCACGCGCGAACAAAAGTACGCTGGATTTTATAAGATACGCGCGTATCTTATAAAATCCGGGGTTGGCGCGCGCAAGGGGGTGCACATTTGTGCAACCTGCGCGCGCCGAGCCCGGCGCGTGCTGCCTGTTCCTTCCAAGGCCGCTCCGAAATCGGAGCAGCCTCGGAGGGAACTTTCCTTCCTCCTCCCCTCACTTTCCCCTCCCTTCCCCTACCTAACCCACCCCCCCCCGGCCCTATCTAAACCCCCCCTCCACCTTTGTTGGCAGATTTACGCCTACCCAAGGCAGGCGTAAATCTGCATGCGCCAGCGGGCTGCTGGCGCGTCATCACCCGACTCGGGGGGTGGTCCAGAGGCCTCGGCCATGCCCCCGGACCCGCCCCGAACCGCCCCCTGACCCCAGACATGCCCCCAGACACGCCCCCTCCCGCCCCTTTTACGAAGCCCCGGGACTTACGCGCGTCCCGGGGCTATGCGCGCGCCGGCGGCCTATGCAAAATAGGTGCGCCAGCACGCGAGTGCCCTGCGTGCGTAAATCCAGCCGGATTTATGCGCGTAGAGCTTTTAAAATCCGGCCCTGTCTTTTCCTTGGCACTTACTCTGCCTTGCATAACTTCTCCCACGCCCGATGGTACTTCACTGGATCTTCAGCTGCCATGGAGTCCTCCAGCTCTGCAGAGTCTATGTACTGAAAAAGATAAAATTCCAGCCCATGAGGGTAGTAATAAACATGTTTCCTGTATCCAGATAATAAACCTGTCAGATATGTAAGGGATTTTTTCAAACCACAGCCAACAAAATACCGTATTTAGACTGTCACAATACAATAATCAAAAAACCCCTAAGGAACAGACCCTCATAGTAGCTCACAACTGTCCTTTTGACAAAACTTTACTGTTTATCAAGCGATTCAAATTTATTTATGCAAAAAACATTAAAATCTAACATTTTACTTTCAAAGTAACACTTCTCTTTTAATACAACATTGATGAAATGTAGTATACCCCTCAAAATACACACAATGTCACATCACACATACTCATTCATACTACACAACCCTTCCCCAACTACAAATGCCCTCCCCCAAAATCTTTTAGAACCTAGAGTCACCAATATTAACTACATCCACTGCTAAAAAAAAAAAACAAAAACCCAAAATCCATCTTGAAGGCTACTCACTGCATTGTTCCAAAATTGTCACTTTGCAAATAAACTGAAGATTCAAAAATCACTTTGCAAATAGTCTAAAAAATCCAAGTCCATTCCCAAATGGTCAGAAACAATTATAAAGTTCTCCTGGGGAATAAATCCTCCTTGAGTAAGTAATGCCTTGCTGTTTGTATACTGCTCAAAAAATGTGTGCAGTGTAGTGTTTGCCTGTTTTTGTACAATGGAGAAAGGGTGAATTTACCCAATAGATGTAAATAGATGTCCTTTCACTTCGTTGTGAGCTACTTTGAGGGACTGTTCTTTAGGGATTTTTTTTAATACAAGTCAGAAGACAAAACACAAAATGTAACTTTCTCATACTGAAAGGCATCATTTTATCTAAGGTTTTCATTTTATTTTCTTGCTTTCTCTTTTATTTATTTATTTTTTTTGGAGGGATGCTTATCTCACTAGTGTATAAAAAAATAGTATGATATGCTATACCTGGCTTTTCCCACAAGCATAAAAAAGCTTTAAACATCTCAAAATTATTCCCGTAGGAGGAATATATTTGGGCCTGTTGAATGTTGGAGGCAAATAAAGGGTGAATGGATGTTTGCAGGAAGATCGGATGGGTGGTAGGGGCACAGAATGAAGGATGTTAACACAGCGTCTATGATGGTTGCTCCTCTTGTATGCTCTAAATACTTTTCTTTTCGCTATCTCTTGAATATCTGCTTTTAAAGATATTTAGAGGCCAAAAAGATTTTGAGTAATTTGAGCCCATAAAGACAAAATCCCAAGGATGGCTTCCAAAGTAATACAAGGACCAAGCATGAATTCTATGCAATGGAACTGTGGAGTACAGTTCTTATAGACCGACAAAACAGGAGGGTAGGCTATCTAAGAAAGCCATTAGGGTAATAGATTGGATTAGAAGCCAAAAGGTGGTCCAATTTTGAGCTTTATTTGAATGGAGACGCGATCTTATATATGTGCTTGACTCAGGCCGAGTTTCGCCCCACGTAGGGGCTGCCTCAGGGGCTAAAACACATAAATAACAAATATGACTAGACATTACAGAACATATAACAAAACATTATTTAAAATAAAATTACTTATCAAAAGGTAACAAATAGAATCTGTAAACATATCAGAACAACTTATAATGAAT